>NC_053041.3:435100634-435416143 GCF_002575655.3 Aegilops tauschii subsp. strangulata | reverse complement strand
TGATTCAAGCTCGGAGGAGGAGGATGTTCCTCTACCTCAACATGGGGATATGCACGTGGAGTTCAAGAAGTCAAGTCTCCCTAAGAGAGCTAACGGTCTAAAAACCAATCTATTCCTTTTCGTTTTCGGCAGAAAAGCAAAGGGGATTTATGTGACAAGATCTTGAAGCTGGAGCTCGTAGTCGATGATTTAAAGGAGGAAATTTCTCTCAACTAAAATATGAAAAAGTTGAAGGCACAATTGCCATCACCACCACCTTCTTCTTCACCACCAAAAGAGAATTGAGTATCGGGTATGGGCACTCCCCTTGGCTTTCGACAAGCTTGGGGGAGGTGCCCCGGTATCATATCATCTCACTATTTTTTTGCCTTTACTTATTTTTGTTCGATCTTTTGCTTTAGATGAATAAAATTATAGTTCGATCCTTTCTTATTTGAGAGTTTGCTTAGTGATCTATCCTTGTAATCGTGTGCAAGATATATAATAAAGTTTAGTTTGAGTTTTTGCTTTCTTTACATTCATGTTGAAAATAAAAAGAAAAGAAATAAGGAATAAAAAAGAGAAAGGAAATAAATAAATAAATAAAAGAAAGGAAATTAATCAAGAAGATCATACACTAATCTTATGGTAGGTGATGACACCACATAAGGAAAAGTATAAGTAGAAAATTTTATTAGAGATTGACAAACATAGCATTAGTCCATGATGCAACTCATGAAAGAATTAATAAGGGAAGAGAAGATTCACATATAAATATACTATCATAGAAATCTTTTGTGATTGTGAGCCCCCATCAAAATATTATATGTCAAAATTGTTGATGTTGGACAAGGAAGACAACTTAATGGTTTATGTTTGTTTATATTCACATATAAGTCATATTGTCATGGACCCTTTAACATGTGGTGCTTGCCCCCTATCTTTGCTAGCCAAAAATTCTGCACTAAGTAGAGATACTACTTGTGCATCCAAAAACCCTTAAACCCAAATCTTATTTTCAAGTGTCCACCATACCTACCTAGGGATTGAGCAAGATCCCTCAAGTAAGTTGTCATCGGTGCAAAAAGGCAACAAAAATTGCTTCTAAAAGTGTAAGATCATTTAGTGTAAGAGAAAATTGAGCGTTGCACGAAGTTGTGATGGTGAAGAATAAAAGCGACAGACTGCATAATAAAGGTTGCTATCACAAGGGGCAATGCAACATGACGTTCTTTTGCACTAAGGGGTTGAGCATACAAACAAATAAGTGCATGGCAACCTCTGCTTCCCTTTGCAAAGGGACTATCTTTTACTTTTATGTATTTACTTTTATGCAAAGAGTCAAAGTTTTCCTTCTATCCCTTTTTTATTTTTCTCCCTTGGCAAGCATCATGTGGTGAGGAAAGATCTAGGCACATATGTCCAGTTTAATATAGATAGCATGAGTTATTATTGTTGACATCACCCTTGAGGTGAATACGTTGGGAGGCGAAACAATAAGCCCCTATCTTTCTATGTGTCCGGTTGAAACGTTTTGCTCATGTGTACACGGTGGGTGTTAGCAATCATAGAAGACTATATGATGGTTGAGTATGTGGACTTGCCTAAAGGCTCTGATACGTGACCCTTCCTGAAAAGATGATGAATTGTAGTTGCAAAGTTGACTGAGAACATAGTTTGTTGGTTTTTAATAGAGCTTTTGCTTTATACTTCAATAGTATGATGAATTGTCACTTATTCATGAGAAGTCTACGATAAGAGATTTATGATAAGTCTTATGTTTAAGTTTGTTGTTGTTATAATAATGAACATGATGCTTCTATGTCCGTATTTCGTTTTTATCGACGCCTCTCTCTCTAAGCATGTGGACATGTTTTTCGATTTCAGTTTTTCGCTTGAGGACAAGCGAGGTCTAAGCTTGGGGGAGTTGATACGTCCATTTTGCATCGTGTTTCCTTACTGTTATTTATGATGTTTTTATGCATAATAATGCTTTTTTGGAGTAATTCTAATGCCTTTTCTCTCATAATTTACAAGGTACACTATCGGTGGGAACGACACCTATGGAATCACTGGGATCCCTTCTACGGTTGGCAGGCACGAGGTTGTGCAAAGAGCGGGTCTGACAGGAAGCACACAGATCGTTTACCCAGGTTCAGGCCGCAAAGATGCATAATACCCTAGTCCTTCTTTGGTGGATGTATTTGAGTGTTCTTGTGTTCTTGAGCTAGCTACGGGGTGCAACTCGCCCAAAAGATCCGAATCCTTCTCCTGGTCGCCTCGGACCTCCTTTTATAGGCAAAAGGGGTTGCCACAGTGGCACACATGAGGTGGAAAGGTCTACAGTCGATAAGCCTATCCTCTGAGACCGTCGGACAAACGCATTTAATGCGCTGCCGACGTGCCCCTTGCTTTATCGGGGACGGCAAGGAAGCACGTCCCAGCTGTCGCCACCTCGCCTGGCTTCAACACGCGTCCGAGCTGACGAGGCGTCGTGGCGCCACGTTGGCTGGCTGCTTGTAGCGATCCGACCCAAATGGATCAAGTCTCTGTGCTTAAGTGTCATCCCTGGATCGGTATGCTGACACACACAGTACTCGAGGATTTATAACAGAGGTAAATCACATGTATAAAGTAACGTAAAAACTATTACCTCAATCCAAAATAGCGGAAGTAACAAGGTTGTGGATTCCCATCAACACCAACGGCAAAGTTGAGTGTAGAAATCGTAACCCTAACGTATCACTTACTCGTCGTAAGAATCCTGCAACATGAAACGTTGCAGCCCGAAAACGGGTCAGCACATGGAATATGCTGGCAATGTAACACATAGAGAATAATGAACATAGTAATGCTATACTACATGCATATATGGCTGGTGGAAAGCTCTATGGTTACTGTTTTTGCGAAAAGCCAATTTTTCCCTACTTCAAAGGAATACATTTTATTTAACTATCATGGTGGTTGTGAAACATTGAGATGGTTGACAGCATCTCAATCCCAATTAAGTGTCATCAATAACCCAACAAAATTAATTAAAAGTAACATGGTGATGAGATCAACGGGATAATCCAAGAACTAGATACTCAAGATGTCCATAACCGGGGACACGGCTAATCATGATTAGTTTGTACACTCTGCAGAGGTTTGTGCACTTTTCCCACAAGACTCGATCGCCTCCGCTTGATTCTCGCACTGCATGATGTTTGAGAAACGGATGACCGAGTCACAGTCTTTCCGAAGAGGTCCCCTTAACCGATAGATAGGCCGGTACACCTACAATCCCCTACATCCGCTAGCCCATCATGGAAAGGTTTCCCACAACTTACTCAACTATGCTAGAGCCCATAATAGCTTGTGGCTGCACACAGAAGTTTCTAGCATGAATAATCTTATGATCCCTTTGAGCCTGGGTGGCGGTCCTTATACAAACAGACAACACTGGATTCTCCAGGTGCCTCAATCCACCCAGATGTGAGTTTTAGTTGCCACCTTAGGTAAACCATTATTAACAATCTCACATCTGTCATGAATTTCTCTCAAACCCAATCCACGTCTACGAGCATAGCATGGCAATATAATAGCAACGTAGAAGTAACTCTCAAGGGTTTGATAAAAGAACAGGTAATAGGTACTACCTCAACTACTTCCCAAAACCCACAAATTAATTTGATCCTAACCATGCAATGTTTGAGGAATAGAACTAATGCAATAAAACTGGGTATGGAAGGTACATGATCAAAGTGTTACTTGCCTGCAATGTTGATGAAGATGATTCGCACTCAATACTCTGGATAGATCTACTCGTCACACTCCGGTCAATCTATCATAAGCAAGCAATGGTAACCACACATAAGCAATCACTCAAAATATCAGAAAGAACGAGGAAAACAATTCGGAAAACTTCAAAACCAAGCAATTAACTCTTGCAACATAAAACAATTTCTAACAGTACCAAAATTATGTGAATTTGGCCTTATCAGAAAGTTTAGGTCAAGAGCTTCGATTTGCAAAAAGAATCAACTCAAACGGAGTTACGGAACTTAAGTTATGAACAAAAGAAGTTTGAATACAAATCTGTTTGAATTCAAATTTTAAAACTTTCAAAAATATGTTTAAGTTGTTTAACTGGATAGAGGGGATCGTAACGAAAAAGTGGGCGTTGGTTTCATCGAAAACGGAGGTACGGATAAAAAGATATGATCAAAAGAAATTTGACTATGAAACAAATTTCGAAATTTGAAAATTAAAAAAAATTGACGTGACAGGTTCACCGGATAGGTGAAAACAAGACGAAACTATAGACGCTGGTTTCATCTAATTTGGATGAACGAGTAAAAAGTTATGGCTATTTGAAAAATCAAGGCCAAGCTGTTTTACCGAAGAAAAAAATATAGCTACGGATAAAAGAATTCTAGATCTAACGTATAAATACAGAGAACGAATAAATATACCTTTATAAGGTATAGAAAAGACGACTTCTGAGTGTGGAGACAACTTCCAAAAGTCCCGCCGGAGAGGAGAAATATATTTTTAGCTAGTCAAACCAAAATATTGATTTAACCCGCAATGGATAATTTTTGGAGGCTCTATGGGTCTATATTTATAGGTGGAAAAGAGGTTTAGGGGTTGAAGGCTAGGCAATGTGGGACTAAACGTAGACGAACAAATAAAATAAACGGGAAACGCATGGGCTAAAAGCACCACGGGCCGGCTGTGCGCACGCGTACACTGCAGTTTTTTTAACAAAAATCGGCCTAAGTAAGAAAAATAAAAAGGATGGCTGGGCCTGGCCCATTTAGGAGAGGGAAAAACAAATGAGGCGCCCGCTGCCACTATGCTACGCGTGTGGGCGGTAAATAACTATGGGCCGCATGTACAGTTTTTTTTTTAAATTGAAACAGAAGGAAAACCGGATAAAGAAAATAAATTAAAATTTTATATAGGCATATTATATATCAAAATTTTCAGAAAAAGATTTTCTACAACATGAACATTTTTGTAAAGTCAAATAAAGACCAAAATATTCAAATAAATGAAACAGTGCTACTGCCTTAATAAAATTCAATAAAAATCATTTTAAAAATACCAAAATGATTTCAAATTTATTTCTCTCCAATTTTCTATTGTAGGGAATCATGTTACCCTAATTTCTTTATATTTTATTTTTGGAGAAAATAATTTGAATAAAACCCAAATAACTCCAAATTAAAATAATTTCCAAAAGGACTTGAATTTGATCCTTTGAAACTCCCAACTCATATTTCATATGTTTTGAAGAAGTCATTTTATCTTCGCTCGTGAAAATCATTGAGTTGCATAAAGTTTCAGGATTGGAAATATTTTCAGATGAAATTGAATTATTTTCAACACCCCTTGTCATTTAAATAAATGGAAGAAGTCATGTCATCTTCTCTCCAGGGTTTTGTGGTGAAAAGAATTTGAATTCACGGAGATCATAAAAGCAAAAATGAAAGTTTGGGAAAGTCCTTTTATTCCCTCTCATTTAACTTTCAAAAAGTTTCGAATTCCACTCACTTTCAGTCAATCAATCAAACAATCAATCCAATATATCTGTTTATTATAACATTCCAAAATTTAGAATTTTGGGATGTTACACTGCTGGGCTGGCGCGGTGGTGGAGCCTTCACGAAGACCTGCATGCCACCACGCACGTGCTTGCTGCGTCGGTCGTGGAGGCCGCTCGTTGCCACGCAGGTGCTTGCTCAGCTGGTTGAGCTGGCAGCTGCTTGGGGACGGCGGTGGAGCCTTGGCAGACGTGGGCCTGGCCGCGGCCCCGTAAGTGTATTTGGAAGGGCCTTGCCGGGGCCCCGACGAGGGTCTTGCCGCGGCACCGTGGTCGTCCCCGACAAGGGTCTTGCCGGGGGTCTCGTGGATCTCCTCGGCAAGGATCTCGCCGAGGGTCGTCGTCTTCTGGTCCTCATCTGATCTTGTGTGTTCATGATCTTGACGAAGATCTGCATGCCACTACAGAGGTGCCTCCCGAGCCTTGGTTCCAATGTAGTTGGTTGGTGGTGTTGGAACCCGTGGGCCCATGGGGGGCTTGCTATGCTGGCATTGGGCAAGTTGCCCCGGCAAGGCTCTTGCTGGGGCTGCGGAGGCTGCCCCGGCAAGGGTCTTGCCGGGGGAGTCCACCTCGCCCTCTTGCTCTTTTGTGTTTCTTGGTCTTGGCGTTGCCTTTGGTTGCCTTGCGCTTCGGCTTCCTTCCTCTGCCCTGCCTAGTGTGGCCGTGGGCGCGGCTCCGACTGCCCGTGTACAAGTAAAGGGGTAAAAAAGGAGTGCCCCTACTTTTGTACACCGACATACACACAAAGAGGGAGAATTCCGGCAGCTGGAAATCTGGACCTGGAAAAGCTACGTAAGGCCATCTATTCTGCACAACTTCAAACAAGCTGAAACTTCACGGAGATTTTTTTATCAAATATATGATGAATATTGGAGCAAATAACTACCAGAGGGGACCCACCAGGTGGGCACAACCCACATGGGCACGCCAGGGAGCCCAGGCGCGCCCTGGTGGGTTGTGCTCACCCAGGCCCACCTCTGGTGCCCATCTTCCGGTATATAGGTCATTTTGACCTAGAAAAAACAAGCAGAGGACTTTTGGGATGGAGCGCCACCGTGTCGAGGTGGAACTTGGGCAGGAGCACTTTTGCCCCCCGGTGGAGCGATTCCTCCGGGGGAACTTCCCTCCCGGAGGGAGAAATCATCGTCATCATCATCACAAACAACTCTCCCATCTTGGGGAGGGCAATCTCCATCAACATCTTCAACAACACCATCTCATCTCAAACCCTAGTTCATCTCTTGTGTTCAATCTTGTTACCGGAACTATAGATTGGTGCTTGTGGGTGACTAGTAGTGTTGATTACATCTTGTAGTTGATTACTATATGGTTTATTTGGTGGAAGATTATATGTTCAGATCCAATATGCTATTTAATACCCCTCTAATCTTGAGCATGATTATCATTTGTGAGTAGTTACTTTTTTTCTTGAGGTCACAGGAGAAATCATGTTGCAAGTAATCATGTGAACTTGATATGTGTTCGATATTTTGATAGTATGTATGTTGTGATTCCCTTAGTGGTGTCATGTGAACGTCGACTACATGACACTTCACCATATTTGGGCCTAAGGGAATGCATTGTGGATTAGCAATTAGATGATGGGTTGCGAGAGTGACAGAAGCTTAAACCCCTGTTACCGAACACGAATTAAACCAACACGATGAAAGTGACTAGATGAAAATCCCGTGTACCCTCAAGAACGCTTTGCTTATCATAAGAGACCGTTTTGGCTTGTCCTTTGCCTCAAAAGGATTGGGCTACCTTGCTGAACTTTTGTTCCTACTATCTTTACTTGCTTGTTACAAATTATCTTGCTATCAAACTACTCTGCTACTTACAATTTCAACACTTGCAGACATTACCTTGCTGAAAACCACTTGTCATTTCCTTCTGCTCCTCGTTGGGTTTGACACTCTTACTTATCGAAAAGAGCTACAATTGATCCCCTATACTTTTGGGTCATCAACTACCTGCCTGGATCAACAAGGCCGAGCAGTGTGAAGGAGGGTCGCCGGCGAGGAGGCGGCGCTGCAAGCAAGGAGTGAAGATTTGAACTTGGAAAGTTAGGCGGAAACAGGGGAAATGTGGCTTTTCGTAAGGGGGTGGGGCGGGGAGCTAGATATTTTTGAGGAAGCCGAAAATTTTGGCTCGGTGAAGCGGAAAATTGGCGTGCAAAGTGTGATCAGACACGGTCCCTTATTCAGCACTATGTACGATATGTGAACATCACAAACGATTCATATAGCTTATCCCGTGTGTGTTGAGTATGAACGTGCAAATTTTGGTCCGAATTTCCCTGGTTACAGTGGTCATGCATGTCATTGCATAATTTGGGTACACAAAAGAGGCTACAGCACACCCGCACTTCTTAATCAAGCAAGTACATCAATTAAACAAAGCTAGCTAACCTGAACATTACTCTAACAAATTAAAGACTAGTGCTCTAAACATAGTGTACTACTCCGGCTACCGCTCGTCGATCTCCGCCGCCTCCTCCATGTCTAGCTCGTGCCCGATGATCTCCTGGGGAAGGGGCTCCATGGCATCCATCGCACTATACTCGGCAAGCATCTCGCCATCCGCGTCCACCATCTCTTTGGAAAAGGCCGCCACGAGTTGGTCGTGGGCGGCCGCGGTCTGGGCTTGGATGGGCTCCATCATGGCAAGGTATGCCTCGAACGAATCGATGGTTGCTCGAATGCTCTTGGCGATTGCCAACTCTTCGGCCATGGGTTGCCGACCGTTATCGGAGAAGCTTCGTGCGATTTGTGCGGTGACCGCCAGGAGCTGGGCGTGGGTAGCCTTGACATGGTCGTGGGCGGCCTGCATTAGGGCTAAGGCGGCTGCTGCGGAACGGACGGCTGCTGTGCCGCTCTCACCAGTTGCTATCCCCATCGCAGATGTTGCTGCCGCCACCTGAGCAGCAACAGCAGCCGTTTGGGCTGCCTTGGCTGCCCGGTCGCAGATTGTGGCTGCGCTCATGCAGGTTGGTAGCACCCTCATGGCGGCAGCGGCCGCGCTCTCGACGGAGTGGGCCACCGAAGTTGCCCTCAGGACGTGGGTCCACGTCCCCATCTTTGACCGGAGACGATTGAATAGTGAAATGATATCTGGGGAGCGAGCTAGTGTGCTTGACGCATCGACTGTGGACTGTAGCAGACGAACCTTCTCGCATAAGCCATATACTACTCCAACGGTGCTCCAAGATATTTTGTATTGCATCACACATGGTTGGTGATAATAAATTGTGTGTGACCAACTTGATTTTTTGTCTTGATTTGAAATACATAATGGAGTCATAACGACAAAGGAGGGTGTTTGAACTGCTAGAACTTCTATCTGCAATGAACATGCAACTATGGGAGTGTAGTCAAAAAAATGAAAGTATTCGGGGTTCGTTTGGACATTTCTATACATTAACAAAGTTTTTAAGGCATTTAAGGTGCATAATTCAAAATTAAACTATATGCACATGCTCCGCTGCTCCAAAATGGGTTGTAAAATCATATATGTGTCCATGGCTGGATGCTTACGTACAATGCAAGAAATGGGAATGAATTTCAAACACCTCGGCATCGTGGGTTGCCGGCAAACATTGAGATGCTTGGTTTTGAAATTCCAAATCGAAAACTCGTCTGAAATTCATAAAACTTGGCATGCTATCATGGAATGTCACCAAAATGATGTGGTAAAAAAATGTCCCATTTGGGGCAAATTTGGGTACAAGCTTCTCACAAACCAGAGTTTCTCACAAGAAGTGTCATGATTCCGGTAGGGGAACATGTCTCCTTTGTGGACGAAAGGATATTCCTTGCCTCTTTTTGCTTTCAAATTTTTTCTGGTGTCAACATAGAACAAGAACAGTATCATTTTAAGTTTTGTAATTTTGGGGGTTCGTTTGGACATTTTTATAAATTAACTGAGTTTTCTAGGCACTTTATGTGCATAATTCAAGTTTGAACTACATGCACATGCTCCAGTGGACAAAAATGTGTTGAAAAATCAAATGTGTATCCTTGGGTGCATGCTTAGGTCCCATGCAAGAAATGGGAATGAATTTGAAACACCGCGGCACCGTTGCTCGGCCGCAAACATTGAGATACATGGTTTTTAAATTCTAGTAATTCCAAAACTCGTCTGAAATTCATGAAACTTGGCATGCTATCATGGAATGGCATGAACATGATGTGGTAAAAATAAATCCCATTTGAGGAAGATTTGGGTATAAGCTTCTCACGAACCAGAGTTTCTCACAAGAAGCCTCATGGTTCCGGTTGGGAACGTGTCACCTTTGTGGATGAAACGATATTCATTGCCTCTTCTTGCTTTCAATTTTTATCTAGTGTCAACATAGAACAACAAGAGTGTCGTTTTAAGTTTTGTACTTTTTCGTGGTTCGTTAGGACATTTTTATACATTAACTGAGTTTTCTTGGCATTTTATGTGCATAATTCAAATTTGAACTACATGCACATGCTCCAGTGCAGAAAAATGGGTTGGAAAATAAATTTGTGTCACCGGGTACATGCTTAGGTCCCACGCAAGAAATGGGAATGAATTTCAAACACCTCGGCACTGTTGGTCGGCCGCAAACATTGAGATACATGGTTTTTAAATTCTAGTAAATCCAAAACTTGTCTAAAATTCATGAAACTTGGCATGCTATCATGGAATGGCATCAATATGTTGTGGCAGAAAAAATGTCCCATTTGGGGCAGATTTGGGTATAAGCTTCTCAAAAGCCAGAGCTTCTCACACGAAGCCTCATGGTTTCGGTAGGGAACGTATGACCTTTGTGGACGAAACGATATTGGTTGCCTCTTTTTGCTTTCAAATTTTTGTCTAGTGGAAACATAGACCTACAGGAGTATCGTGTTAAAATTGGGAATTTCTCTAGGTTCATTGGGACGTTTTTATACATTAACTGATTTTTGTAGGCAGTTTATGTGCATAATTCAAATCTGAACTACAAGCACTTGCTCTAGTGCAGAAAATGGGTTGAAAAATCAAATGTGTGTCCTTGGGTGCATGCTCAGGTCCCATGCAAGAAATGGGAATGAATTCCTCGACACCATTGCTTACCGGCAAACGTTGATATACTTGGTATTTAAATTCTAGTAAATCCAAAACTCATCTGAAATTCATAAAACTTGTCATGCTATCATGGAATGGCACCAACATGTTATGGTAAAAAAATTGTCCCATTTGGGGCAGGTTATGGTATACGCTCCTCACAAACCAGAGCTTCTCACAAGAAGCCTTGTGGTCCGCTAGGGAAGGTGTGTCACCTTTCCAGACGAAACAACATCTGTTGCCCTTCTTACCTTGATTTTTTTTCTAGATACGACACACAACGACAGGAGTGTTATGTTAAATTTTGGAATTATTCACGGTTTGTTTGGATATTTTTATACATTAACCGAGTTTTCTAGGCATTTTATGTGCATAATTCAAATTTGAACTACATGCACATGCTCTAGTGTAGCAAACTGGGTTGAAAAATCATATGTGTGTCCTTGGGTGCATGCTTAGGTCCCATGCAAGAAACGGTAATGAACTTCAAACACCTGGGCATCATGGCTCGGCCGATAACATTGAGATACTTGGTTTTAAAATTCTAGTAAATCCAAAACTCGTTTGGAATTCATGAAACTTGGCATGCTATCATGGAATGGCACCACATGCTATGTTATTTTTCATGTCCAATTTGATAGAAGGCGCACGAATTAACAGCCAACAAAAGCATTTTGAAAACAAATAGCTACCTCATTATATCTCAAACATTTGTATAATTTAAATCATGGGTGTTCTGCTAACCTTTCACGCGACACCACGGATCAAACTTTTAATGGCTAGGAGGTGTTGCGCGGACAACTGCTTGAGTAGACGGGAGGCGTGCGAGCGTAGGCTGACCGGGAAGCGTGCAAGCAGTCCAACGATGTGCAGGCTCACCAGGAAGCGTGCGAGCTGTATGGTGCGCATGCTCACTGGGAAGCAAGCCCTTTGACTTCCATAGCCGCGTGCCCCCCTCAGCGTCATGGGACACCGCCGTCGACCGCTACATCACAGCGCCGCGAGTTTTCGTCCTCCCACACCGCACCCGTCGATCGCGCGATGACGGGGTCTTTGATTTCCAAGTGAAGAACATTTTGAGCTGGCTTGAAGACTTCAACAACGGCATCTCGGAGGACGACAACGATAACACCAGCATAGCACGCTGCCACCGCAATTAGTATCTCGATCGTATGAATATAAAGTCACAACGTTACTGAATGAAACCTATGGTTTGAATATACAGACTTATCAAATATATTAAAAAAACTTCAATGGTTTTCAAATTTAAAACACTCATCACAGGCGATTTAGATGGAACACCCGTATGCAAACCGATAGCTTCCTCAGTAAGCCAAGGGAAAATGTGCCGCACAGGATTTGTGCATCTCTTCATTGCAAACATTTTAGATAGAACACCCGTAGGATAGCGAGAGCTATGGTCCTTTCCCACTAAGCCAAGGGAAAATTTGTGGCGAAGGATTTGTGCATATTTTCATCACAAATAGTTCAGATTGAACACGATATGCAATGCGAGAGCTATGGTTCCTTCGCCACTAAGCCAAGAGAAAATGCGACGCGCATGATTTGTACATCCCTTCAACGCAAACCGTTTTTTCTGATGACCCATGTGCAACCACGTACAGACAATTTGGTAAGATTTGCATCTGTCATATTGGGTATATTGCCATTTGTCAAGCTAGAAATTGTCGATCTAACATTGCCCTTTGTCAACCTTGTAACCCTGCCATTTGTCAAAATTTGCAGCTAAGAATCACTAGCACTATCTAATTTTGCAACTGAAATTCGGTAAGCATAGATTTCATTCATAGATTAAGCAGTCGTTCTTTATACAAACAGTTCAACTCAATAGCTGAACCGAACAAACTTTCCCCAATTGTTGCTAACCACGTACTGAAATAGCTAGTTCAACTATATATACTAGCTAATTTTAAGTATGTAGTATAGTTCAACCACATCTATAGTCAAATGAACTGAACAAAATAGCCCCTAAATACTACTACTGTGGAGGGGCTTTGTACTACTTCCAGCAGCCTCTCCTCTATCGAGCACGCTCAGTAAGAGGCAGAGGAGGAGGAGCCTACCAACGAGCTGGACAGCTGGAATACGGTGCTTGCCACTGCTGCACCTTTAGCGGCGCTCACCTCGAACGCCCTCTACCACTCCAGATGACCCCTCTCGAAGCGGCAGGACTCCTCGTAGATCTCCTCATTCCGCGCCTCTGTGACCGTGTGTGCTGCGGCCACGGTGGCGGTAAAACTCTTTGCATGCTCGACCATGCGCTCCTCCTCCTCCCGCGGGAACTCGATGTAGCACGCAAGGTCGCTGACGCACATGCGGGCTCCACCTCCCACCTTCGGGCGGTGCTGGCGGAGCGGGTGATGACCCCGACGGTCGATGGTGGGCTGGTGGCCACGACGGCCACCTTCCACCTTCAGACCGCGGTGGCAGAGCAGGTGATAGCCACGGTGGCCGACAGTGGGCTGGCGGCAATGACGGCCACTTCCCGCCTTCGGGCCGCGGTGATGGAGCGGGTGATGGCCCTGGCTTTCGACGGTGGTGTGGCAGCCACGGCAGTAGATGGTGGGGCGGCAGCAACGGCGGCCGGCAACAGCTGCCGACGGACAGCGGTGGTGGAGCGTGTGGTGGGTGTTGCATGCACACCCAACAGGGACGCCACCCGCACTACACTACGCCAGTGACTGCACCGCCGCCGCAGTGTAGCCACCCAGTTGGAGTTGTCCTCTGATGACGACGAAGTGGCTGAGTGACAACGACGGACCGGTGCCATTGGCGATTGTGGGAGAAGCAGACGAGATAAGCTACAGGGAGGGAGGGGAAAATGCGGCGCATATCTCCCTGGCCGTGAGGGTTTATATAGCAGACCGGTAAGCATTGGGATTTTGGGGGATTTCACCGAGTCGGGTGGGAAGCTTGCGCGGCTATGCGCGGGAAGCTTGCATGGCTATGCGCGGGAACAGGCTCACTGACGATTCATTGGCGCCACTTCTAGCCACCGTTTGGCCAAAAGAACGTCTGCGCGGTGCTCAAGCTTGCGCTCGAAGCCGTCTGCGGCAGCGGGGTGACAAGACGTGCGAGAGGAGGATGAAACGACACGTACACATACGGTTAATAAATAAAAAAACGTTCGCAATTTGATTACCTACTACCTCCTTCCTGCTTTATAAGTCATGTTTGTATTTTTGTGCCAAATTTTGACTAGAGATTTAACTAATAAATACGAATGCATGTCACCAAAGATTATATCCTTGGATTCATATTCGAACATTGTTTCCAATTATATTATTTCTTATAACATGCATTGACATTTTGTTAGTTAAATTTAAAGTCAAAATATGGCACGAAATATAAAGGGGACTAATAAACCAGGACGGAGGTAGTAGCACATGGCCGCTCTCTACGCACACCGCGAACAATTGTTCGACCACCATATGATGTGGAACGCGACGTAGTTTCATATCATGCCGCCGACTCGCAACTGTCGGTGGAACTGCTCTATGCGTGTGGTTGCTCGCGGTTGAGGTGGCTGCGGCGCGCTCTGATCGCGTCCCACCGCACGCGCTCTACTCTCGCGTCCCTCCGTGCGCCCTACCAGCGTCCCTCCGCGCGTGTTGCCAGTGTTGGGGGCCGGTGCATGATCACGACGCAGTTACCCGCTGCAAAAACTGCCATGCGGGCATGCCGAGAATCTAGGCCACCTAACCCCCATTTATTCCCGCGGCCATTTACCTTCATCTCTCACGCCCCACGACACAATAATCAAGCACACCCACGACGACACATACTGAGAGGATATCAAGTGGCTCCAATGTCGCTCCCCGTGGCTCCAACGGCGCTCCCCGTGGCTGACGATGGATGGCAGTTCACCTCGCCTCACATAGTGGACACCCATGTGAGGGGGAAGGACCTCTCGGTGGTGTACACGAATGAGCCAATCTCGGTGGAGAGCTCCATCCAAACTATGGAGTAGTTCCTTGCCGAGGACAAGTACCATGTGGTTGGCTTCGACCTCAAGTTCACCAGCGGTCATGCCGGGCGGGATCAGAAGGTTGTCATCGCCCAGTTGTGCGTGCGCCATCACGTGCTCGTCTACCACTACTGCCTGGCCACAAGGCCTTGCGAGCATTTCACCAAGTTTATCAAGAGCCGCGACTACAGTTTCGCTATGATGGATATCATCAATGATCTAAAAGCACTCGAGGTCTTGGGATTGGCCCGCCAGAACCTTGTCGACATCCGTCCCACTACAGGATCTGGGGCAGCCCGAAGAACAAGTAGAACTCCCTGGTTGACCTCGCCTCGGCCATCATCGACCCCTACTACAAGAACATGAAGGCTGCGTGCAATGGGAACAAGATCGCGTGGCACAGTGCCTAGGAGCAGAGAGTGGATGAAGAACACGTCAAGTACGCGGCCAAGAACGCGTACACAAGCGACGAGATGTACAGGCGGATTGTTGACATGAGGAAGTGCCTTCATCCTTCCCCATACGAGGGACCGAGCCACGGAGCAGTGGCAGCAGCCTCAGAAGAAGTAGATGATTAGATGACCGTTCCTCCTAGTTTAGAATGCATGTAATTGTTTATTGAGGTGTGTGCGAATGTTTTGTATAGTCACTTATGTAATTGGATGTTTGGTTTTGGTTATATATGTTGTTCATCTGAAGACAGAGCAAATCACATCGCACACGGAGTAAACTAGGGAACCTGTCGATGATGATTTCATCAATCGCTGACAGCTGCATACCAACAAGCGTTTGCCCACAACACACACGACTTATTAGCAGTAATCATCTGTGTTATTATCAGTGTTCCCACATATTTGTGATTACTGACCTGTTTGCCAGGTATCACACAGATCTTGTTAAGTTGAACCGTTTCTGTTGTCTTGGCTCATCGCAAACAGTTCATCCGAGTAAACTGTATGCCCTATGTCGCACACACCTTGATCTGGCTACCCGTTTCTGCTGTGTTGCCTAATCACAAACAATTCATCCGAGGAACTATATGTCGTATATCGCAGACACGTTCATCCGGCTGACCATTTCTGTTGTTATGCTGATCGCAAACAGTTCATTCGAGTGAACTATATGCCATACATCGCCAAGCACAATGGATTTAGGACAGAGGAAGAACTAGAGGGAGAGGGGGCGCCGTCACACGGCTTGGTGAATCGTGGTGTCCCCCAGGGGCTACCCCTGCTCCAATATTTATATGTTGATCCCTGGGGTCATTTCTTGGAGAAATAGCCTCCTCAAAGTCAGTTTGGAACGCAAGGAAGAGTCCTTCTCGGTTTCCAGTACCTGACGCCAGGGTCCCTCGCGTGTGGTCCCTGACCTCCGCAAAACTTCCTTTTGCATCGTCCTAAAGCCCCGTGGGCCTTACCCCTTGGCCCAACCATATCATCCTATATATCAATCTTTACCTCCGGATCATTCCGGAGCTCCTCGTCATGTTCGTGATCTCGTCTGAGACTTCGAACAACATTCAGTCACCAACATACATAACTCATATAATACTATATCGTCAGAGAACGTTAAGCATGCGGACCCTATGGGTTCGAGAATGATGTAGACATGAACGAGACGCTTCTCCGGTCAATAACCAATAGCGGGACCTGGATGCCCATATTGGTTCCTACATGTTCTATGAAGATCTTTATCGGTCGAACCTTTATGACAAATACGTAGTTCCCTTTGTCTGTCGGTATGTTACTTGCCCGAGATTCGATCCTCGGTATCTTCATACCTAGTTCAATCTCATTATTGGTAAGGCTCTTTACTCGTTCTGTAATACATCATCTTGTAACTAAATCCTTAGTCACTTTGCTTGCAAGCTTCTTGTGATGCTGTATTACTGAGAGGGCCCAGAGATACCTCTCTGTCATACGGAGTGACAAATCCCAATCTCAACTCAAGCCAACTCAACAGACACCTTCGTAGATACCTGTAGAGCATCTTTATGATCACCCAGTTGTGTTGTGACATTTGATAGCACACAAGGTATTCTCCGGTATCCGGGAGTTGCATGATCTCATGGTCGAAGGAATATGTATTTGACATTTAAGAAATCAGTAGCAATAAACTGAATGATCATATGCTAAGCTAACAGATGGGTCTTGTCCATCACATCATTCTCTTAATGATTTGATCCCATTATCAAATGACAACTCATGTCTATGCTCAGGAAACCTTAACCATCTTTTGATCAACGAGCTAGTCTAGTAGAGGCATACTAGGGACTTGGTATTTGCTTATGTATTCACACATGTATTTAAGTTTCCAATCAATACAATTCTAGCATGAATAATAAACCTTTATCATGATTAAGGAAATATAATAATAACCACATTATTATTGCCTCTAGGGCATATTTCCAATAGTCTCCCACTTACACTAGAGTAAATAATCCTAGATTACATTGTAATGAATCTAACACCCATGGAGTCTTGGTGCTGATCATGTTTTGCTCGTGGAAGAGGTTTAGTCAACGGGTCTGCCACATTCAGATCCGTCTGTACTTTGCAAATTTCTATGTCTCCATCCTTGACCTTTTCACGAATAGAGTTGAAGCGTCTCTTGATGTTTTTTAGTTCTCTTGTGAAACCTGGATTCCTTCGCCAAGGCAATTGCTCCAGTGTTGTCACAAAAGATTGTCATTGGACCAGATGCACTGGGTATTACACCCAGATCGGATAATTCCTTCATCCAGACTCCTTCATGTGCTGGTTCTGAAGCAGCTATGTACTCCGCTTCACATGTAGATCCCGCCACGACGCTTTGCTTATAACTGCACCAACTGAAAGCTCCACCATTCAATATAAATACGTATCCTGTTTGTGACTTAGAGTCATCCGGATTTGTGTCGAAGCTAGCATCAACGTAACCCTTTACGACGAGCTCATCGTCACCTCCATAAACGAGAAACATATCCTTGGTCCTTTTCAAGTACTTTAGGATATTCTTGACCGCTGTCCAGTGATCCACTCCTGGATTACTTTGGTACCTCCCTCCCAAACTTATGGCAAGGCACACCTCAGGTCTGGTACACAGCGTGGCATACATTATCGAACCTATGGCTGAGGCATAGGGAATGAATTCCATTCTCTCTCTATCTTCTTCCCTGGTCGGGCTTTGAGTCTGACTCAATTTCACACCTTGCAACACACGCAAGAACCCTTTCTTTGACTGGTCCATTTTGAACTTCTTCATAACTTTGTCAAGGTATGTGCTTTGTGAAAGTCCTATTAAGCGTCTTGATCTATCCCTATAGATCTTGATGCCCAATATGTAAGCAGCTTCATTGAGGTCTTTCATTGAAAAATTCTTATTCAAATATCCTTTTATGCTATCTAGAAATTCTATATCATTTCCAATCAGCAATATGTCATCCACATATAATATCAGAAATGCTACAGAGCTCTCACTCACTTTCTTGTACATACAAGCTTCACCATAAGTCTTTATAAAACCATATGCTTTGATCACCTCATCAAAGTGTATATTCAAACTCCGAGATGCTTGCACCAGTCCATAGATGGATCGCTCGAGCTTGCACACTTTGTTAGCACCCTTAGGATCGACAAAACCTTTTAGTTGCGTCATATACAACTCTTCTTTAAGAAACCCGTTAAAGAATGCAGTTTTGACGTCCATTTGCCAGATTTCATAATCATAAAAAGCGGCAATTGGTAACATGATTCTGACAGACTTAAGCATCGCTACGAGTGAGAAAGTCTCCTCGTAGTTGTAACAGCCTGGATTTTGGCCCTTTTCTTTTTCTTTTGATTTATTTAGTTTTTGCTCTGTTTTTCTTTTTGGAGTGGTTCCGTGGCCTTGCCACCTGGGAAATCATCCTCATTTCCCCTCCCAAGTGGCTCATCATTCTCAAAACCTTGCAAAGATCATGTCACTTCACTCTTTGACCAAACCCTAAAATCTTTTTTCTAGGAAATATTCCTTTTTCTGTTAAAGGAATAATCCTATCTGCCCTAGGTTGTGAAGCAACCTATATTTCTGTCCATCCAAAAATTCCCAAATAATTCTCATAATTCCTTTGGGTCATATGTTGCTCAAATATGCCCAAACTTTCCTGTCCTAGCCCAAGAATAATTCTCCAATAATTATTCTTCATTTTGTCCAGTGTGGCTTTCTGTGAAGGAAGTGCCACCTATCCTTTCCTGATTGCTCCCAAACCTTTTGGGCATTTTCTTATGTCCAAATAATTGCATCATGCCAAAATTCAACTTTATTTGCCTAGCCAATCTTCCTCAGCAATTTTTTAAACTTTCTGCCAGGCAGAAGGCATTGTGAAGGAAGTACTAGCTAAGGTTATCCAAATGAGTTGAAATTTTGCATGCCTCTTCATGTGCTCATATAATTAGCCTCCTTCAAATTTCAGCTCCATCCCTTGATCTATGTGAGCACATGACCAAATCTTTGATTCTGGCAACATTTTCAGGTTCTGAAGCAAGTGCATTTTATATTGCTTCATTAATTCTGAGAAAATACCAGATTGTTCTCCTACCCAAATAACCTCTCTCCACCAAATTTGGCACCATTTCACTTAGCCAATATTTCTCCAAAATTATTGCAAGTTTCTGGTCAGTAAGGATGTTTGTGAAGCAAGTACCATTTTGGTGAATCCAATTGGTATGAAACTTATACAGCATCTTTATATGATCAAATCATCATCCTATGCCAAATTTGAGCTCAAGTTGATGCTCCATGTGAGTGCACCTTCCTGATCTAGTTTCTGGACCATAATGTGAGTTACAAAGCAACTATATTAGTTTGTGCTTCATTATGCTCCAAAACCTCCAGGATTATAGTCCTTCCTAAGCTAATCACCCTGGACAAACCTGTTGGACCCAACCAAGTTACTACGGATCAATAGTACACGTTCAAGTTTACTGCAGTAAACTTTAGAGGTTGATTACCATTTAACCATAGAGCTTTTCACTGATCTAATACCGTAGTTGAAACCTCCTCTGGATGAACTTACCACTAGACAACGTTTGCAAACCTTTGGCACCTTCTCCTTACCAGCTCACGCGGTCACCACCTCTCTGGCATGCCATGGCCGCGTCCAGGATGGTTTCTTGCTCGGGCCCCTCTCGCCCTCGTCGTCTTCGCGCGCGTGAGCGTGTCCAGCAGCTGGTCCGCATCGTCGCCGCTCCCCTGGACCCCTCTCCCCCACCGTCCGCTTCCTCACCGACGCTCACCGCCGAACGCCCACGAGAGCACAGTGCACCGACCGTCGTCTTCCTCCTCGGCCGCTTCTCCCCTGCGTCCCTTGGTCTCCTCTGCCCCGTGAGAACCTCCACTGCTCCTCCTACGTCGTCCACCTCCGAGCTCGCGAGCCACGTGTCCGCGGCGCCAGACACGCGTCCGCGGCGATGCCAGCTCAACCCCCTCCTCCCCCGCCTATATAAGCCCACCCCGAGGCCTCTCGACCTCACCAAGCTTCTTCCCTTCCTCCTAGCTTCCTCCCCAACCACCCAAACGAGCTCGAGGAGCTCTCATTCCCTCCCCTCATCGCCACGGCCGCCACTCTGTCCCGGCCAAATTTGCCCGAAGCCGAGCCTCCCCCTCCTCCTCTCCACCACCGGCGACCTCCATCACCACCCCGGAGCCACCCCAAAACCTCATACTCTCCTCCGGTGGCCTCTGGCCGCAAGCCCATCACCGACCGGAGCCACCGTCCGCTGCAGCCGCGGCCTTGCTCGATGTCGTCCTCCCCGCGGTGCGAGGATACTCCAGGCGGGTGCGGCTCATCTCCCTGAGCGCGCCGATGTGCTGCACGGCTCGGGGGATGGCCGGAGTCGGCCAGGCGAGCGCCGGCGCCGGCGGCCTCTCTCTGGACCGCGGGCGAGCACGGGGAGAAGACGAAGGCGACGACTCCTCCCCGCCAGCTGGCCTTGGACCCCGCGGGCCCCGCTTGTCAGCGAGACTAGGCCGGGCCCGCTCCCTCGCTGACGTGTATAAGTGGAGGCGTATTCCTGCGAATACGTCTCCCGCACACGAAAGCGCATTCCTTCTTTGCGTCGGGCTGAAATGCGTTTTCCTCTCTGAAAAACTTATTTTCAGAAAGACACGTTCTGTTTTTCCGGCTATGGGCCTGTTTGTGATGCTTTTATTTACAAATGGGTCCCTGGCAGAAAAACCCTTATATCTTTTTACTCCCAACTCCAAATTAGGTGATTCCAAAGCCCACTTCTTCGTTTCGTCGAGCCCGTTCTGTTGGTATCATTTTCACCATGTGTTAACATTCTGAAAATGACCATTTTTTCCTTGCACCAAATCAGCCCCCTACGAGAGAGTACGTTTTCCGGCGATCCTTCCCGCGAGTTTCTCGCACTTTCTCCCGGTGATTTCTTCCACCCTAGGCAAGCCACACCCTCCATTTGCATGATTGCAATGCAGTGACATGGTTTATTCATTTGAACTTGTTTAAAATATTGCATTAGCTATGTATGATTTGTTCATGGCATTTCCAGGAGTATTGTTTTGATTTTGATATTGCCGTGATATTGCTTGGAGTTCTAGGACTTATGTTTTGATGATTATGTGGATGACATGTGCCTTTGGATTCTTAGTGGCTATTATGATTATTTTCATGATGGTATCTGGTATTATTTTGGAATATTACTTTGGATATCATGTTGCCTTTGGATTATTAGTGGCTAGTGTTAGTTTCATCATGATGCCAGTTGATATTATGCTTTGGAGTATGATGATGGAGATGATGCTTGCATGTGGATCAAAGCTGGATAGTTAGTTCTTGATATTTTAGTAGTAGTATTTCGTTCTTGGATTCATCATGATAGTAGTGTTATACTGTCCTCGGAGTATTTTGATATGACGATATTAAGCTTTGGATTATTTGTTGGATATTGCTGTGACTTGGATTATAGTTTGATAGTTGATATTGCAGTATCAGTATCACAGTTATATTTTTGGGGATAAATTTCGTCATTAAGTTGGTCAGGTGCATCGAACCGGGCTTTCTCCAGTGCAACCAAATTTGCCTTTATGGGAAGGCCCTAATGTGATGCTATTGTCATGCCTCTCGCCGGTGCCTCCAACGAGGGAAGGTTATGGGCGTGCGGTACCCTGGCCTGGTAAGAAGACATAACCTTGTGTGCCCGTAGTTGGATGATAAGCGCTTTGTCCCCGTTTGGGACGGTTTATTGTTTTGGCCACGACAGTGGCCGTTGGTGTCTTTGGTAGACACGGGGCCACCCAGGACTAGCCCAGTGGTGAGTGAGTCGGAGTGGCCGGAAGAGTGTCATGGCAGTAGATCGGTTTTGTCGGAACGCCGTTGGTCCACCCGAATGGGAGTGCGAGGCCATGGGTTCCGTGGTGTGGGTAAAGTGTGCTACCTCTGCAGAGTGTGTGTGTGTGGTAAATCTATCGATAGCCGCGTCCTCGGTCATGGGCATGGGTTCGACTAGGTCACATCATTCGATCAACACTCACATGACGGAATGACTTATAGGTGATATATATATATATATGTTGATATTTTGAGCAGTACCGATTGGCAGGATGTTGATGATGATGTTGGAGACCAAGTGTTGGTCATGGTAGTGATCGCCGGAAAGATCACCGTTTGAGACCAAGTGTTGGTCATGGTAGTGATCGCCGGAAAGATCACCGTTTGGTTTTGATCACGAGGTGATCGAGATGGTATATTGCTTGGCCGATTAGCCAAGAGAGATATGGTTATGGAGATCTGAGATGGTGATTTATCAGTATTGTATCAGTTTCATACCATGCTTAGAGTTGCTGTCGTATCATGGTAGATGTTAATTTAATTAACCTGCTTAATGCTATGTTGTTGTCTTGCTTTGATGTTTATGGTTGTTGTGACCTTGCAAGTACATTCAATGTACTGACCTGGCGTGTCATGCCAGATTGCAGGTGATGCCAAGATTGCTTGCTTGCTTGTCGAGGTTACCGTGCGTGCGAGGTAGATCGTGTCCCAGCCAGAGTCCCTGTGGAGTGGAGTTCACCACCTTCGTAGTTGTTCCGCTGCTAGAAGTATTCCGCTGCTACGAGTTGTTTTGCTGCTAGCATAGAGCAAGTGTAGTATCATAGGCGTAGTGTCGCCGTGCTGATGTGCTTCTTTGTAACATCAGACCCTTGTATTATTATTCTTGTAATAAGAGCTGATTTGTTCTATGTCAAGCAGTGCCGTATTCCAGAGACTTCTCCTCGATCTCTGGGCTGGAATACGGGGCGTTCCGGTTTCTCAGAGCCGGGGTGCCACAGTAGTCAACCCCTTGGACTTGTCGAAAACCTTTCGCGGCAAGTCAAGGTTTGTAGACTGTGATATTACCATCAACATCTATCTTCCTCTTGAAGATCCATTTATTCTCAATGGCTTGCCGATCATCTGGCAAGTCCACCAAAGTCCACACTTTGTTCTCATACATGGATCCTATCTCAGATTTCATGGCCTCTAGCCATTTGTCGGAATCTGGTCTCATCATAGCTTCTTCATTGTTCGTAGGTTCGCCGTTGTCTAACAACATGACTTCCAGGACGGGATTACCGTACCACTCTGGTGCAGTACGTGCTCTGGTCAACCTATGCGGTTCAGTAGTAACTTCATCCGAAGTTTCATGATCATTATCATTAGCTTCCTCTTTGGTTGGTGTAGGCATCACGGGAATGTTTTTCTCTGATGTGCTATTTTCCAATTCGAGAGAAGGTACAACTACCTCATCAAGTTCTACTTTCCTCCCGCTCACTTCTTTCGAGAGAAACTCCTTCTCTAGAATGGACCCATTCTTGGCAACAAAGATCTTGCCTTCGGACCTGTGGTAGAAGGTATACCCAATAGTTTCTTTAGGGTATCCTATGAAGACGCACTTCTCCGCTTTGGGTTCGAGCTTATTAGGCTGAAGCCTTTTGACATAAGCGTCACATCCCCAAACTTTAAGAAATGGCAGCTTAGGTTTATTGCCAAACCATAGTTCATACGGTGTCGTCTCAACAGATTAGACGGTGCCCTATTTAACATGAATGCAGCTGTCTCTAATGCATAACCCCAAAATGATAAAGGCAAATCGGTAAGAAACATCATAGAACGCACCATATCTAATAAAGTACGGTTGAGACATTCGGACACACCATTACGCTGTGGTGTTCCAGGTGGCGTGAGTTGTGAAACAATTCCACATTGTCTTAAATGAAGGCCAAACTCATAACTCAAATATTCACCTCCGCGATCAGATCGTAGAAATTTTATTTTCTTGTTACGATGATTCTGCACTTCACTCTGAAATTCTTTGAACTTGTCAAATGTTTCAGACTTGTGTTTCATCATGTAGATATACCCATACCTACTCAAATCATCTGTGAAGGTTAGAAAATAACGATACCCGCCGCATGCCTCAACACTCGTCGGACCACATACATCGGTATGTATTATTTCCAAGAAGTCATTAGCTCGCTCCATTGTTCCGGAGAAAGGAGTTTTAGTCATCCTACCCATGAGGCATGGTTCGCAAGTATCAAATGATTCCAAAAGTCCATCCGCATGGAGTTTCTTCATGCGCTTTACACCAATATGACCTAAACGACAATGCCACAAGTATGTTGCACTATCATTATCAACTTCGCATCTTTTGGCATCAATATTATGATGTGTATCACTACGATCGAGATTCAACAAGAATAGACCATTCATCAAAGGTGCATGACCATAAAAGATATATTACTCATATAAATAGAACAACCATTATTCTCTGACTTAAATGAATAACCGTCTCGCAATAAACAAGATCTATATAAAATGTTCATGCTCAACGCTGGCACCAAATAACAATTATGGAGGTCTAATACTAATCCCGAAGGTAGATGTAGAGGTAGCATGCCGACGGCGATCACATCTACCTTGGAACCATTCCCAACGTGCATCGTCACTTCGTCCTTAGCCAATCTTCGTTTATTCCGCAGCTCCTGTTTCGAGTTACAAATATGAGCAACTGAACCAGTATCAAATACCCATGCGCTACTACGAGAATTAATAAGGAACACATCAATAACATGTATATTGATGTCTACTACACAACCTTCTTCTTGTAGACGTTGTTGGGCCTCCAAGTGCAGAGGTTTGTAGGACAGTAGCAAATTTCCCTCAAGTGGATGACCTAAGGTTTATCAATCCGTGGGAGGTGTAGGATGAAGATGGCCTCTCTCAAGCAACCCTGCAACCAAATAACAAAGAGTCTCTTGTGTCCCCAACACACCCAATACAATGGTAAATTGTATAGGTGCACTAGTTCGGCGAAGAGATGGTGATACAAGTGCAATATGGCTTAGATATAGCTTTTTGTAATCTGAAATTATAAAAACAGCTAGGTAACTAATGATAAAAGTGAGCGTAAACGGTATTGCAATGCTAGCAAACAAGGCCTAGGGTTCATACTTTCACTAGTGCAAGTTCTCTCAACAATAATAACATAATTGGATCATATAACTATCCCTCAACATGCGACAAAGAGTCACTCCAAAGTCACTAATAGGGGAGAACAAACGAAGAGATTATTGCAGGGTAAGAAACCACCTCAAAGTTATCCTTTCTGATCGATCTATTCAAGAGTCCGTAGTAAAATAACACGAAGCTATTCTTTTCGTTCGATCTATCATAGAGTTCGTATTAGAATAACACCTTAAGACACAAATCAACCAAAACCCTAATGTCACCTAGATACTCCAATGTCACCTCAAGTATCCGTGGATATGATTATACGATATGCATCACACAATCTCAGATTCATCTATTCAACCAACACAAAGAACTTCAAAGAGTGCCCCAAAGTTTCTACCGGAGAGTCAAGACGAAAACGTGTGCCAACCCCTATGCATAAGTTCACAAGGTCACGAAACTCACAAGTTGATCACCAAAATATACATCAAGTGGATCACGTGATATCCCATCGTCACCACAGATAAGAACATGCAAGACATACATCAAGTGTTCTCAAATCCTTAAAGACTCAATCCGATACGATAACTTAAAAGGGAAAACTCAATCCATTACAAGAGAGTAGAGGGGGAGAAACATCATAAGATCCAACTATAATAGCAAAGCTCGCGATACATCAAGATCGTATCACCTCAAGAACACGAGAGAGAGAGATCAAACACATAGCTACTGGTACATACCCTCAGCCCCGAGGGTGAACTACTCCCTCCTCGTCATGGAGAGCGTCGGGATGATGAAGATGGCCACCGGTGATGGATCCCCCCTCCGGCAGGGTGCCGGAACAGGGTCCCGATTGGTTTTTGGTGGCTACAGAGGCTTGCGGCGGCGGAAATCCCGATATATCCTGTTCCTCGATGTTTTTACGGTATATGGATATATATATAGGCGAAAGAAGTCGGTCAGGGGAGCCACGAGGGGCCCACGAGGGTGGGGGCGCGCCTTCCTGCCTCGTGGCCACCTCGAAGCTTCCTTGACTTCAACTTCAAGTCTCCTGGATCACGTTCATTCCAAAAATCACGCTCCCAAAGGTTTCATTCCGTTTGGACTCCGTTTGATATTCCTTTTCTCCGAAACACTGAAACAAGGGAAAAACAGAAACTGGCACTGGGCTCTGGGTTAATAGGTTAGTCCCAAAAATAATATAAAAGTGTTTAATAAAGCCCATAAACATCCAAAACAGATAATATAATAGCATGAATACTTCATAAATTATAGATACGTTGGAGACGTATCAGCATCCCCAAGCTTAATTCCGGCTCGTCCTCGAGTAGGTAAATGATAAAAGAAATAATTTATGAAGTGTGAATGCTAGCAGGTGCACAAGTTTGATCAATGATAATTTCAATCACCTTTTCTAGCATCCTTATATATCATAACAGTAGCTCATCTCATAAAGATTCTCATGATCAAGTAACAAGCTATTCACATGTTAAAGTATAGATCATAAACTTTCTTGAAAACTAACAAACCGTGTTATTAGTCATCAAACAATTACAATTCAACTTATTTTCAGGAAGAGTCTATGTCAGAGCTTTGATTTAGCAAACTCCATATACTCAACTATCATTTAGTCTTTCACAATTGCTAACACTCACGCGATATTTATGGGTTCAAAGTTTTAATTAGTCACAGAGAAAGATAGGGGCTTATAGATTCGCCTCCCAACCTTTTACCTCAAGGGTAATGTCAACAATAATAGTTCATGATGCCTTACATCCAATTGGATATATATATCAGAATCTTTCCAACACAATGTGCTTGCCAAAGGATAAACTGTAAAAAGGAAAGGTGAAGATCACCATGACTCTTGCACAAGAATAAAAGATAGGCCCTTCGCAGAGGGAAGCAGAGGTAGCCATGCGCTTTTTATAGTTGGATGCATAAAATCTTAATGCGGAAGAACGTCACTTTATATTGCCACTTGTGATGGGGACCTTTATTATGCAGTCCGTCGCTTTTATTGCTTCCACATCACAAGATCGTATAAAGCTTATTTTCACCACACTAATAGATCATACATATTTAGAGAACAACTTTTATTGCATGCACCGATGACAACTTACTTGAAGGATCTTACTCAATCCATAGGAAGGTATGGTGGACTCTCATGGCAATACTGGTTTAAGGGATGTTTGGAAGCACAAGTAGTATCTCTACTTGGTGCAAAGAATTTGGCTAGCATGAGGGGGAAAGGCAAGCTCAACGTGTTGGGCGATCCATGACAATATACTTTATTTCAGATATAAGAAAACATAACCCATTACGTTGTCTTCCTTGTACAACATCAACCTTTTAACATGTCATATTTTAATGAGTGCTCACAATTACAAAAGATGTCCAAGATAGTATATTTATATGTGAAATCTATCTTCCCTCAATATTCTTTCATGAATTGTTCAAGTGACCAATACAATGTTTGCTAACCTTCAATAAATTTACCACCTCTACTTCTTATATGTGAAGTCATTACTCCCCATGGGATAACCATATGAAACATATATAATTTCAGATTTATGACAATCAAATCATTCAACCATTTACTCATAGGATATAAGTGAGGCACACGAGTAAATGACAAACTACTCCAAAAAGATATAAGTGAAGATCAATGAGTAGTTAAATAATTATTTAGCTATGTGAAGACTCTCCCATTTAACAATTTCAGATCTTGATACTTTATTCAAACAGCAAGCAAAACAAAATAAAATGACATCTAAGAATAGCAAACATCATGTGAAGAAGCAAAAACTTAGGATCAACCGATACTAACCTATGGTTGTCGAAGAAGAAAGGTGGGATGCCAACCGGGGCATCCCCAAGCTTAGACGCTTGAGACTTCTTGAAATATTATCTTGGGATGCCTTGGGCATACCCAAGCTTGAGCTTTTGTGTCTCCTTAATTCCTCTCATATCACGGTCTCCCTAAATCTCAAAAGCTTCATCCACACAAAACTCAACAAGGACTCGTGAGATAGGTTAGTATAAACCAATGCAAAAAAACCTTATCATACTCTACTGTAGCAAATCACTAAAATTATTATTCAACATTGCATACTAAATGCCTCTGCATATTTAATAGTCCTATCCTCAAATAGAATCATTAAACAAGCACATATGCAAACAATGCAAACATAACAGCAATCTGCCTAAACATGACAGTATGTAAAGAATGCACCAAGATCCATACTTCCCTAGCTCCAAAAATTATGAAAGAAAATTACAACTGTAGTAAATTTATCAGAGCTTATTATGCAAGATGTTTCAACATTTTATCACATTCTGAATTTTCTAGGGAATTTTTGCAACAGGGGTAAACTTTCTGTTTTCAAACAGCAACATGTAGACATGTAAAATAGGCATAGTAAAGGCTATCAATGCCACTTTTATTGAAATAAAAGATGAAAAACATTGTTCTAAATAACAGCAAGAAAATCCTAACAAAATAAATTGACGCTCCAAGCAAAACACATATCATGTGGTGAATAAAAATATAGCTACAAGTAAAGTTACCGATGAACGAAGACGAAAGAGGGGATGCCATCCGGGGCATCCCCAAGCTTAGGCTTTTGGTTGTCCTTAAATATTACCTTGGGGTGCCTTGGGCATCCCCAAGCTTAGGCTCTTGCCACTCCTTATTCTATAGTCCATCGAATCTTTACCCAAAACTTGAAAATTCACAACACAAAACTTAACAGAAAACTCGTAAGCTCCGTTAGTATAAGAAAATAAAACCACCACATAGGTACTGTTGTGAAATCATTCTAAATTCGTATTGGTGTAATATCTACTTTATTCCAACTTATCTATGGTTCATACCCTCCGGTACTACTCATAGATTCATCAAAATAAGCAAACAACACATAGAAAACAGAATCTGTCAAAAACAGAACAGTCTGTAGTAATATGTATCAAACGTATACTTCTGGAACTCCAAAAATTCTAAAATAAATTGTTGGACCTGAGGAATTTGTCTAGTAATCATCTCCAAAAGAATCAACTAAATATCACTCTCCAGTAAAAAGTTTTAGCTAATCTCGTGAGCGCTAAAGTTTTTGTTTTTTACAGCAAGATCATAAAGACTTCACCCAAGTCTTCCCAAAGGTTCTACTTGGCACAAACACTAATTAAAGATAAAACCACATCTAACCAGAGTATATATAGATTATTTATTCCTAAACAGACCCAAAAAGCAAAGAACTAAAATAAAATTGGGTTGCCTCCCAACAAGCGCTAACGTTTAACTCCCCTAGCTAGGCATGATGATTCCAATGATGCTCACATAAAAGATAGGAATTGAAACATAAAGAGAGCATCATGAAGAATATGACTAGCACATTTAATTCTTACCCACTTCCTATGCATAGGGATTTTTTGAGCAATCAACTTATGGGAACAATAATCAACTAGCATAGGAAGGCAAAACAAGCATAACTTCAAAACTTTAAGCACATAGAGAGGAAACTTGATATTATTGCAATTCCTACAAGCATATATTCCTCCCTCATAATAATTTTCAGTAGCATCGTGAATGAATTCAACAATATAACCAGCACATAAAGCATTATTTTCATGATCTACTTGCATAGAAATTTTACTACTCTCCACATAAGCAAAGTTCTTCTCTTTCAGAATAGTGGGAGTATCATAAGAGACTCGAATACTATAAATTGTTTCCGCATTAAAAGAGTAATATTCAGATGAAGGGTAATCATAATCATGACAATTTTTATAAATATAATCATCACTACTTTTTATAGCATAAGTTTCATCACAATAATCATCATAAGTGGCCACTTTGTTCTCATCATAATCAATTGAAACCTCTTCCAATATAGTGGAATCATTACTAAATAAAGTCATGACCTCTCCAAATCCACTTTCATAAATATAATCATCATAAGTAGGAGGGATGCTATCATCATTATAAATTTGCATATCAAAACTTGGGCGACTAAAAATATCATCTTCATTAAACGTAGCATCCCCAAGCTTGGGACAAACATTAATTGCAGCAAATATATTCTGAAACATGTCAGTCTCATCAAACATAGCATCCCCAAGCTTGGGCCTTTTCATATCATAAGCATAATCACTCTCATCATTAATAGTATGGATAGCACCAATAGTATAGTAATTATCATCATCGCAATGAGTAATATGAGGAACATCATTAGGGAGAGATACCTTTCTACCTTTGCTTCTCCGTCTTTTATTTTTCTTCTTCACATTAAGTGTGGGTTCAATCCTCTTTTTGGAGCTCCTTGAGATTGGTTGAATAGAAGGCTCCTCCTCGTTACCTGATTCATCATAAGAAATAATAGGAGGATATTGGGAAGTCTCTTCCCTTTCGTTAGTGTTCTCTTCATCTTCTATTTGTTTTCTTTTCTTTATGTAATTGGCAATATAAGGGTTTTCAATGCAATTCACCGCACAATACATATAAATTTCTTCTAGATCAAAATCAAAAACTCTATCAAGGGCAAATTCTAGAATAATCTTAGTTATACGTTTCATTTCTTCATAACCCAAGAGCAAACTAAGTTCATTATGATGTGCAAGGGAAATCAAGTCATCACAATTTTTGGACACGATACGATCATGAAACAATTTGCATTGGGTACTGAAATGATCACGTTCATTGCAAAGTTCACAAGTATGGCTAAGAAAGTTTAAATTTTCAGCACAAACATCTAGCCTTTCTTGCAACCATTTAGTTTCCAAATACTTATGCCTTTTGCAAAATCTATCTTCCCTGTTTGGTATGTACTTGCAAACTCTATGCACTCCACAAAATTTGACATGCTTATAAGAGACATTCTCATCATGACTATTGCAATCATCGTTAGTACTATGGATATTCAAAGAGTTCATACTAACAACATTGCAATCATGCTCATCATTCAAAGATTTAGTGCCAAACATTTTATAGACTTCTTCTTCTAGCACTTGAGCACAATTTTCCTTTCCATCATTCTCACGAAAGATATTAAAAAGATGAAGCGTATGAGGCAAACTCAACTCCATTTTTTTGTAATTTTCTTTTATAAACTAAACTAGTGATAAAACAAGAAACTAAAAGATTCGATTGCAAGATCTAAAGATATACCTTCAAGCACTCACCTCCCCGGCAACGGCGCCATATATCACATATACCTTTGTTCACTTTGCCATCCTTCTTATCTGCCAAGTACTTGGGGCAGTTCCACTTCTAGTGACCATTTCCTTTGCAGTAGAAGCACTCAGTTTTAGGCTTGGGTCCAGCTTTGGGCTTCTTCACGGGAGTGGCAACTTGCTTGCCATTCTCCTTGAAGTTCCCTTTCTTTCCCTTGCCCTTTTTTCTTGAAACTAGTGGTCTTGTTAACAATCAACACTTGATGCTCCTTCTTGATTTCTACCTCCACCGATTTCAGCACCGCGAAGAGCTCGGGAATCGTTTTCGTCATCCCTTTCATATTATAGTTCATCACAAAGACTTTGTAGGTTAGTGGCAGTGACTGGAGAACTCTGTCAATAACACTCTCAACGGGAAGATAAATTCCTAGTTGAGTCAAGTGGTTATGATACCCGGAAATTTTGAGTATGTGTTCACTGACAGAACTGTTCTCCTCCATCTTACAGCTATAAAACTTGTTGGGGACTTCATACCTCTCAACCCGGGCATTAGCTTGAAATATCAACTTCAGCTCTTGAAACATATCATATGCTCCGTGGCGTTCAAAATGACTTTGAAGTCCCGGTTCTAAGCCGTAAAGCATGGCACACTGAACTATCGAGTAGTCATCAGATCAAGCATGCGAGACATTCATAACATCTGCATCAGCTCCTGCAGCAGGTCTGTCACCTAGCGGTGCATCAAGGACATAATTCTTCTCTGCAGCAATGAGGATAATCCTCAAGTTGCGGACCCAGTCCGTGTAGTTGCTACCATCATCTTTCAACTTAGCTTTCTCTAGGAACGCATTAAATTCAAGGGAACAGAAGCACAGACCATTGATCTACAACATAGATATGCAAAACTACTAAGACTAAGTTCATGATAAATTTTAGTTCAAATAATCGAATTACTAATGAAGTCCCACTTAAATCAAGATTCTTCAAGTTGTCTAAGTGATACATGATCCAAATCAACTAACCCATGTCCGACCATCACGTGAGATGGGGTAGTCTTCAATGGTGAACATCTGTATGTTGATCATATCTACTATATGACTCACGTTTGACTTTTCGGTCTCCACTGTTCCGAGACCATGTCTGTACATGCTAGTGTAGCGACCCAACCCGAATGGATCAAATTCTCTGTGCTTAAGTGTCATCCCTGGATCGGTATGCTGACACACACAGTACATGAGGATTTATAACAGAGGTAAATCACATGTATAAAGTAACGTAAATACTACTACCTCAATCCATATAGCGGAAGAAACAACAAAGCTGTGGAGTCCCAACAACACCAACGGCAAAGTTAAGTGTAGACATCGTAACCCTAACGTATCACTTACTCGTCGTAAGATTCCTGCAACATGAGATGTTGCAGCCATGTAGGTCAGTACATTGAATGTACTGGCAAATTCACACCATAGAGCAATGATGAATAATAGCTATCACTACATGCATATTTGGCTGGTGGAGGCTCTAATTTTAATTTGCATAAAGCCAATTTTTTCCCTACGACAAAGGAATAAATTTTATTTACTACCAAGTTAAATTACCCATATTGAGAAGGTAACCCCAACTCAATTCCCAAAATTTACCAAATCATTAATAACCCAACAATTTCCTTTAATAGAGTGATGAGATCAACCAATAATTCAAATACCAGATACTCAAAATGTCCATAACCGGGGACACGGCTAATCATGATTAGTTTTTACACTCTGCAGAGGTTTGCGTACTTTTCCCCACAAGACTCGATCTCCTCCGTTGAATTTCTCGCACTTCATGATGTTTGAGAAACGGATGACCGAGACACAGTCTTTTCGGAGAGGTCCCCTTAACCGACAGATAGGCCGGTACACCTACAATTCCCCTACATCTGCTAGCCCATCATGGAAATGATTCCCACAACTTACTCAACTATGCCAGAGCCCATAATGGCATGTGGCTGCACACGGAAATTTCTAGCATGAAATATCTTATGATCCCTTTGAGCCTGGGTGGCATTCCATAGGATGATCACACGGGTACCCCTGGATCTCCTACGACAACACTGGATTCCCCAGGTGCCCGGTCAAGCCACTGGTATATCCCGAGGGTGCCCCAACCGATCCACCTAGACGTGTATTAAAGTAGCCACCTTAACTTTCCCTTAATTATTATTACTCTCGCAACTTTCATGAATCTCACATACCAATCCACGTCTACGAGCATGGCTAAGCAATAAGAGCATAACGTATAATTCCCGGGGTGAATCAAAAAGGTAATAGGTTCCTACCTCATCAACTACATAGAAAATCTCAATTCCCAAATCCTACCCATGCAAATATTTGAGAGTGTATCTAATGCAAGAAAAACTGGGTAGGAAAATTATGATCAAAGTGTGAATTTGCCTTGTACTGTTGATGAAGATTCTTTGCACTCATAACTCGTGATAGATCTACTCGTCACACTCCGAGTAATCTATCGTAAGCAAGCAATAGTAACCACACATAAGCAATCATGCAAAAGATTCGAAGAAAAGATCTCGGAAAACTTCGAAAACAAGCAATTAACTCTTGCAACATAAAACAATTTCTAACAGTACTAAAATTGGGTGGATTTGGTCTTATCATAAATTTTAGGCCAAGAGCTTCAATTTGCAAAAAGAATCAACTAAATCGGAGTTACGAAACTCAAGTTATGATCATAAGAAATTAAAAATTCAAATCTGTTTGAAACCAAATTTTAAACTTTCAAAAATATGTTTAAGTTGGTTATCTGGATAGAGGGGATCATAACGAAGAATTTGGCGTTGGTTCGTTGGATTTGGATAAACGAGCAAAAAGTTATGAGGGTTTAAAGACCATGGGCTAATCTGTAAAAGAAACTAACGAATAGCTCCCTGGCCGAAAATTAAACTAAAAAGAAAAAACTAACGAACGAACGTTCGCTACCGAACCTAATCCGACGAAAACCATTTGCTACAGAACCATAACTAAAGAACGTTCACTAAATAACTAACAATAAAAAGACGAACCGGGTTTAAACAAAACCGAAAACCTAAAACAAAACCGGCAAACCGGGGCGGTTTATACTGGTTCAGGCGGGTCGGCGGCATATCGGATCGGGCGTTGGCAGATCGGGTGGGGGCGGTGATCGGCCCCGGCGGCTCGGCGGTCAACTCCGGCTGTGGGGCGGCAGCTCCGGCGGCGGGCGGGGTGGTGCGACTGCTGGCGAGGCGAGGCGGCGATGGTGGCGCGAAGCGGCGGCGGCAGTTGGCAGCGGCGGCGGCATGACGCGGTGCGGCTGAGGCGAGCGGGGCGAGGAGGAGGAGAAACGGGGTCGGGGCCGGGCCTTATAACGGGTCGGGGCGAGGGGTGGCGTAGGGAAGGGGCAGGAGGAGGCCGGGGCGAGCGGCGGCGCTGGCTCGGACTCCGCCTGAGTCTGGCTCGGGGACGGGACGGGGAAGGCGGTGGCGCGCTGGGCCAGCTGGGCTTCGGCCCAGTCGGTCCGAAGAAGTTTTTGTTTAATAACGACTCAACAAAATAAAATTAAAACCCAATAAAATAAAATATACGTCGGCATATTATATACCAAAAATTTTAGAAAAAGAATTTCTACAACACGAACATTTTTTGAGCGGCAAATAAATTCCACAAAAATTTAAATAAAGCAAACAGTGCTACTAGTTCAAATAAAAACCAAACAAAAATATTTTAAAATACCAAAATGATTTCAAACTCATTTTTCTCCATTTTTCTATTGTAGGGAATCATTTTACATATGTTTTATTTTTGGAGAAAGATAATTTGAATAAAACCAAATAACTCCAAATTGAAAATAATTTCAAAGGGACTTTAAATTTGGTTCTTTTAAACTTCCAACTCATATTTCATACGATTTGGAGAAGTCATTTTATCTTCTCTCATGAAACTCATTGAGTTGCATAAAGTTTCCAAATTTGAAATATTTCCAAATGGAATTCAAATCTTTTCAAAACCCTTTTCATTTATTTAAATGGAAGAAGTCATATCATCTTCACTCCAGCGTTTTGTGATGAAAAGAATTTGAATTCATGTGGATCATAAATGCAAGGTGAAAGTTTTGGGAAAGTCATTTTATTCCCTCTCATTTAACTTTCAAAGAGTTTCAAATTTCACTTAATTTCACAAAATCAAGCAAACAATCAAAACTATTTATTTAATATACCATCCAAAATTTAGAATTTTCGGATGTTACAAACCTACCACCCTTAAAATGAATCTCGCCCTCGAGATTCGGAGAGGCTAGCAAGAAATAGGTTAGGTTCGGGGGTCTTCTCAAAATCCATCGATCGTCATAGGGGGTCTGGGTGCTACCACCCTTAGAGGCGTGGTTACGGTTCCATACTCCATCCTTTTTGTTGACAGTGTCTGTCTTCTCAGATCTTCAGGATAATTTCTTCTCTGGGCTCTTCCGGTAGTGGAATAACCTTTTCCTCAATTATTGTGTCCTTAGTAAGGTTCTCCGAGACTGGGTCTTCTTATCTAATAGGTCTGGCGCCAACAACTATCGATATCTCATGGTGGTCAACAATTTATGGTTTCTACTGTAGAATATGGGTCTGGGCTTCATTCTCACCGTATGACCTACGATTGGCAGCGGCTGCCTTGTACAAGGGAAAAATTGTCATACCATTATAAGGTTTAAACAAGGTTTTGATCATCCTCGCTCTACCATGGTTAAGTCACTCAGATTTACCATCCCATATAGCAAGACGAATAATAAGAGTAAGTCGGTATGGTGATCAATCCATCCCGCACCCAAATCATTACCTTGTATATGATTTAGCGAATCTCGCATTCTAACACTCGGTCATCCTCACAAGCATTACAGCATTTCTCTTGTCGGCGAACCAAGTTCGGATAAATCCATGGGTTCTGCAAGCCAAACAAACATCTATCGTTCCTTCACAATTCTCAGGTTTTGCGAAAACTCCTATAAGATCGTCTGTTGATAAAGTCGTAACTTCTTCCAGGGTTTTTCCTTCAGCAAGAGTGTGCTTCCTTCTTGGCAGGTCCTGGAGCCTGTGGGTTATGGCTCATCTCATCATATTTATAGCTTTAACTCATCCTGGGGTTACAATTGCTCCAGATTACCAACATCTTATACCTCCTTTATATCCAATAGTACTTCATCCCTTCATATTCTTGGGGTATCCCACATATCGAGATAAAACTCATACTTATTTTGTCCGAAGTCCACTCCGTGGAATGTCATTATCTTTTCCAGGGGTCAAGTATCCTCACAGGGTACTACCACCTTTGAAATGCACAAATTCTTCCATAGACCATATTTCTCATATCCTCGAAAATGGTCAAAATATTTCTTCATAGAGTAACAACTCGTAAAATCCAAATCAGTACCAACGATGCTAACTTTATTGATTCTCAATTTATAACAATCTCCTGCATTACCATTACATGCCTCAACTCAACACCTTAATATAAAAGAATTGTTCCCACTACTACTACTATATTTCTCACAGACTCAACTATTCATCACAAGTCTCCTTCTCATTGGGACAATCTCTGGCAAAGTGCCCTGCTTCATTACAGCGGAAACATATTACTTCTAACAAGTCTCGAGGTTTTCCTTGTGATTACATAGCCTCCTTGGGTCCTCGGCTTTCTTTTTGGGAAACCATTGAAGTAGTGCCATGAATCTTTGAACCTAAAACATGTGATATGACTCAGCTCCTTCTTTGTAGAAATTGGGTTGTTCCTGGAATCCAATCTATTTCTCTTCCTAGACTTTTCCATACCAATCAGGGATTCTATCTCCTGTGGGTCATACTCTACTTCCACCGTCGGGAATGCTACTAGGTCCCCCTTCAGACAATTTTGGGATATGTTTCATTTTTCTCCACATGAATAGCATGAATTCGTGTAGGGTTTAATTGGGTCTTTTTTGGGTGTGTCCTCCACCTCTTCCTTCATCATAGGTTCTTCTAAAATTTTCATGAGGGCTCCTTTCATTGCTTCTTTCTTCTGCTAGATGGTTTTTTGTACCATGGGGTAAATGTGACACTGAGCAGGGTAGTTGATAGTCCCTTGACACAAGAAACAAGTAATCTGCCTAGTTGGGCATTCTTCAGCTGGGTGACTTTCTTCACAATGAGGGCATTCATCCTTGTGTTCTTTATGGTTGTGTCCTATTTCTCCATAGAGCTTGCATGCATAAGGTTTCTTCATATCACGTCCATAAGCCTTCAAATTCTGGGACACATGATGAGACCTTTGTAGAGTCAACTTAAATTCTTTCCAAGTGGTTACTCCTTGCCATCCATTGATGGTTTGGTACATCCTCCACCAAGTAGCAGCACCTCTTTCAAAGCACTGTAGAGCAAGCTGGGCCATATCCTTTCCGGCTATAGTGTTATTCTTCATGTGATCTTCCATGTTCTGAATCCATTGGTCCATGTCCAATTGAGTCATCGGTCCAGATAATATGAGTTCATCTCCATTCATCCTCTATTGGTTCCAAGGTTTTAGGGTGGGATAAGAGAGATATAGAGGGATACACATAATACAAACAATATTAAAAAACAGATTTTATTTGTGGCTGTCGGAAAAACATCAAACAAATGACAGCTCACAATCATCGCATCTAACGTAAGTATATAACAGGGGTTGGTCTTCTAAAGGTCAATAAATCTTCAAAGTCGCCAAACTCTTCAAGTCTTGTTCATGTCTCCGATGGCTTCTTCCGATCGTGCTTGCTGATCTTCTCAAGTTCTTCTACCAGGTCATTTCTGTTGACGCGATGTCTCTCGTGATTTCCTTTAAGAGTTGTGTTCCAAACTTATGGGTTTCAACATCCTTGGCATGAACCATGGTCCTACTGTCCTTCAGTTCCTGATGAATCTCCGGTATCTCAAGGTTTTGCTCCTCCAGCTTGGCTACTTTCAGCTTCTGGGTCCCGAGTTCTTCACGAAATGCTTCCTTATCAAATACGGCTTCCCGCAGGTCCATCTTAGAATTCTTGATGTAATACTCCAGATCCTGGCGATACACCAGTTAAGATTAAAACTTCATCTTTTGCTGATAGGTGCTCCATTAGCCCTTTCGTCATCCAATCCTTCTGAAGAAATGCATGCTCAACTCAGCATGGTGACAATAGCGTAAGCGGGCGATAGCATCATGGATAGCCGTGTTTCTGCCCTTGTTATTGCCATGAGCTATCATTCCATAGTTGATATCTCCTGCCTTTGGGTTTTCTTGACAAAAAAATTGAGTTTTTAACGCTCCATGTTCCGGTCTTTCTCCGGCACACCTTGATCTCAGGTATTGACAGCTTCAATAGTCTGACAAGTTCCACAAGGTTAGCCTTCCTAGGTCATACCAATCTGCAAATTCTTCAGAGCCTTCAAATTCTCCTAATCTTCAGAGTCTTCAACCGTTGTAGTTTCCATTATTATAATGTACGGTAAAATCCTCTTCATTCCCATGTGGTCTTAGTTGTCCGATTATCTTGTACTTCTTGGAGTGGTCTCATCAATCGAATCTTCGTGTGGTCAAAAAGGAGAAATGGGTATAGTCTAACTAAAGGGGAATATTTGATAAAGCTCAGAAAAGAAGAGAGGTAAAAGATCTTTTTGAAAATAAAGTTTTTAGAGAAAATCTTTCCTATGGGCTTGCCGGTTTCTAGGGGTCACGTCCTACAGTCAACATGTGCTATGATACCATCTTGTAGCGACCTAATCCGAATGGATCAAAGTCTTTGTGCTTAAGTGTCATCCCTGGATCGGTATGCTAACACACACAGTACTCGAGGATTTATAACAGAGGTAAATCACATGTATAAAGTAACGTAAATACTACTACCTCAATCCATATAGCGGAAGAAACAACAAAGCTGTGGAGTCCCAACAACACCAATGGCAAAGTTGAGTGTAGATATCGTAACCCTAATGTATCACTTACTCGCCGTAAGATTCCTGCAACATGAGACGTTGCAGCCATGTAGGTCAGTACATTGAATGTACTGGCAAATTCACACCATAGAGCAATGATGAATAATAGCTACCACTACATGCATATTTGGCTGGTGGAGGCTCTAAGTTTAACTTCGCATAAAGCCAATTTTTCCCTATGACAAAAGGAATAAATTTTATTTACTACCAAGTTAAATTACCAATATTGAGAAGGTAACCCCAACTCAATTCCCAAAATTTACCAAATCATTAATAACCAACAATTTCCTTAAATAGAGTGATGAGATCAACCAATAATTCAAATACCAGATACTCAAAATTTCCATAACAGGGGACACGGCTAATCATGATTAGTTTGTACACTCTGCAGAGGTTTGCGCACTTTTTCCCCACAAGACTCGATCTCCTCCGTTGAATTTCTTGCACTGCATGATGTTTGAGAAACGGATGATCGAGACACAGTCTTTCTGGAGAGGTCCCCTTAACCGATAGATAGGCCAGTACACTTACAATTCCCCTACATCTGCTAGCCCATCATGGAAAGGATTCCCACAACTTACTCAACTATGCCAGAGCCCATAATGGCATGTGGCTGCACACGAAAGTTTCTAGCATGAATAATCTTATGACCCCTTTGAGCCTGGGTGGCATTCCATAGGATGATCACACGGGTACCCCGGGATCTCCTAGGACAACACTCGATTCCCCAGGTGCCCGGGCAAGCCACTGGTATATCCCTAGGGTGCCTCAACCGATCCACCTAGACGTGTATTAAAGTAGCCACCTTAAGTTTCCCTTAATTATTATTACTCTCGCAACTTTCATGAATCTCACATACCAATCCACGTCTACGAGCATGGCTAAGCAATAAGAGCATAACATATAATTCCTGGGGTGAATCAAAAAGGTAATAGGTTCCTACCTCATGAACTACATAGCAAATCCCAATTCCCAAATCCTACTCATGCAAATATTTGATGGGTGTATCTAATGCAAGTAAAACTGGGTAAGAAAATTATGATCAAAGTGTGAACTTGCCTTGTACTGTTGATGAAGATTCTTCGCACCCATTACTCATGATAGATCTACTCGTCACACTCCGATCAATTTATCGTAAGCAAGCAATAGTAACCACACATAAGCAATCATGCAAAAGATCAAAGAAAAGATCTCAGAAAACTTTGAAAACAAGCAATTAATTCTTGCAACAGAAAACAATTTCTAACAGTACCAATATTGGGTGGATTTGGTCTTATCAGAAAGTTTAGGTCAAGAGCTTCAATTTGCAAAAAGAATCAACTAAATCGGAGTTACGAAACTCAAGTTATGATCAGAAGAAATTAAAAATTCAAATCTGTTTGAAACCAAATTTTAAACTTTCAAAAATATGTTTAAGCTAGTTATCTGGATAGAGGGGATCATAATGAAGAATTTGGCATTGGTTTCGTTGGATTTGGATAAACGAGCAAAAAGTTACGACGGTTTAAAGACCAGGGGGTAATCTATAAAAGAAACTAACGAATAGGTCCTTGGCCAAAAATTAAACTAAAATGGAAAACCTAATGAACGAACGTTCGCTACAGAACGTAATCCGATGAAAATCTTTCGCTACAGAACCCTAACAAAAGAATGTTCACTAAAAGAAAACCGACGAACCGGGGCGGTTTATACCGGTTCAGGCGGGTCGGCGGCGGATCGGATCTGGCGTCGGCGGATCGGGCGGCGGCGGCGATCGACTCCGGCGGCTCGGCGGTCAACTCCGGCGGCGGGCAGGGTGGTGCGACTGCGGGCGAGGCGAGGCGGCTATGGCTGCGCGGGATGGCACGAAGCAGCGGCGGCGGCGCGGCGCGGCTGAGGCGAGCAGGGCGAGGAGGAGGAGAAACGGGGTCGGAGCCGGGCCTTATAAAGGGTCGGGGCGAGGGGTGGCGCGGGGAAGCGGTAGGAGGAGGCCAGGGCGACCACGGCGAGCAGCGGCGGCGGCTCGGACTCCGCCGGAGTCCGGCTCGGGGACGGGACGGGGAAGGCGGTGGCGCGCTGGGCCGGCTAGGCTTCGTCCCAATCGGTCCAAAGAAGTTTTTTTTAATAGCGACTCAAAAAAATAAAATTAAAACCCAATAAAATAAAATATACATAGGCATATTATATACCAAAATTTTCAGAAAAAGATTTTCTACAACATGAACATTTTTTAGCGGCAAATATATTCCACAAAAATTTAAATAAAGAAAACAGTGCTACTGGTTCAAATAAACCAAATAAAAATATTTTAAAATACCAAAATGATTTCAAACTCATTTTTCTATTGTAGGGAATCATTTTACCCTATTTTCCATATATTTATTTTTGGAGAAAAATAATTTGAATAAAAACCAAATAACTCCAAATTGAAAATAATTTCAAAGGGACTTTAAATTTGGTTCTTTTAAACTTCCAACTCATATTTCATACGATTCGAAGAAGTCATTTTATCTTCTCTCATGAAACTGATTGAGTTGCATAAAGTTTCCGAATTTGAAATATTTCCAAATGGAATTCAAATCTTTTCAAAACCCTTTTCATTTATTTAAATGGAAGAAGTCATATCATCTTCACTCCAGGGTTTTGTGATGAAAAGAATTTGAATTCATGGGGATCATAAATGCAAGGTGAAAGTTTTGGGAAAGTCATTTTATTCCCTCTCATTTAACTTTCAAAAAGTTTCAAATTTCACTCAATTTCGCACAATCAAGAAAACAATCAAAACTATTTATTTAATATAACATTCCAAAATTTAGAATTTTGGGATGTTACAGCTAGGCTCGTCAAGTTTAACCCAAGTATTCTGCATGTGAAAAAATGGCTTACACCCGTTGTATGTGAACGTAGATTCTATCACACCCGATCATCATGAGGTGCTTCGAAACAACAAACTTTAGCAACAATGCATAGTCGGGGAAAACACTTTTATCTTGAAATTAAGTGAAGGGATCATCTTATAATGCTACCATTGTTCTAAGCAAAATAAGATGCATAAAGGATAAACTTCACATGCAATCAAAATATGTGACATGATATGGCCATCATCATCTTGTGCTTTTGATCTCAATATCCAAAGCATCGGCATGATCTCCATCATCACCGGCGTGACATCTTGATCTCCATCATTGCGTCGGACTCATCTCGCCAACTATTGCTTCTACAACTATTGCTAATGTATAGCGATGAAGTAAAGCAATTACATGGCGCTTAGTGATTGACACGCAGGTCATACAATAATTAAAGACAACCCTAAGCCTCCTGCCGGTTGTCGTACTCATCGACATGCAAGTCGTGAACTTATTACAAAACATGATCATCTCATACATCAACATATATCAAATCAAGTCTTGACCATATCACGTCACAACATACCCTGCAAAAACAAGTTAGACATCCCCTACTTTGTTGTTGCAAGTTTTACGTGGCTGCTACGGGCAACTAGCAAGAACCGTTCTTACCTACGCAAAACCACAACGATGATTATCAAGTTGCCTTTTAACCTTCCGCAAGGACCACCGTAGTCAAATTAGATTCAACTAAAGTGGGAGAAACAGACACCCGCCAGCCACCTTTATGCAAAACAAGTTGCATGTTAGTCGGTGGAACTGGTCTCATGTACGTGGACATGTAAGGTTGGTCCGAGCCGCTTCATCCCACAATACCGCCAAATGAAAATAAGACATTGGTGGTAAGCAGTATGAACATCACCACCCACAACCTTTGTGTTCTACTCGTGCATATCATTTAGGCCTAGACCTGGCTCATGATGCCACTGTTGAGGAACGTTGCATGGAAAACAAAAAAATTATACGCACACACAAGATCTATCCATGGAGATGTATAGCTATGAGAGGGAGAGCATCTATATACCCTTGTAGATCGCTAAGCGGAAGCGTTTATGTAGTCGTACACCTTCACGATCCGTCCCGATCAAGTACCGAACGTACGGAACCTCCAAGTTCAGCACACATTCAGCTCGATGACGTCCTCGCCTTCTCGATCCATCAAGAGAGGCAAAGTAGTAGATGAGTTCCGACAGCATGACGACATGGGTGGTGAAACTAATTCCGCAGCGCTTCGCCAAGCACAACGGATTTAGGACAGAGGACGAACTAGAGGGAGAGGGGCGCCGTCACACGGCTTGGTGAATCGTGGTGTCCCCCACGGGCTAGCCCTGCTCCTCTATTTATATGTTGGACCCTGTGGTCGTTTCTTGGAGAAAGAGCCTCCACAAAGTCGGTTTGGAACGCAAGGAGGAGTCCTTCTCGATTTCTAGTACCAGCCTCCACGGTCCTCGACGTCTGGCCCAGGGCTAGACGCCAGGGTCCCCAGCGTCAGGTCCCTGACCTCCACAAAACTTCCTTTTGCATCGACCTAAAGCTCCGTGGGCCTTACCCCTTGGCCCAACCATATCATCCTATATATCAATCTTTACCTCCGGATCATTCCGGAGCTCCTCGTCATGTCTATGATCTCATCTGGGACTCCAAACAACATTCAGTCACCAACATACATAACTCATATAATATTATATCGTCAACGAACGTTAAGCGTGTGGACCCTACGGGTTCGAGAATAATGTAGACATGACCGAGACGCTTCTCCAGTCAATAACCAATAGCGGGACCTGGATGCCCATATTGGTTCCTACATATTCTACGAAGATCTTTATCTGTCGAACCTTTATGACAAATAGTAGTTCCCTTTGTCCGTCGGTATGTTACTTGCCTGAGATTCGATCGTTGGTATCTTCATACCTAGTTCAATCTCATTACCGGTAAGTCTCTTTACTCGTTCTGTAATACATCATCTTGTAACTAACTCCTTAGTCACTTTGCTTGCAAGCTTCTTGTGATACTATATTACCGAGAGGGCCGAGAGATACCTCTCTGTCATACGGAGTGACAAATCCCAATCTTGATTCACGCCAACTCAACAAACACCTTCGGAGATACCTGTAGAGCATCTTTATGATCACCCGGTTATATTGTGACATTTGATAGCAGACAAGGTATTCCTTCGGTATCCAGGAGTTGCATGATCACATGGTCGAAGGAATATGTATTTGACATTTAAGAAATCAGTAGCAATAAACTAAACGATCATATGCTAAGCTAACGGATGGGTCTTGTCCATCACATCATTCTCCTAATGATGTGATCCCGTTATCAAATGACAACTCATGTCTATTTTCAGGAAACCTTACCATCTTTGGATCAACGAGCTAGTCTAGTAGAGGCATACTAGGGACTTGGTATTTGCTTATGTATTCACACATGTATTTAAGTTTCCAATCAATACAATTCTAGCATGAATAACAAACCTTTATCATGATTAAGGAAATATAATAATAACCACTTTATTATTGCCTCTAGGGCATATTTCCAACAATATCAACACTAAAGAAAGCTATGCCTAGCCCATTATGTTCAATCATCGATCCATTCATGAAGCACACTCAAATATTAGCTATGCACAAGTATGATAATAGTGTTCCCTAGTTAGTGCTTTATAACAGAAGATGGAGACTCAATAAAAATAAAAATTGCATAAAAATAAATAGATAGCCCCTTCGAAGAGGGAAGCAGAGATTTTTAGAGGTGCCAGAGCTCATAGTTTAAATTGAGAGATAAAATTGTTTTGGGAGGCATGCTTTTCCTATAAATGAAAATGACTGAGAACTTCCAATATCTTCCATGCCAGGTAAATCATAGGCGGTTCCCAAACATAAATAAACTTTATTTCCTTTTCCACCATTCTTTCACAATCCATGGCTAGCCGTATCCACGGGTGTCTTCCATACCAACACTTTCCAAGGAATTTATTGTTGACAACATAAGTAAAAGAATTCATTTCGGGACTGGGCATCCCTATTACCTGCCACACTCTCGTGCAATGACAAGTTAATAAGCACTCATCTTGAGAATAACATACTTAGCATGAAAAATATTGGCCACCCCCTGCAGCTTCATGAGCGGTACGGGCACAAAAAGGAAATTAATTTTGAAAATTAGAGTTGGCACATACAAACTTACTTGGAACGGCATGAAAATACCACATATAGGTAGGTATGGTAGACTCATTTGGTACAACTTTGGGTTTAAGGAGTTGGATGCACAAGTAGTATTTCCGCTTAGTACAAATGAAGGCTAGCAAATAGATTGAGAAGCGACCAACCAAGAAACAAAAACGATCATAAACGAGCATTAAACATAAATATCACTAAATAATGCACCACAAGTAGGATGTACCTTCATTGCATAATTTTTGACTTTCGTGCTTGCATAGGGAATCACAAACCTTAACACCAATATTCTTACTAAAGCATAATTACTCACCAACATAACTCACATATTACTATCTCCATATCTCAAAACTATTACAAGGAATCAAGTTTATAATATCCAATGATCTTTCATGAAAGTTGTTATTATATCCCCCTTGAATATCTATCACTTTGGCACTAAATTCATATATTACCATTGCTATTAATAAGCTCTCAAATAAATTTAAGTAAAGCACAAGAGCATAAATATTTCTTCCAAATTTTCGACTCTCAAAATAATATAAGTGAAGCATGAGAGCATATTTCTTCAAAAATTAAACCACCACTATGCTCAAAAAGATCAAAGTGAAGTACTAGAACAATTCCACAGCTTAAAATTTTTAAGTGAAGCGCATAGAGCAATTCTAACAAATCATAACATCATTATGGCTATCTCAAATAGGTGTGTCCAGCAAGGATGATTGTGAAAAACTGAAAAGCAAAACAAGCAAAGACTCATATAATACAAGCACTCCAAGCAACTCATGATATGTGACGAATAAAATATAGCTCCAAGTAGAATTACCAATGGTTGTTAGAAGAAAGAGGGGATGCCTTCCAGGGCATCCCCAAGCTTACTTGCTTGGTACTCCTTGAATATTACCTTAGGGTACCATGTGCATTCCCAAGCTTAGGCTATTTTCACTCCTTATTCCTTCATCCATCATGATCTCACCCAAAACTTGAAAATTTCAATCACACAAAACTTAACAAAACCTTCGTGAGATCCGTTAGTATAAGAAAACAATTCACTACTTTAAGTACTGTTGCAACCCATTCATATTTTGTTATTTCATTATACATACTGTATTCTAACTTTAGTATGGCTTATACCCCCCGATACAATCCATAGATTCATCAAAATAAGCACACAATGCAACGAAAACAGAATCTGTCAAAAACATAACAGTCTGTAAAAAACCGACTTAAGATCATACTTCGATAACTCCAAAAATTCTAAAAAATTAGGAAGAAATGCGCAATTTGTTTATCAATCATGTGTAAAAAATTTAGAATTTTTTCACGCTCCAACAAATTTTAATAATTCTGCTACTGGACATGAAACCTTTTGTTTTCCAACATGATCAAATCAACTATCATCCAACATAATTCTAAAGGCTTTACTTGGCACAAACACTAATTAAAACATAAAATCGCAATCATAACAGTATCATAATTGTGCAAACACACAAGAACAGAAATAAAAAGTGAAATTTTCATTTTATTCATTGGGTTGGCTCCCAACAAGCACTATTGTTTTATGCCCCTAGCTAGGCATAATGCATAGATTCAAGTATTGTCTTCTTTGGTTTTTGCTGCATAGGTTATCCTCATGATTGACTCATATGGTGGTTTAATTCTAGTTCTAGGGAAATTTTCCATACCCTTTCTTAGGGGAAACTGAAATTTAATATTCCCTTCCTTCATATGCATCACAACACCTATACTTCATAAAAACCCAAGTATTATGGGACAAGAAGGATTGCAATCAATATCAAGAACAATAAAATCTATGGGCACATAATTCCTATTTGCAAGAATAAGAACACCATTAATTCTTCCCAAAGGCTTTTTAATAGTAGAATCCGCCAAGTGCAAATTAAGAGAACATCTTCCAAATTGGTAAAACCTAGCACATCACATACAGATTTCGGAATTGTTGAAATACTAGCACCCAAATCACATAAAGCATTGCACTCATAATTTTGATCTTAACTTTAATGGTGGGTTCCCATTCATCATATAATTTTCTAGGAATCAAAATCTCTAATTCTATATTTTCTTCTAAAGCTTTCATCATTGCTTCAACAATGTCTTTAGTAAAAACTTCATTTTTTCATGAGCATTGGGTGAATTTATCATGGATTGTAACAAAGAGATGCATTCAATCAAAGAGCAACTATCATAGTTAAATTCTTTGTAATCCAAAAGAGTGGGCACATCACTAGTTCAAGTTTTTACCTGTCCAAACCCACTTTTATCAATTTGTTCAACAAGGTTTTCACCCTATGAATTATGTGGATGCCTTCTAACTAAACTTGACTCATCTTCAGTCCTCTTATCATCAATTTTAATATTACTAAACAAGGAATCAATAGATTAAACACCAATCATTTTAACATCCTCATCATTACTACGAAAACAATCGGGCGAAAATGCTTTTTCTAGAAATTCTCTTTTAGCTCTTAGCATAGCGGTTTTTCCTTACTTTCATCCATGGAAACATATAGAGCTTTAATTGATTCATTGACATCAACCTTGGGTGGAAAAATTTTAATCTTGAGATTTTCTACGTCATGTGTAATTCTATCAGTGCTTCTAGACATATCATCAATCTTATTCAATTTTTTCTCTATCGTAGTGTTGAAATTTTTTTGAGCATTGATAAATTCTTTAATATTACTCTCAAGATCAGAGGTCATCCTATTATTATTATTATTATTATTATTATAAGAATTACCATAGGAATTGCCATAATTATTAGAGGAACTTCTAGGAAACGGCGTAGGATTAAAATTACCTCTATAAGCATTGTTATTAAACAAATCGTGAGACAAAATTTACACCTATGGCATCGCTATTTGCTCAATCAAAGTGGACAAAGGCACATAATTAAGATCAATAAGAGTATTTTTACTAGCAACCAATTTCGTAAGTGCATCAACTTTTTCACTCCAATTACTAATTTCTTCAACAGAATTAACCTTTTTACTAGTAGGTGCTCTTTTGATATGCCATTGTGAATAATTTGCCATAATATTATCAAGCAAGTTCGTGGCTTCAGCCAAAGTAATTTCCATAAAAGTACCACCCGCGGCGGAATATAAAAGATTTTTAGAGACAAATTTAATCCCGCATAAAAAATTTGTATAATCATCCATAGATTTAAACCATGAGTGGGACAATTTCTTAGCATTAATTTCATTCTTTCCCAAGATTGCGCAACATGTTCATGCTCAAGTTGCTTGAAATTCGTAATTTGGTTCGAAATAATTTTTGTGGGAGGAAAATACTTAGTAATAAAAGCATCTTTGCACTTATCCCAAGAATCAATACTATTGTGTGGCACAGATGAAAACCAAAATTTTGCACCATCCTGCAAAGAGAAAGGGAATAATTTTAATTCCACAATATCACTGTCCACATCCTTTTTCTTTTGCATATCACACAATTCTACGAAAGTGTTTAGCTGGGACGCGACATCCTCATTAGGATTACCGGAAAATTGCTCTTCCATAACAAGATTCAACAAAGTGGCGTTTATCATAAGACTTCGCACCAGCGGCGGGACGAGCAATAGGAGTACTAATAAAATCATTATTATTAGTATTGGAAAAATCACACAATTTGGTATTTTCTTGAGACATCCTGACTACGCAAACAAGATCACAAACAAATAAAATATCAAACAAGAAAAAGGCAAACGAACAATATTTTTGTATTTTGTAAAAAAGTTTTAGAAGTGGGGGAGATGAAAACGAGAGGCAAATGGTGAATAAAGTAATTGGAAGGAGATGAGAGTTTATGCGTAGGTACTTGATAGATGTTGATGATGTCTCCCCGGCAACGGCGCTAGAAATTCTTCCTGATTGCCTGTATCTGCGTTGGTATTTGCCCAAAGAGGAGAGGATATGATGCAGCACAACAAAGGTAAGTATTTACCTCAGTTATGAAACCAAGGTTATCAATCCAGTAGGAGAACCAAGCAACACTATGTAAACATCACCTGCACACAAACAACAAATACTTGCAACCCAACGCGTAAGAGGGGTTGTCAATCCCTCAACGGTATTGAGATAGATTGAATTGTATAGGTTTTGATAAATAGATCTAACTAAAACACAAAATAAAATAAATAAAGAAAAATTGTTGCAAGGTTTTTTGGTTCAATATGATAGGAAAATGGACCAGGGGGCCGTAGTTTTCACTAGAGTCTTCTCTTAAGAAAATAGCATACGGTGGGTAAACAAATTACTGTTGGGCAATTGATAGAAAAGCGAATAATCATGACGATATCCAAGGCAATGATCATGTATATAGGCATCACGTCCAAGATTAGTAGACCGACTCCTACCTGCATCAACTACTATTACTCCACACATCGACCGCTACCCAGCATGCATCTAGTGTATTAAATTCATGGAAAAACAGAGTAATGCAATAAGAAATATGACATGATGTAGACAAGATAAACTCACATATGAATAAACCCCATCTCGTTAGCCTTAATAGCAATGATACATGCGTGACATGTCTCTTTCTGTCACTGAGCTTGAGCACCACAAGATCGAACCCATCACAAAGTACCTCTTCCCATGGCAAGAAAATCAATCTAGTTGGCCAAACCAAACCAAAATTTCGGAGAAGAAATACGAGGCTATAACCATCATGCATATAAGAGTTCAGCAAAGACTCAAATAATATTCATGGATAGAACTGATCATAAACTCACGATTCATCAGATCCCAACAAACACACCGCAAAAAAAGAGTTACATCAAATAGATCTACAAGAACATCAAGGAGAACATTGTATTGAAGATAAAAAAGAGAGAATAAGCCATCTAGCTACTAGATACGGAACCGTAGGTCTATGGTAAACTACTCACGCATCATCGAAGGGGCAACAAGGATGATGAAGAACCCCTCCGTGATCATTGCCCCCTCCGGCAGAGGTCCGGAAAAGGCCTCTAGATTGGATCTCGTGGTTCTGGAACTTGCAGCGGCGGAAACTATACTTCCTCGACTCCCCTAGGGTTTTCGGGATTTTAGACTATTTATAGAGGCGGAGGTAGGTCAAGAAGGTTCCCGTGGGCTCCACTACCCACTAGGGCGCGCCTGGGCCCCCTGGCGCGCCGTGGTGCCTAGTGGCCCCCACGGGCCTCCTCTCGTGTGCTCCTTTGGCTCCCAGGGTGTCTTCTGGCCAAAAAAATCTCCAAAAAGTTTCTTGGCATTTGGATTTTGTTTGGTATTGATATTTTCCAAAGTAAAATACAAGCAGAAAACGACAACTGGCATTGGGCACTATGTCAATAGGTTAGTCCCAAAATATGATATAAATTTGTTAGAAAATGAATATAAAACATCCAAGATTGATAATATAACAGCATGGAACAATCAAAAAATATAGATACATTGGAAACGTATCACCCGTCACCGGTGATCTGTCTGGGGGTTTGACCGGTCAAAGATTCAGACAGGTCGGGCCAGCAGTTTCTGAGGTGGCTTCTTCCATGTGGGTGTGGCGTGGGTTTTATTGCTGATGGTCCCCTTAGTAATAAATCGGCATCTATTTTGACCGGTTAGCGTTGCTGCCATATGGGCCCAGAAAATGTTGACGTGGCTGCTTACATGTGGGACCAGGCATCGTTTTTTTGGTGACGATGTTTCGTCTGTCCGGTCAATGGTTCTAACATGTGGGCCCATTGTTGTGCTCATGAGGATGCTGGCGGGCGGGTCCATATGTGGGTGACGTGGTTTTTACATGTGGGACCATACGCCAGTGACGGCATCCATATCCGCCACAGTTTGTATGTGCGGTCAATTTGCTTTATATTGCAAAAAATGGCGGGAATATTTGACAATTTTGATATGAATTTGTGCAAAATCTGAATTTTAATGCAAATTGAGATGCCGCTGCTTTTATTAAAACACAAACTTGACAATTGTCAAACGGACTCTCTCAGACATTACAATAACTAGTGATGATAAAAACCCGCAGTATAAAATTAGACACATGACTCAGTTTCACGGCATCTTGGCACGGCAACCCTGGTGATGTACCTAACCAGGGCATCAAGTTCATCAAGTCTCTTTTCGATAGTCATAGTTTTCTCTTCATTCGTAATCTTGATGACTGCAAGTTTTTCCCGCTGCTCTTGGAGGCCATTATTGATAGATGGAATATGGTTGTACTAGTCAAACACCCCCAATTTCAGGTCCTCAATGTCATCTTGTTGCTTTGGTAGGGCATTCTTGACATTTTCAAGTACTTTTTGCTGCTCTAGAATGGTATTGTTGACAGATTCAAGTTGACGTTGCGCATCTGGCAGGAGACCCTTCACAACTTCACATTTTGTTGCTGCTCTGCCAGAGCCTTCTTGACAGTTCTAGGAGCCGCCATGCCAGGGCCTTCTTCATAGCATCTAGTTCATCATGCTGGTTTGTCACATTGTGCTTGAGTGCTACTGGTTCTTCCTGCTGCACTACTAGTGGACTGATGACTAGTTCAGATTGTTGTTTCTCAGGCAAACGACCTACGGTAAGGCCATCATTTGAGTGTCCTAACTTTCCCTACAGAAAAATATATGCATGTTACATCATATGGGAGAATTCCAGAAGCTATAGATGCATCTGCCGCAATATACCGTTACATGGGTGAACAAAGGTCAAAAGTAAGGAAGTGTTTACACAAAAGAGTTGGCCTACTCACCAGGTGAACCCGCTTTCTCTTTGATTTGCTTGAGCTGGGTAACACATATGCATTCAGAGACATGAGTTGTTTGAACTCTTGAAGTAGCATATGTAGACCCTTAGTCACCAAGTCCAGTTGATGAAGATAATATTGCTGCCATAATGTACTTGAAGACATCAGATTGTAGTGCACAATTTACATCCCATGACACATGACATAGAAAGTAGGCATATTCTAACCATAGATGAAGAATTTCCTATAACCCTGGCATGCACATCTTTACTACTAATCGGATGTGCATCTTTTTGTTCACTATCACTCCCACATCCATTCAATTCTTCATGGTGTGTACATCTAAGTGAAGGACCACGTGCTCGTAGATCTGATAAAGATGGGTAGTCTGTCATAGGACAGCAATACCATGCTACTAACTCGAGAAGCTTCTCATGTTGATACAGATTCTTCTTCTTTATTCGGTTCGTATGCTTGTCCCACTCCGTTGTTGACGTGTCAACACCTGCTGCGTAACGATGATCAGTAGTTTACAGTAGGTGCAAAACAAGGCGGCGATAGTTTCAAATATTGATGCCAAAATGAGTAAACACGTGCTTAATTACTATTAGATCAAGGTAATGAAGTACCAATAAGAACCCTAGCTGGATTCACGAGCAGTCTTATCCCGATAAAGAACCCTCAGTTTCATATATTGTAAACACAACAACAACATTCATACCGAAAACTGACTAGACTTGGTAATGTGAACACACATGAAAAATTAGTGGGTTACTAGGGGAATAATTGAGAGATACAAGAGGACGTCTTGTTTCTTGAAGGGTACGTGACTATTGAAATAATAAGTGGTGGTATTTGGTGAGTTTTAGCATGTACATGTTCTACGGTCTAGGAAATGAACTAGCAATCGACATATTGTCAACATGAATTAGTTGAGACCAAAAGCATCTTGTGAAAACATACCGACTTAATCAAAACAATATATACTCATAGATTACATAAATGATTCGCTAATCAACGAATCATAGATAGAATGACATGCAGTGTTTACCCGCGGTGCAATAAGAACCCTAATCATAAACCCAAATAAGAACCCCAACTTTTTAATCCATCCGATCGATCCATACTACTTGTCACTCCAATAGATATATCTCAACATATTTTAGTGGTAGATCATCCATTTGAACGAGAAGTAATATGCATATGAGGGAGTAGTTGAAGCACAAGAATGCAAGGAGAACTCGTCGGTTTACTTGAGATCTTGGGGTATTTTTACCATCATAGCAAATGGGCCACAACAGATCGCCATCTATCGAGAGCGGCTCCCTAACCAAATGATTTGTGGACATAGCTAGCTAGAATCACCGGCGAGGAGGGTGGGTGGATCAAGAGGCGGAGAGAGAGAGAGAGTGAGATAGAGAGAGAGAGGTAGAGGAGACATCTCGTTTTATGGTAGGTGTGTGATTGGTGTGGAAAAAAGAGGCAGTATTTGGGGAGGGTTGGGATTCGGTGGCCACGCGGGTAGTTCAAAAACGAGTGGAGGGAAGGGAAAATTTGAGGGAACATTTTTTTGGGAACATTTAGTATGGGAGGCAAGGATAAAAATGAGCTTTGTTCAATTTTAGATTATTTATTCCTTCATATTATGCAAGAGCAACTTTCTGTAAACTTGCATCACCTTCACAAATAGTCGTGACCACTTTCATAAGAAAAAAATAAACCACACTTCATGTGACGCCATGTTCCTCGCATAAATGTTGGTTTTACTTTGCTTTGTAATGTGTTAATGTAGGACTGTGTTCATTGCTAACTTATTTAGGTTTGCAAGGCATTTTGTTCATGCATGTCACTTGAAGAAAGCACATTCCTCATGTGAGTGTGTCATGGCTATTTACAAATTCAAGCTCGCGGTGCCGGTAGTCACGTCACAATTTTAGATTATACTTTGCATATGCAAGATGCCACTGTCAGAAGGATTTGAGAGAGCATGAATACAAATACGATACATACTTTGCAATCATGATCCAAACCACTTAGTGATGTGAATTTATTTTAGAAACTACTATTCATTGTTTACATCACACTATGGACTTTCAGCATGCAGACAAGCCTAGGTTATGCATGGTATCATATATCAGTCATAGTTAATTGGTGATAAAACTATATGTATTTGACATTTTGTTTGCTTCTATAATTTTAATCATGGAAATATGTGTTCATGTGGTACCATGTTCCTCACATATTCAAGGTGAACCCAAGAGTTTTTGAAATGCACAATCATTTTGTTTGTTTACCGTGTGAAGTGTAATGTTTACACATTGTAGTGTGTATGGCTAGTTGTAACGTCATACTCTGAGCTTATACCACGAGCATGCGGAAAGGTGCCTCCATAGGTGAATGTTCACAAAAGTATGTGCATTTGACATTTTATTTTTGCTTATGTACTATTGATGGGTAAATGTTTAGGTGACGCGATGTTCATTGCATATGTAAGGTGATCCCAATTGGTTTGCAATGCACATATGTTTCATTTGTGTGGGTATCTAGAATAAAGCAAGTTCTTCGTGTCACGTGTAACGTCCGATTAGAAATTAAAGTCTGGAATGCTAGTTGTGACATCATAATTTGATATATCCTTTAAAACAAAACAAGTGGAGCGTGCCATATGAAGACCACGCAGAACGTAGGCACATCGGCGTGCAATGTTGGCACGGCACGAAATATATCGCTCGAACCAACCTAAAAAATTGCTTCAACTAAAGAATTGCTCGAACAGACGCCTGATTCCGTGCGTCCTGGAACCGCAGGGCGACGTCGAAACTGCTCTGGTCGGTTACCTTTTTTGCACGCGAAATTAACGATCACATTCCTTTTACTTCATCCATCTGCATCTTCTTCCTCGGTCATTCCTTGTCCTCCACAACCCCACACCACCTCCCTACAGCCATGGACGACAAGAAACTAACAATGGAGACCCACCACATCACTGCTCATGGCACAACCGTGCTTGAGGTTGTGTACACCAACGAGCCTATGAATGTGGAGCGAGTTATCGCCATGTACGAGCAATGACTCCAGGAGGAGAAGAAGAAGTTCATTAGACTCAACCTCAAGTACACCCGTTCGAGTAGTTAAAGACAACAAGGGGTCACCATCGTGCATCTCGCAATGTGCGAGCATGTCCTCGTGTACCACTACTGCAGGTCTGAGTGGTGCCAGCCTTTGGCTCATTCCTGCAATACAAATCGATAACTTTCACAAGCGTGGACACGATGGGCGACAAGATCATGCTTGCCCGTGGATGGATAATGATTCCAAAATATCACCATGTCGACATCCAAGAGCAGTTCCGCATCAAAGGTGGTGGAGAAAGGGACTCCATGGGTGACCCTGCAGCGGCCATCATCGACCTGTCGTACAAGAACATGAAGAAATCGTTCCCAAGGGACAAGCACCAATACTGGGAGTGGAAGCCGCTTTCCCCGCTGCACCTTGAGTACGCAGCAAAATATGGGTACGTTAGCTACGAGTTGTACCATAGGATCCTAATCATTAAGGACGGGCTACGTCACCTTCTCCAACCACCATTGAGGGAATGACTCTGCCCCTGTAAGAACAAAGACGAGGGATCTTCGAGCGGCTGGAAGCGCCGGAACAGAAACAACGGGTGGTGAATTGCAAGAACTTGGGTGTGTACATTCAACTAGTAGTATGTTCATTTAGATTGAACAAACATATATGTGTTCTAACTACGGTTGTAGTAGGTCAAAGATGTTGTGTGTTATTGCAACAACTTGGGGTGCCTACATTCAACTAGTAGTACATTCATTTAGATTGAGCGATCATATGTTCTAACTATGATTGTACTAGGTCAAAGATGTCATGTGTTATTGTATTATACTTATTTATGTACAATAAGTGGTGTGATGATGTACAAATTAATGGTGCTTATGTAAAAATATGTGATTGTATTTTTGTTAACTTTCTGCGAATGTTTTTCCTGAATAGTGTGAACACTTACAGAAATTTTGCAACGGCCTCCAAAATATGCATGACCAGCCTTTGGAAACAATATGAGTGCTTCCACAATACACCAAAAGCACTTTCATAGTCTTTGCGCATTGGAAAAAAGGAATGCAATATCACGTCGCCATGTGTAGAAAGAAAAAAGCAACGGATGGTCAAGTCCTCCTGTGCCTCCTTGTTTGCCTCGTATGTGCGGGGCACGGTCAGATCGTGGCAACACGGTGCATGCCTGGTATGGCCATCGTTCAAACTGCTTCGGCGGCCTCCTCGTCCCCCGCCATGATTTAAGCAGTTGGAAAATCCCCTCGCCATCGCCTTCCCCATTCCACTCCCAGTATCTCCCTGCATCCTTCTATCACTAGCACCATGTCTCACGCTGGATCTTTCGGCGCCCTCAGCAGCGACATGACGATGATGCTGGGCTTACTAGCCCCGTTCACTCGAGAACACCGTGTCGGACTCCACAATGGCCGCACCATCCGCACCGTGTACACTAACGAGATCAGCGTCGTCGACACGTGGATACAAGAGAGCGAGGCGTACATGCGAGCGTATGAACTAGTCTTCGTCGGCATAGACCTCGACTACACTCCCTCGCATGACAAGGCAGCAGTCATCCAGCTTTGCGACGGCTCTAGTTGTCTCATTTACCAGGTATGTGTTGGAAATATGCCCTAGAGGGAATAATAAATTTGTTATTATCATATTTCCTTGTCCATTATAAAGGTTTATTATTCATGCTAGAATTGTATTGACCCTAAACTTAAATACATGTGTGAATACATAAACAAATACTATGTCCCAAGTGAGCCTCTACTAGACTAGCTCATTGACCAAAGATGGTTAAGGTTTCCTAACCATAGACATGAGTTGTCATTTGATAATGGGATCACATCATTAGGAGAATGATGTTATGGACAAGACCTAATTGTAAGCTTAGCATTCGATCATATCACTTGAGTTTATTGGTATAGCTTTCTTCATGTCAAGTATCTATTCCTAAGACCATGAGATCATGCAACTCCCGAATACCAGAGGAATACCTTGTGTGCTATCAAACGCCACTTTGTAACTGGGTGATCATAAAGATGCTCTACAGGTATCTCCGAAGGTGTCTGTTGGGTTGGCATGGATCGAGACTGGGAATTGTCACTCCGTGTGACGGAGAGATATCTCTAGGCCCTCTCGGTAATACAACATCGTAAAGAGCTTGCAAGTCATGAGATGTTGTCTTACAGAATGAGTAAAGAGACTTGTTGGTAACGAGATTGAAATAGGTATGGAGACACCGACGATCGAATCTCAAAAAAGTAACATATCGCCGGACAAAGGGAATTCCATACGGGATTAACCGAATCCTTGACATCGTGGTTCAACTGATAAAATATCTTTGTAGAATATGTAGAAACCAATATGGGCATCCAGATTCCACTATTGGTTATTGACCGGAGAGGTGTCTCGGTCATGTCTACATGATTCTCGAACCCGTAGGATCCGCACACTTAACATTCGGTGACGCTAGAGTAATATTGGGATATGCATGTTGGTGACTGAATGTTGTTTGGAGTCCCCAATGAGATCCAGACATCACGAGGAGATCCAGAATGGTTCGGAGGTAAATATTTGTATATGGAAAGTTGCTTTCAGGGTTTCGAAAAAAGTTACAATTTTTTTGGTATTATACCGGGAAGCTTCCAGAATGTTCCGGAAACTTCTGGAGGAGTCCAGAAGTCCACCAAGGGTTCCAACACGTCCCAAAGGTCAGCATGGGCTGAGCGGAGGCGCCCTGGCCTTATTGGGCCAGGTGCACAAGTCCCTCAAGGCCCATGTGGTTGGGAAAGGTGGAAAGTCCACCTGTGTATGGAAAGGATTGAATTGGACTAGGAGTCCAACTCCTCCCCTTGGTGCACCAACCCTAGGGCTTGGAGGGTTGGCCACCATGCAACTCCACCTATATATAGAGGGGAAGGGGTGCCCCCAAGAGGGCACACAAGCCCTTGGCCCCCTCTCTCTCCGCCATTACTTCGTAACTCCTCCTTCTTTGTTGAATCGGTAGCACTCGACGTAGCCCTACTGGAATCACTCCACCACCATCACCATCACGTCGTCATGCTGCCGTTGATCCCATCTACTTCCCATCCCTCGCTTGCTAGATCAAGGTGAAGGAGACGTCATCGAGCCATACGTGTGCTGAACGTGGAGGTGCTGTCTGTTCGGTACTTCATTGGTTTGGATCGCGATTGGATCATGACGAGTATGAGTACATCAGCCGCGTGATATACGCTTCTGCTTAAATTCTACGAGGGTACATAGACACACTCTCCCCTCTCGTTGTTATGCTTCTCCAAGATAGGTCTTGGGTGTTCGTAGAATTTTTTTATTTTCATGCTTCATTCCCCATCAGTGGCATCATGAGATAGGTCTATGCCGAGATGTATATGCACGTGTAGAACACAAATAGTTGTGGGTGTTGATGCTCAAATTTCTTACCTCTCTTGTCTTATTTGGATTCGGCAATATTGTGGGATGAAGCTACTCGAACCAACTTTACATGTCCTCGCACATGAGACCGGCTCCACCGCCTGGCTAGTGAGTGTGTGTCTCTCCTACTTTAGTTGAATGTAATTTGATGAAGGCGGTCCTTTTAGGAGGTTAAAAGGCAACTTGATTATCACCGTTGTGGCTTTGCATAGGTAAGAACGGTTCTTGTTAGTTGCCCATAGCAGCCACGTAAAATTTGCAACAACAAAGTAGAGGACGTCTAACTTGTTTTTGCAGGGCATGTTGTGATGTGGTATGGCCAAAAACGCGATGTGATATATGTTGATGTATGAGATGATCTTGTTTTGTAATAGGTTCATGACTTGCATGTCAATGAGTTCGGCAACTGGTAGGAGCCATAGGGTTGTCTTTAATTTATTAATCACCATGTAATTGCTTTGCTTTATCGCTATGCTTTAGCAATAGTTGTAGAAGCAATAGTTGGCGGAGAGGAGCACGGGACGACACCATGATGGAGATCATGGTGTCATGCCGGTGATGATGGAGATCATGCCGGCTCTTTGGAGATGGAGATCAAAGGCACGAGATGATAATGGCCATATTATGTCACATATTGATTGCATGTGATTTTTACCTTTTTATGCATCTTGTTTTGCTTAGAACGAGGTAGAATTATAAGATGATCCCTTCACTTAATTTCAAGAAAGTGTGTTCTCCCTAAGTATGCACCATTGCAAAAGTTCGTCTCTTCAAAGCACCTCGTGATGATCGGGTGTGGTAGACTCTACATTCACATACAACTGGTGTAAGCCAGTTTTACACATGCAGAATACTTGGGTTAAACTTGACAAGCCTAGCATGTACAGACATGGCCTCGCAACACATGAGACCAAAAGGTCGAACATGAGTCATATAGTAGATATGGTCAACATGGAGATGTTCACCATTGATGACTACCCCATCTCATATGTGATGATCGGACATGGGTTAGTTGATTTGGATCATGTATCACTTAGACAACTTGAGGGATGTTGATTTAAGTGGGAGTTCATTAGTAATTTGATTAACTGAACTAATTATCATGACTTAGTCTTAATTGTCTTTGCAAAATTTGTGTTGTAGATCAATGGCACGCACTGTAGTTCCCCTGAATTTTAATGCGTTCCTAGAGAAAGCTAAGTTGAAAGATGATGTAAGCAACTATGCACACTGGGTCCGTAACTTGAGGATTATCCTCATTGCTGCATAGAAGGCCTATGTCCTTGATGCACCGCTAGGTGCCACACCCCCTCCTGCGTCGTCTATGGATGTTGTGAACATCTGGCAGCCACGTCCTGATGACTACTCGATAGTTCAATCGCCATGCTTTATACACCATGGAGCATATGAGATGTTCCAGGAGCTAAAATTGTTATTTCAAGCTCATGCCCGGGTTGAGAGGTATGGCACCTCTGACAAGTTCTTTAGCTGCAAGATGGAGAAGAACGGTTTTGTTAGTGAGCATATACTTAGAATGTCTAGGTTTCACAACCACTTGACTTAGTTGGGAGTTAATCTTCTAGATGACATGGTCATTGACAGAGTTCTCCAGTCATTGCCACCAAGCTATAAGGGCTTTGTGATGAACTATAATATGCAAGGGATGGATAAAATAATTCCCGAGCTCTTCGCAATGCTTAAGGCCGCAGAGGTAGAAATCAAGAAGGAGCATCAAGTGTTGATGGTTAGAAAGACCACTAGTTTCAAGGCAGGCAAGGGAAAGAAACAGAACTTCAAGAAGAATGGCAAGACAGTTGCCGCTGCTATGAAGAAACCCAAGGTTCACTACAAAAAAATACACTTCTGTGATGATACGTGTTTGTCACAGTAGGTCACGTTTTCTATCATGCATGTACATCCATGACAAATTTATGACAGAATCAAGATAGTCATACCTGTGCTGCCATAGAAGTGTTCCATGACATTACCAAAATTATCATCACGGAAGTGTCCACTTCCATGATGATAAATCGCGCGTCACAGAAGTGCTTTCATCAAGGGTGACCGACACGTGGCATCCACCATAACGGAACGCCGTTAAGCTATCAGGTCCAGTTTTGGATCCGATAACCCGTTAACAGTCCCGACCAATGGGGATTTTCCATGTGTAAAATCATCATTGGCTGGAGGAAACACGTGTCGGCTCACCGTTGGGACGGATGTCATCCACTCATTGGACACAAGGCGCCTATGATACGTCGACATGTGGCACGGCCCAACAGAGGCCCATTCCTGTGAAAAGGCTGGCCCGTTTGACTTGGTCAAAAGGTGGCAGGCCGGCCCACGGAAAGCCTGTTAACGACATGTTCGCATATAGCCCATTTACAGCCCGCTAACTCACGGCCCGTTACGACCTAACGGAATTAGGCCCAGTAGCATCATCTGGGCCGTCCAATATGATTCCAGCCTGTTGTAAGTTCCGGCCCATGTATGGCCCATGACGTATTTCGGCCCATATGAGTCCCTTTGTAACTCGTGGCCCACTAATGGTCCGTGGTGAAACCGGACCGTAATGAACAGTGTATCGCTTTATACCCATTAACGGCCCATTATTCCATTGGGTCATTTCCAGCCCGTGTTACCTTTCGGCCTTCTCAGGGCTCATTTCCAGCATTCTGTTGCTTACGGCCCGTTACTGGCCTTTTCTGCTTGTGGGCCAAATTCAGCCCGTGGATACAGTCGGCCCGTTTGTGGCCCGTTAATCTGTTGGGTCATTTTCATAGCATCATCAAATACGGCCTATTAACGGCTCGTTATGGTCAGCCCATAAAACGTATGATCCACTCTAGCCCGTTTACGGCCCCTTATACGGCCCGTACAAGGCCCATAGATGAGACGACCTGTAGAAAGCCCATGGATCTTACGGGACATAGAAGGCCCATTGACCCGGCGGCCCATAGAAGGCCCATTTATCCGACGGCCCATAGAAGGCACATGGATCCGACGGCCCATAGAAGGCCCATGGATCCGACGGCCCATAGAAGGCCCATCGATCCGACAACCGATAGAAGGCCCATGGATCGTACGGCCTGTGGAGGGCCATGGTCACTACAATGTTTGGGCAAGTTGGCCCCCATTTGAACGATATAGCATATTCAAAGAATTATCCTACTCTATACTATCACCTCTAAAAAACATACTCTATACAATAAAGAGACTAAGGCATAGAAACATAGAATAATCCTACACTATACAATAAAGAAATTACAGCCGATTATACCCATTGGGCATTATGGTTCGGCACCAGTGATAATAAAGCATACACAAACAGCAAATTACATACACTGGGCAAATACAGCTCATACATCATGGACGCGCATCAACATACCTTACCATTTGAACTATAATCTCTTTAGAAAATAGGATTGCCCGGAGTTAGATAGCACAAATTTCAGTTTGCGAAATCTCCAATTCCTTCGTTGTTACCTCAGTGTCTTGTTTCATTTTTTGACTCCTGCATCTAATACCTGCATGTCCTGTCTCAACTTGTTGATTGTACATTGAGAATCATGTACACGTTGTCTTGCCACCTCTAGTTGATGCTCGAGAACGTCAGCACATTCCAATTCCAATCCATAATCATTCGGTAACAACCATGCCGCACTGCTCGCAGATCTTTGTGTTGATGTCACTTCATCCTGAAATGTTTCTGTAAGTACACATGACTAGGGCAAAAATATAGTTACAACAGTGAAGCGAGCAAGACAGACTATTTTGTACATGGCAAAACAGGACTAACAATAATGTTACACGTCATGAAGCATAAGCAGGTGATATTTTAAAAATTATAAAAAAGGTAGTCTGTGCAGCCTGCATACAGAAATCTCTCTTAGCTCACTAGAGGAGCATGATGTTGGGGCCCAATCCAAAACACAGAAAAGTTACAAATTTAGACAGCATGTTGCGTAGAAGCAAGCAAGCAGTTGGCCATTCTGTAGCTCAATTAAAGTCTTAGGGAGCATAATGAACAGCAGAGGGTTTCATACAAACATACTACAGCAAGAAAAACTATGCAATCATTAGCCTAGTATAAACTAGATTGTGAGTCTCATGCAATAATAGTTGGTTAATAGACTTCAAAGCTTCAGGCACGCTTCGGCAGAGTAATTAAATGGTAAGGCCTCTAATTATGTCAACTAATAGTTATACAAGTACCCAACATCAGGCATCATTCTTTGGGCATCTCATTAACTGAGGACAAATAAAGCAATTGAAAAGAGCAAATTAACTATGCCTGAAACAAACAAGGAATTGAACTGTTGAGTTGGATACAATGACTTACCTTAACAGGTTGAAGAGGCTCAGCGCAGCTCCTACTTCTCTTGCAAGGCTCCTTCCTAACATCTTGTACTTGGAAATCCTCAATCTTATCTTCATTGCACCCCCTCTGCAAGGTGACACAAACTAGTTACTCGTCTCCTTGGAAGATAAATATGCATACTTTCCAGTCTGTGAACACAAAAGGATGAGATTATAACAAAACAACACCACATAATGAAACATGCCGCGTCTCTTGCACTTGCACACAATGAAATGAGCATTTACTATGTCTACACTATGTAAAAACTAGGCATACCTTCGAACTGGATCTCCAGGTACTCTTGGAGAGCCTACTTTAGTGTATAGCCAAACCTTTATGTCACCTATGAGTTAGAAAAGGCCCCACTACAACAGCCCTTAGTGTTTAAATCATTGACAAGCTCTGTTAGAGTGTTAGGTCAAGAACATCAAGTAATCAAAGCAAACAGTCCTAGTATGGCTGGCTGATGCAAACAAGCAATTGAACAGATGTGTGAGCAAATCTTACATATCAAGAAAAGAAGCAAAGAAGGAGGCTTAAAGACCATCACTTGGCTGACCAGATTTAAGGGGAATTTAAACATCATGTGCAACATATGAACTAACATAAACATTGCATATTCCAGATTCTACAATGGAATGCACATGTATTAGGTTATGCCATGTATGATGATGCCTAAATGTACACTATAGCAGGCAGGAGTGATTCATCATTGCACGCACAATTGAATTGCAGGTTAAGGGCCAGTTCTATTCTGCCTTTTCAGGGCTTATTGTCAAAATAAGCCATAAAAGATGTAAAGAAGTCATTTTTGAGTTATGGGTTTGGGCTTAACTAATTTCGCTTTGGAGGGGGGTATTTCGGGTAGAACCTCACTAAAAATTGAAGGGAAGGGGAATAGTGAAATGACTCTGTTGTCTGCCTATATTACACTCAAAATGCAACTGCTGACGCCCGCGTCACACCTTTCGTCTCCCCTTTCCCTCTACCTCGATCCCCTGTCATTGCCCTGCCCGCTTGCATCTCCTCTCCCCTTTCCCTCTACCTCGATCCCCTGCCTGCAGCACGAGGGTTCCTCCAGCGAGCCGTCGCCACTGGTCCCATCTAGCCTGGTCCTCGACGATGCTCTGTCCAGCTAGGCTACATGGCCGGCGGGTAGGGGCAAATCTCCCTGGCTGCTCCTCCCTCTGGCGCCACCCCTCATTCTCATGGTCTCCAGCAGCTGCTCCACTGTGGTTCGTCCAACGCACTACTTCGGCAGGCGCTGCACAACTACGACTCATGCCACACTGCGGCAAAAGGCACCTTATTCCCCCTCCCAACCTCCCAGGCCGTGGCCTTGAGGTGCTGTTGAAGGATGAGCTCATCCAACAAGGTGAGGATCTCCTCTGATTTTTTGCCAAATTTTCATTCTGATCCACTATATGATGAATTGCTATGAGCTGCTTCTGTTGCTGCTATATGATGCATTGCTGTGAGCTGCTCCTGCTTCTGCTATATGATGAATTGCTATGAGTTGTTGCTGCTATATGATGAATTGCTATGAGCTGCTGCTGCTATATGATGAATTGCTATGAGCTGCTACTGCTGCTATATGATGAGTTGTTATAAGCTGCTCCTGCTGCTGCTGTATGATGAATTGCCATGAGCTGCTCCTGCTGATGCTATATGATGAATTGCTATGAGCTGCTCCTGCTGCTGCTATATGATGAATTGCTATGAGCTGATCCCGCTGCTGCTATATGATGAATTGCTATGAGCTGCTCCTGCTGCTGCTATATGATGAATTGCTATGAGCTGCTACTGGTATATGATGAATTGCACACTGCTGCTGCTGCTGCTGCTCCTGCTGTATGATGAGTTGCTATGAGCTGCTGCTGCTGCTATATGATGCTTTCAGGTGGTGCTGCTATATGATAATAACCAGCCACTTGGACCATCGAATTTCAACAAATAATTGTTCTTCATTTAAATGTGGGTCATGCGTTCTTCATTTAAATTAGGCAATGGGATCTCTATGGAAAACATTGACCAAAGTAGATTGTGCCAAGTAGATGGTATCTTTGTATTTGCATTTTGAGCAAATAGTGATGGTCTGTTTTCCTATCATATTAATTACTGCAGTGGGTTCAATTTTTGATGTTTGCAAGTCAAATTAATTTTCATATGGGCAGCAAAATGAAAAAATATAATGCAATCTAGACTTTTCACTGATCATACCAAAGATAAGCTGAAAACGCAATGAAAAGAACTGGTTGGCTTATTACATGGAGCTTATATTCACAGGTGCTTATTTTCTTAGGATAACTCGTAATAATTGTCCCTAAAAATCTTGGCCAATAGAACTGACATACAAATAACATGTCACGATGATTGCAATGGAGGAGTGATGTACCATAGCACACTGTATAGGCTCACCGCTGGCTCTCCTTTTTTGCGATGTTCCATGAAATTGCCACATACATCTTGTACTTTTTCATTGTGTAACCCTATCTGCAAGTTGACACGGCTAATTTCAGACATCTCTACATGATAATGCATTGCATATCCCTTGCGCATATTTAAACCGCCAATTAATGATTGTGTGCGTAGCATAAACTAGCCATGACTCTGTGTGCTGGACTAGCAGGCACTCTAAGGGAGCCTAATGTAGTGCACTGGAATTCCTTCATGCCACCTACGATTTTGTGTAATGTACTGCCTCTGTTCCTAAATATATGTCTATGTAGAGATTCCAGTATGGACCACATACAGATGTATATAGATGCATTTTTGAGTGTAGATTCACTCATTTTGCTCCGTATGTAGCCTATAGTGGAATCTCTAGAAAGACTTATATTTAGGAACGGAGGTACGAGGTAGTATCATGTATGACATCTACATATCTAATTTAGCAACCAGTAGTAGAAATCATTGTCTGCACAAAGGGATTACTGGTCGAAAATCCTAGCAAAGCACGCTGGCAGGCACAGAACAATACAAGAGAGAGAGAGAGATGCGCTTACAAGATCATAGCAATGCCTCGGTCCAGGATCTTGGTTGGCCAAGCTGTTAGATCCAGAAGAAACATCATCCTTGTAGTTTTTGCCAGCTGCATAACAGGTAACAGCGACCTGTTAGTATATTTGAAGTACATCGAGCAGGTGATGCTGGACGGGTTTAAAGGTGACAAGTACCTAGGCCGTGGCGGGTCCTTGGCATCTTGCCAGACGGTGGGAATCAGGTTAGAAACGTCAAGGGTGATGATGCTGCGCTGGCTGTCAGGGTCCGGTAAGGAGATCTAGAATCGTCTAGTAGGGTGTCTGTGGAGTGGCTCCGGTAGGGTGGACTACGGTGTGGGCGAAAAGCGGATCTGTGGCCGTGGACGAGGGCGTAGGTGAAGCTGCTCTGGTGGTTGGGTTAAGGATGGTGTCGACGATGCGGATCTGCGGCCGTGGACAGGGCGTTAGAAGCTGCTCCGGTAGGTTGGATGAGGGTGCGAGGAAGCGGATCTGAGGCCGTGGACTTGTGAGTTGGCAAAGCGGCCCCATTAGGGTTGAAAATGGTATAGGCGAAGCTACTCCGGTGGGGTTCACGATGGTGTCGGCGAAGCGGCTCCGGTAGGGTTGAGGAAGGTGTCCGCGAAGAGGATCAGAGGCCGTCGACGGGGGCGTCGGTGGGGCGGCTCCGGGGGGTGTGGACGAAGCGTCTCCGGTGGGGAGTACGAATGAGCCGCTGCAGATGCGCTGCGGTTGACGAGAGTACCGGTGAAGCAGATCCGGCGCCATGGACAAGGCCGACACTGAATGGGCTGTGGTACAATGGTGGATGAGCAGTCTACTTGTTTCTAGGGGAGGTGGGAGGGGTAGATGCGGCCGTAGAAGCAGATCCGGCTAGGTCGATGCCGCTGGAAGTGAATGGGCTCTAGTACGTCGGTGGATGAGCAGTCTAGGGTTTCGAGAGGGGAGGGGAGAAAGGCCGATGAAGTACGGACGACGTGATGTGAGATGCTCTGGTGCTGTGGAGTTAGTCGTTTTTGCGGGAGGGGAGAGGAATGGGGGTGCTGTGTAGTGGGGGGAACTAGAAGTTACCAAAGCAGCCCCGACCTATTATGTAGATGAGGGCGGTATTGTAACTATTGGTCTCCGTGCACCAAGGACAAAAGGGGAATTTCGCATGCTAAAGACTAAGGTGGCGGAAATTTTAGAAGGAGGCAGGAGATTTTGCCGCCCGCGGGATCGTTCGTATCCAGTTTCAACTAATTTTGGACCGTGCTAGTGGGAAGGTCATGCGAGACTGTGTACACGGGGCACGCGTCAGCAGTTAATAACTGGTGTGAAGTCCATCCCAGAAAAAAGACAATAACTCGGGATGATGCGCTGATAACTTGGACGTTCACACGGGCACGACCAATCGTACGGGTGTAGTGGCACGTTCACAAAAAAGGGATCAGACGCTCAGCCTATGTATTTCTCGTGTAAATAGATAATTTAGTGCATTTGGTTATTTACTTTAAACATAATGCATTGACGTGTTAGTGTAGAGGCGCACAAAAACAAATGGATATTGTAGTCCGCTACTTAAAAGTGTTACCTCATATGATTACATAGCCTCCATTTCATAAATTGCGTACCCGTTGAATTCATGTATGAATATTACATATATTACTTCATAATAGAACCTTAAATCATCCAAGACTAATGATTTTGAATGCAAGAATAACAATGGTGCATGTACATGATAGCTACATTGGTTGTTTGAAGAAACATCACTGTAACTTTGGCATGCACAACTGAAAAGGTTTATTTAAATAGAAAAAAATGTGATATGTGAGTGTCCAATCTTTATAGCGTTGACTCAATATTGTACCTTTGGCCACGATACGAAGTAGATATTGATTTATGTTCAAGAGATGCACGTCCACGATCGCTAGATAGTGATACGTGAATGAATTGTGCAATCTCTCTCACACGCATACATATCTCATTTCCCTGTGGGCATCGGAATCACACACGCGCACTTCGTGTATTTCTCTCCCTCCGTCAAGGTTAGAATTCGTATTTCTACCCCGTCCTACAAGTCTCTCACACAGAAACACACACGCTCTCTCTGTCGAACACGCCCACCCCTTTAATTCCGCCCACCCATAGCCACTAATGTCTCAAAGTATAATAATGTCTATCACACATATGCCTAAGGTTAACTCGAGTTCCGGAACCATATGAATACATACAATGGGATTCCAGCAGAGCACCTTTTGTTTTGAGATTTTGCTCTCTCTCTCTCTCTCCCCCCTCTCTCTCTCTCTCACACACACACACGCGCGCGCACACACACACACATTGTTTCTCGCTTCATTTTTCCGGCACTTGCATGCACACAATTTTGTTTATCTTCGTGATGCTTTAAGTATGCATCGCACAAATGCTATCTACCTATCCCTTAATATAGCTAGATATTTGTCACACAAACTCCTTCTCCCTACTAGCAAGATGCCCATGCGTTGCACGGAACATCAAGATGCATTTGTATGAGTAGTTTATCTTGTGGGAGAAAAGGATGAACGAGGGAATGCCTTATTTGAAAATGCGGAGAGGGGTGTGGGTATCTTTTTGCAAAATTGCCACAGTTTCCTTCCTATCCGTCGGATATAAATCGGATGGCCTATATTGCAGGATGGCAGGAACACCATCATCACCAACTCTGTTTTTATAAGAGTCGGGATATGTAAGTGTCACTGTCCCCCCCCCCTGACACACACACCCACACCCACACAACCACACACACAAACTTCCCAACACCGAAGGAGTAGGGTGACACCTCGATCTTGATACTAATCTATTGACTGGATTCTCTCTCAAACACACACACGCACACACACTACCCGACACCGAAGGAGTAAGGCGGCACCTCGATCTTGATAGTAATCAATCTACTCATCTTTCAAACACACACACACATACACACACACTCGCTAGTTGTGCCTCTGTGCCTACTGCGCACACTCTCGATACGTCTTTCTCTCCCTCCCCCTCCCCCCCAACAATGACAGCAGAAGGGTGACAACTCGATCTGATTGTAATCTGTCAATTGGTTTCTCTCTCGAACATTGTGTCCCTGTGCCTCGCTCAGTAGCCCCCTCGATATGTAGACTTCTCGCGCACGCACAACTGTTGTGACGATGACGCTGAACCCAGTGTGCCTCGTTTTTACCAGCCTCATGTGATAGTTTTCACCCTGTTTTCTGTTAATTAACAAGGCAACCTTTTCTTTGTTACTACTAGTGAATCTGAAATCATTCGGGGCAGACATAAAATATATCACTTCAACCCAATTATCAAAGTAACTATTTTAAAAGAAAATAGCTAGATGCTCGTGCGTTGCACGGAACATCAAGATGCATTTGTATGAGTAGTTTATCTTGTGAGAGAAAAGGATGAACGAGGGTAGGCCATATTTGCGAACGTGGAGAGGGCTGTGGGTATATTTTTGCAAAATTGCCATAGTTTCCTTCCTATCTATTAGATATAAATCCGACGGCCTATATTGCAGGATGGCACGCACACCATCATCACCAACTCTGTTTTCTACTCCCTCCGTTCCTAAATATTTGTCTTTTTAGAGAATTCAACAAGTGACTACATATGGAGCAAAATGAGTGAATCTACACTCTAAAATATGTCTACATACACATCCGTATGTGGTAGTCCATTTGAAATCTGAAAAAGACAAATATTTAGGAACGGATGGAGTATAAGACAAGACATGGAGATATATCTCCAGCATGGTCTACAACAAAAATGTGCTGGACTGGTTAGCGCCGGATGCTCGCAATGCGATGACATGAGTTCGAATTCTGTCTTTAACTTTAGATTTTTATATTATATATTACTTATTTAATACATACTTCTTTCGCTACTGTACTGACATTGGAACCCATAGAGTACTTAGAATACAAGATTAAGGATGGATTCGTTTCTTTTTAACTTTCTGTATGAAGCTGTAGCCACCCTGCAAGTCACGTGTACACTGTACATGCAATTATGTCACGCCCAATATGCGATACTATCCTAAAGAGACTCGAAGGCCCCACCAAGGATAGAACCGCATATTGAAACGCTTTGCAAGGTGGATATCATTACATCAACATTACATAATCTTTGGGGATACATACAAGGCATACAAATGCCGCAAGAATACATCAATACATCATACATGAGATCAACATCCGACTACAGATGAAACATAAACAGAAACTCAAACGACATCCACCCTGCTAACCCAGGCTGCCGACCTGGAACCTATCCCCTGGACGAAGAAGAGGCAGAAGAAGAACTCCAAAACAGGTAAACATCGCTCTCGCGTCATGATCATCGCATAACCTGTACCTGCAACTGGTGGTGTAGTAATCTGTGAGCCACGAGGACTCAGCAATCCCATTACCATGGGTATCAAGACTAGCAAAGCTTAAAGGGAAAGGAAGGGGTAAAGTGGTGAGGTTGCAGCAGCGACTAAGCATGATATGGTGGCTAACTTACGCAGATAAGAGCGAGAAAGAGAAGCAAAGGAACGGTCGTGAAACTAGCAATGATCAAGAAGTGATCCTGAACTCCTACTTACGGCAAACATAACCCAGAAACCGTGTTCACTTCCCGGACTCCGCCGAGAAGAGACTATCACGGCTACACACGCGGTAGATGCGTTTTAAATAAGGTCAAGTGTCAAGTAATCTACTACCGGATATTAACAAATTCCCATCTGCCACATAACCGCGAGCACGGCTTTCGAAAGATAATACCCTGCAGGGGTGTCCCAACTTAGCCCATGATAAGCTCTCATGGTCAACGAAGGATATTCCTTCTCCCGGGAAGACCCGATCAGTCTCGGAATCCTGGTTACAAGACATTTCGACAATGGTAAAACAAAAGCAGCAAAGCCGCCCGATGCGCCGACATCCCGATAGGAGCTGCACATATCTCGTTCTCAGGGCAACACCGGATGAGACATCCTACGAGTAAAACCAGACCTCGAGTTTCCACGAGGTGGCCCCGCAGTCTACTCAGTTCGGACCAACACTTAGAGAAGCACTGGCCCGAGGGGGGTTAAAATAAGATGACCCTCGAGAGAGCGACTCCCTAGGGAAAAGAAATAGGCTGGACAAATGGTAAAACCAAGGTTGGGCCTTGCTGGAAGAGTTTTATTCAAGGCGAACTGTCAAGGGGGTCTCATAAATCACCCAACCGTGTAAGGAACGCAAAATCCGGGAACATAACACTAGTATGACGGAAACTAGGGCGGCAAGAGTGGAACAAAACACCAGGCATAAGGCCGAGCCTTCCACCCTTTACCAAAATATAGATGCATTAATAATATAAGAGATATTGTGATAACCCAACAAAACATAATCCAACATGGAGCAATCTTCACCTTCACCTGCAACTAATAACGCTATAAGAGGGGCTGAACGAAGCGGTAACATAGCCAAACAACGGTTTGCTAGGAAGGGTGACAAAGGTTAGAGGTTCATGGCAAAATGGGAGGCTTGAGGAACAAGTGAATAGGTAGCGCAGTAAAGCGATAGAACGAAGCAACTAGCATAGCAATGATAGTAATGAGATCCAAGGTGACGGTCATCTTGCCTGAAATCCTGCTAGGAAGAAGAACGAGTCCATGAAGAAGATGAAGCCACGAAGACGAACGAATCCTCACGATCGCAACGACACGGAAACTATCGAGAAGAAGCACACAACAAGGTAAACACACCACACAAGAACAAGGCATGATGCTCAACCAAGAATGATGCACGACAAGGCTAAACGAAGCTACTCATGACAAGAGATGATGCATACAAGAACAACACATCAAGGCAAGTTTAAATGAGGCCGGAAACAACACATAACAATTCCGGTAAGTCCTCATATGCAAATTTCGAAATTGGTACAGAACTGAATAAACATTAAGTTCAAGTTGTTAAACAGCAAGTTAAAGAGCACCATGATGATCTACACGAAAATCTAGTCAAGTTACATATAACGTTCATTAGATTCGGAGCTACGGTCTAGAAGATATGAGCAAAACAAGTTAAACATGGGATTGATGCAAAATGCATACAAACATCAAGCAAACACCTCAAAACAAGGATGCATCAAGATAATATGAGACTACATGCAAAACTAAGCAAGTTTCATATAGAGCATGCTCAAAACGGAGCAACAGTGCAACACATACACTCCAAACAAGACATAGCAACAATCTGACCAAAACAGCAACTAGGCATAATGCAAGCACCAAAACAATATGCTACAGCAACTCAAAATAAAATCAAAAGGCATGGACATGATGTACAGGTAAATCACAACAAAACATGAACACTGAGCTATCTCCAGAAATCACTAGAACATGCTCAAAAGGACATGGCAACATTGCAAATAATAACAGGTTCACAGACTTGGCAGAATTACTGGACATGGCAGAAATAACATCAGGTAGCAATGTTTAGAGCACGAAATCAATATGCTACAGGAACTTAACATAGAAAAAAAAAGCATGGCATGAATCTACTCAAAGCATATGACAAAAGTCCCTTAATGACTATAAGCCAAAAAGGACCAGAAGATATGATGGCAAGCATGTGAACATAGCAAGTTTCGTTAACAGGTTCCAGACTTAGCAGAAAACAGAGCATGGCAGAAATAGTAATATGTAGGCCTCTTTGTGAGCTTGATGCACTCACTACAGAGAAATGCATGACAAAACAAGCATACCTACAGCAAGATGGCATGTTCATGAAGCTAACCAAGGCAATAACAATTGCATAGCATGTATGGATCCACTACAATAAGCTTGGCAAAATTGCATATCATGTTAAGAATCTGCTAGAAATATTTTATAGCAAAAGTAGAGCAAGATCGAGTCATGCTATGAAACCCCATAATTGCAAACAATTGCAGGAATGGATCAATTACAACTATATCTACAAAATATCCTTACTGAACATCTCCAAAATATGCATGGATCTCTCTGTAGCATCAAGTTTACATGGCAACAAAATTACAGCAGACAAGGACTTGGAGAAATCAGTGTCTCTGAAATCAGAAACATTACAGGACCTACTTTGCATGCTTGTGCTAGTCACCACAGAGATCACAAAAATACATAGACTACACCACTGGAAAGATGGCATGGCATACTTCAAAACACATGTAGAGCTCATGCCCAAAAGATGCACAGATTAAAAGGTACAAAAATGACAAATCTCCAAGTTCTGATAAGAACCAGAGAATAACAGCAACTAGCCCTCTTCCAACAGATATTTGGGCATCAAGATGACCTTTAATGAACATGGTGCAATGGAACAAATTGAAGAGCATAACGAGGCGAACAATTTGACATATTACACGCACGAATCGGAGCTACATGCATGAAGTTACGATTCAGATAACATGCACACATAATAACAAAATTTGGGGACTTGGGAATATTTTCGGGGGTGAGGGAAAAAGTCAACGTACGGGCTCCGTTCAGATCGGGCTCGGGGCTCGTGGCTCGTCTTGCCGGAGAGAGGCCGGAGCAGAGGGAGGCGGCCGGGGATGGCGCGGCGCCGGCGAGAGGCGGCGGATTCGGCCGGGCGCGGTCGAGGGGCGGCGAAGGGAGGCGAGGCGAGGGCCACCGGCGGCGGGGCGGCGAGGAGCGGCACGGCCGGGCGGCGGCCGGCGCCGGCGAAGGGCGGCGGGCGCGCGAGGAGGCGGCGGGGCTGGAGCGCGGCGGCGCGGGGCCAGGCGCGGCGACCGCGGGCGGCGGCGGCGGCTCGGGCCCGCGCGGGCCCCGGATGGGCTCCGCGGGCCGCGGCAGCGGAGGAGAGAGAGAGGCCCGGCGGGGCTGACGTGGCGCGACGCCATTGGCCGGGGGCGGCGGCGCGACTGCGTCCGGTCCGGGACGGACATGTCCGGCGCGGAGAGGAGAGGATTTTAGGGTTCAACTGCGCGAAAATCTCGGGAGAGACACACATATATAGGTAGAGGGAGCTAGGACAGTCCAAATGAGGAGCGGTTTTCGCCCACGCGATCGTGATCGAACGACCGAGAGCATGGCGGAGACTCAAAGGGGTTTTGGGGCTGTTTGAAGGGGGGTTTTGCTGCAATACCAAAACGGACTTTGGGGATGCCCGGTTAACCGTTGGAGTACCAAACGACCTCCAAATGGAACGAAACTTGACCGGTGGTCTACCGGTGGTATACCAAGGCCAGTTGACAAGCCTCGATCCATTCCGAGAAAGTTTGACACCCGCACACGAAAGACAACAAGAGGGGTGCGCCGGAGGAGATAGGAGTGCCGGATTGCAAAACGGACAACGGGGAAAATGCTCGGAAGCAAGAGACGAACACGTATGCAAATGCAATGCACATGATGACATGATATGAAATGCAGATGACGACATGGCAAAATGCAACACGCAAGCAGATGACAAGGCAAGGACGACGAATAACTGGCAGACACCTGGCGCATCGGATCCGGGGCGTTACAAATTAACTTTTTATAGAGGGACAATCATACACGCAATTAACTCAAATGGATTGGATGTCACTCTATTATTTCCGCGGAGGATGACATCAAACGCCAGCGGCATACATTTTCACAACTCTAACCAACCAGATGAAATTCGTGCAAACACGGACTGATTTCATATAACCATGGAGGATTTCGTATAAAAAAAGCCGGATCTTCATATAAACATGATGTATTTCATTACATTTACATGAACGAAGCGGTGCCAATCCGGCTCTCCTGGTATAATTAATACTCCCTCCGTCCGGAAATACTTGTCCTAGAAATGGATGCATCAAGACTTATTTTAGTTATAGATACATACAATTTATCCATTCTTAGAACAAATATTTCCCGCCAGCTGGAGAGGGAGTACATAATCTAAATGGCCGCCCGCGGATCCCTTTGTCTTCCTCATGTCCAGCAGACACTTTGCGGGGTCGACGAAGGTCCTCGGAAGAGACGAAGATGTTGGAAATATGCCCTAGAGGCAATAATAAAATGGTTATTATTATATTTCCTTGTTCATGATAATTGTCTATTGTTCATGCTATAGTTGTGTTACCGGAAATCGTAATACATGTGTGAATACATAGACCACAACATGTCCCTAGTGAGCCTCTAGTTGACTAGCTCGTTGATCAACAGATAGTCATGGTTTCCTGACTATGGACATTGGATGTCATTGATAACGGGATCACATCATTAGGAGAATGATGTGATGGACAAGACCCAATCCTAAGCATAGCACAAGATCGTGTAGTTCGTTTGCTAGAGCTTTTCCAAATGTCAAGTATCATTTCCTTAGACCATGAGATTGTGCAACTCCCGGATACCATAGGAGTGCTTTGGGTGTGCCAAACGTCACAACGTAACTGGGTGGCTATAAAGGTGCACTACGGGTATCTCCGAAAGTGTCTGTTGGGTTGGCACGAATCGAGACTGGGATTTGTCACTCCGTATGACGGAGAGGTATCTCTGGGCCCACTCGGTAATGCATCATCATAATGAGCTCAATGTGACCAAGTGTTTGGTCACGGGATCATGCATTACAGTACGAGTAAAGTGACTTGATGGTAACGAGATTGAACAAGGTATTGGGATACCGACGATCGAATCTCGGGCAAGTAACGTACCGATTGACAAAGGGAATTGTATACGGGATTGATTGAATCCTCGACATCGTGGTTCATCCGATGAGATCATCATGGAACATGTGGGAGCCAACATGGGTATCCAGATCCCGCTGTTGGTTATTGACCGGAGAGTCGTCTCGGTCATGTCTGTATGTCTCCTGAACCCGTAGGGTCCACACACTTAAGGTTCGGTGACGCTAGAGTTGTAGAGATATTAGTATGCGGTTAACCGAAAGTTGTTCGGAGTCCCGGATGAGATCCCGGACGTCACGAGCAGTTCCGGAATGGTCCGGAGGTAAAGATTTATATATGGGAAGTCCTATTTTGGCCATAGGAAAATGTTCGGGATTTTTCAGTATTGTACCGGGAAGGTTCTAGAAGGTTCCGAAGTGGGGCCCACCTGCATGGGGGGACCCACATGAACGTGGGTAGTGGGGGCAAGGCCCCACACCCCCGGTCAAGGCGCACCAAGATCCCACCTTAGAAGGAATAAGATCATATCCCGAAGGGATAAGATCAAGATCCCTAAAAAGGGGGATAACAATCGGTGGGGAAGGGAAATGATGGGATTTCTTTCCCCCACCTTTGCCAACGCCCCAATGGACTTGGAGGGCAAGAAACCAGCCCCCTCCACCCCTATATATAGTGGGGAGATGCATGGGAGCAGCACCCCAAGCCCCTGGCGCCTCCCTCTCCCTCCCGTGACACCTCTCCCTCTCGCTGAGCTTGGCGAAGCCCTGCCGAGATCCCCGCTGCTTCCACCACCACCCCGTCGTGCTGCTGGATCTCCATCAACCTCTCCCTCCCCTTGCTGGATCAAGAAGGAGGAGACGTCTTCCCCAACCGTACGTGTGTTGAACACGGAGGTGCCGTCCGTTCGGCGCTCGGTCATCGGTGATTTGGATCACGACGAGTACGACTCCATCAACCCGGTTCACTTGAACGCTTCCGCTCGCGATCTACAAGGGTATGTAGATGCACTCTTTTCCCTCTCGTTGCTAGAAGACTCCATAGATTGTTCTTGGTGATGCGTAGAATTTTTTTTAATTTCTGCAACGATCTCCAACAGAAGAAGCAAAGAAACCACCTAAATGCGCAGTCGTCGCCTCGGCGGTGGCCTTCATGGGACCCAAGTGGCAGCGGCCTCCCGTGTTCTACTTCTCCTCGATGATGGCGGCGGACACGGAGAAGCTGGCCACCGACTCGTCACTCTCCATGCACCTGGCTTCTGTCTCTGCTTGCATGGCGCTGCCGCAGGCACGGGAGGCGCGCCCACAGACACGGGAGGCGCGGCACCGCAGACACTGGTGGCGCGGTACGACGCGGCAGCGACGACGCCCGTACCAGTGTGCTCGCCGCCGTGCCGGCGTGGAGCAACTCACCACTCCTCATCAAGCTGAACTGGAGCGGCGAGTTGCTGAACCACGCGCCTGCGTGGGGTGGCAACTGGCTCCGTCGGGCCAAGAGAGGTTGGTGAAGCACCGAGCGGCCTCGCCCATATCCGGAGGGCTCGTCGGGCCACCCAGCCAGGTAATATGCTGGAGAATGGCTCCTCGGAAGCCATTGGAAGAGTGGAGAAAATGGTGAAGGAGGAGATGGGGAGCGGCGGAGGGGTGCGATTCTTACCTGCTGTCTGTCTGGCCTCGTGTAAATAGAGGGCGGACGGTAGGAGCTTGGCCGGCCTCTGGCCTTGTTTAAACTGAGGGCGGACGGGAGGAGCTCAGCCGGTGTTGCGTTTAATTCCGGCCCGCTCATGAATGGACGTGTGGCCGGAGTAGTTTTCTCGGTTTGCATGCGGGTTTAACGGAGGGGTTTGATGGAGAAGAGGAGGCGTGTTCAGCCGGGCGTGCAGCGGGCGGCGCAGTACTATTCGATTTGACAGCGGGCAGCGCAGTTCCCGATACGGCTTTAATGCACACGAGGGAGGGAGTAGCGGTTCCCGAAATGTTGAACGGCGAATGCATCCTCCTTCAATTAATGCATGAGGGAACTAATGGGAGGAGGACCGGTAAAAGAGGCTGCACGATGTGAATGCAATGCAGTTTGCCCTCATATAAAGGTGCCCCTCCATTCCAATGCATCTACCACATCGTACGCACCTAAGCATTTGCTTAAGCACCTACACTAAGTGCAAAAGAGCTCACTCTAGATCCATGGCAGCGATGCGCGCGAGCGGCCAGCGGCTGTGCCAGATGGTCCACGACGTCGGCCTGCGGCATGGCGCCGAGGATCGTCTCCAGACGGTGTTGGAGACCGGCTGGTGGATGGCCGCCGTCGACGCCAACTACGACTCTTAGTTGGACCAGGAGATCGTTGCCACCACCAACAAGTTCACCGTCCGGAAGAAGCTCGCGGATGACATCGCCGTACCCCTCCAGCCCGCGCGCCCGGGCTCCTCATTGCCTGCCACCCTAATCGGCCTCCATGGCCGGAACCCCTTTCAAGCACTGGTGGCCCTGCGACTGCCCGCCGATGCCACGATGACTGTCCACCTGGAGGTCGCGCTCGCCGCGAGGCGCCTCGCCCTGCAAGAATTCATCGACCTACACATCCACGTGTACGAGCAAATCGTGTACATAGGTATCTACAAGCCCAGTGAAGACGCTACGACGTTGGCCTTCCTCAACTGGCTGGAAGCCTTGGATGCCTTTGCTGAGAAGCACCTCGACCTCACCACAAAAGTCGTCGCTCCTTAGCCGCCGGTAGGTGGCCCGACGCACTAAGTTGAGGAGGAGGAGGTCGTACATTGATGGATGCATCTTTCTTCTTGCCTTCTGTAACCACCACTACGATCGCATCATCATCGTGGCCTTAATTCTTATTGTGATGTTGCATTCTCGTTCCATTCAATACTGACATGTGCGATCCCTTTGCTTAGTTATATGCATCACTATAACTAGTACTCCATCCGTCAATTTATAAGTTGTGATTACCTTTTCCATCAACTTCGTGCAACGCGCGGGCATCCTGCTAGAAACACTAGAACATGTCGGACCGCGTGTGACCAAACCGACGATGCGCCAACCTAGCTACTACGTACCCTGCATATCTGGCGGAAATAGCCCCGCCCTAGCGTTTCCAATCGTTATTTCTATCTATCGATCGTGCCAAGGAGCAGAACCAAAATGTTACAATTTATACATGTTTCTCTACTCCTACTCCTATAAAATACTATGTTGGTGAAGGTGGTGTGTCTGCCATCCGTCGTTTCTGACGATTAGATCTGCATCTAACGACTGTGAGGTAAGTTGTGGCATTTTTGCAACAATCACTACTGGAATCAGCTAATTTGCCATCTGCCAGCTCTTTGCCGTCTGCTAGCAGACGGCAAAGAAGCTCTTTGCCATCAGCTACCCAAAAGCTGACAGCAAAGAACTGGCTGATGGCAAAGACTTTCTTTGCCATCAGCCAGTTCTTTGCCGTCTGCTAGCAGACGGCAAAGAGGGAGGGGCCCCACTGACGAGCTGCTTAAAAAAAACTTAACGGCCCCCCTCTTTGCCGTCTTCTAGCAGACGCCAAAGAGCAAAAAACCGGACGGCAAAGGGGGCGGACGACAAAGATTTAACATATCTAACGGCCGCGCCCACCCCGCCCTGTTTCTCTCCCTGCTCTTCACACGCGCGCCGCCGCCCCCACCACTCGCCGCCGCCCGGTCGACCCACCACCCCGCCGCCCCACCGGCCCCCCGCCCCGTCGCCACTGCCGCCCGGCGCCGTCGCCCCACCACCCGGCGCCCCACCGGCCCCCCGCCCCGTCGCCCCACCACCCGGTGCCCCACCGGCCCCCCGCCCCGTCGCCCCCGCCGCCCCGGCCCCCCGCCGACCCGGCCCCCCGCCGACCCGGCGCCCCGGCCCCCCCGCGCCCCACCGCCCCGGGCCCGGCGCCGCCGCCCGAGGCCGCCCCGCTCCCCTCCTCAACCGGCCACCTCCTCCACCGCCCCGCCCCCCTCCTCCACCGGCCCTGCCCCAGGTGAGCTCTACCTCCTCCTTTTTTTCCATTTTTTTTGTTTTTTGTTTTTTTAGTTTTAGGTTTATGTTTAGTTTAGATTTAGTTTTAGTTTTAGTTTTAGGTTTAGTTTTAGTTTAGTTTTAGGTTTAGATTTAGTTTTTTCCTTTTTTCTGTTTTTTTACTTTTAGGTTTATGTTTAGTTTAGATTTAGTTTTAGTTTTAGTTTTAGATTTAGGTTTAGTTTTAGTTTTAGTTTTAGGTTTAGTTTAGTTTGAGGAAAGAAGAAGAAGAAGAAGAAGAAGAAAAAAGAGGAGAGGAGGAGAAGAAGAAGAGGAAAAAGGAAAGGAAGAAGAAGAAGAGGAGGAGGAGAAAAAAAAGAAGAAGAGGAAGAAGAAGAAGAAAAAAGTGGAGAGGAGGAGAAGAAGAAGAGGAATAAGGAAAGGAGGAAGAAGAAGAAGAAGAAGGAAAAAAAAAGGAAGAAAAGGAAGAAAAGGAAGAAGAAGAAAAGGAAAAAAGAGGAAAAAAACCCAACCCGACACGGCACCCCGACCCCGACCCGGCACCCCGACACGACACCCCGACCCCTAACCCGACCAAGACCCCGACACCCCGACCCCGAGCCTGACCCGACACCCCGACCCCGACACCGACACGGCACCCCGACCCCGACCCGGCAACCCGACCCGACACCCCGACCCCGGGATCCCGACCCCGACCCCGACACGGCACCCCGACACCGACACGGCATCCCGACCCCGACCCGGCACCCCGACACGACACCCCGACCCCTAGACCCCGACCCCGACACCCCGACCCCGACCCCGACCCCGACACCCCGACCCCGAGCCTGACCCGACACCCCGACCCCGACACCGACACGGCACCCCGACCCCGACCCGACACCCCGACCCCGAGACCCCGACCCCGACCCCGACACGGCACCCCGACACCGACACGACACCCCGACCCCCGACACCTCCCGAAAAGGTGTTCTTTGGCCTTCCAGAGGCCGACGGGGTCATATATTTGTGAATTATTAGTTAGGTCATATATTTTTCGATTTTGTTATGAAAAACATCATATATAATTGTGTTGATCGGGTAGTTTTAAATGTGCAGTTGTTTCATCGCTGCGAGGTTTGGTGTTCGACAACCTCGCCGTGCGTTTGACGAGCTCTGCCCCTTCGTTCGTGGGTGAGCACAAATGACATGTCCTCCTCCCCCATTAATTATTTGATCTATTCTGATGAAACTTGATAGCTAGCTATATATGTGTCTTGAATCATCAGTATGCGTAACCAATATGTGTCTCCCGTTCGAAAGCGTCATAGTTATAAATATGCATGCATTTGCATATTTATAACCTTGATTCTTTCGAATTGTCCAACGCTATCCATGGACAGCCCGAGTATGTTTAGATTGGGTTCGTTTTCCCATATGCTTTGCTCCGGATCCGACGCATAAGTTTCGTCAGTGCCTCCCCTGTTGTTCTTCGGGTACACATCCTCTCTTTTTATTGCAGAGACGTGTATCAGGAGAACAGCGGGGAGGTGCTGCCGAAATTTTGCGTAGGATCCGGAGCATAGCATGGGAAAATGAACCCAATCTAAACATACTCGGGTGGGATTAGGACCTATCATTACCTATTAGAGTGTAGGTTGCATGGACGTAATAAAATTGACAAAGTAGATCAACTGATGAATATATACATGGTGAATTATATATATATATATTTGTTGTGTGTCTAGTAGCTCTGAAAGTCAAGATGAGTGATCGTGCGTGGATGTACACCGGTCACACTGGTCAGAACAAATGGAGCACTGAATGGTTCACAAAAACCAAGGGGTTTGTGCGAGCCGCATTTGAAAATGGCCAGAGGAAAACCTGGTGCCCCTGTTTACGGTGCGGCAATTGGGAAAAGAGGACAGAGGCTGAAATGGGCAAACACCTGCAGAAGAGTGGTTTTACGCCCGATTATACGGTGTGGACATTTCATGGTGAGTCTGCCCAACGTGACCGAGCTGAGGTGGATCGTCGTCGCACCGACGAGCATGGTACCGGGATGGAAAACATGGTGCAAGACTTTGATGATTCTCGGGATTCGGACGAGGAGATGGAGGAATCTGCAAAGGCCTTCAATGAAATGTTGGAGTCTTCAAAACGTCCGCTCCATGAGCACACTGAGCTTTGTCAGTTGGATGCCATCTCACAAGTAATGGCTCTAAAGGCTCAGTTCAACTAGGGCAGAGAATGCTACGATGCAATGATGACAGTATTTGGACGCTTTCTACCCAAAGGCCATGTAATGCCTGCAAACCTGTACCAGTCGGACAAAATCCTCCGTGCACTGAAGATGCCCTATGATAAGATACATGCCTGTGAGAAAGGATGTGTCTTGTTTAGGCTTGACTATGCGGACTTGAACTATTGTCCCATTTGCAAGTCTTCCAGGTATGTTGTGGTAGACAACGGTATGGGTGAGAAGACACAGACCAAAATCCCCGTTAGTGTTCTTCGGTATATGCCAATCGTACCAAGACTTCAACGTCTTTTCATGGTCGAAGAGACGGCCAGACAGATGACATGGCACAAAACGGGCAAAAGAACCGAACTAGATGCAGATGGGAATCTGATGATTGTACACACATCGGATGGTGTTGCGTGGAAAAAGTTTGATGAATTACATGGTGACAAAGCGGCAGATCCGAGGCATCCTCGAGTCGGCATCAGCACGGATGGGTTTAGTGTGTTTGGTATGACGGCATCCCAATACAGTTGTTGGCCCGTATTTGTCTTTCCACTCAATCTCCCCCCCCCGGACAGATTATGCAAAGAAATAACATTTTCCTGACGTTGATAATTCCAGGGCCCAACTATCCGGGGAAAAATATGAATGTGTACATGCAGCCGCTTAAGGACGAATTGCAAGAAGCCTGGGATAATGGGTTCAAGACATACGACGCCTATAGCAAACGGAACTTCATAATGCGTGTCTGGTACATGTACTCGATGCATGACTTGCCGGCGTATGCGCTATTCGTTGGCTGGTGTGTGCATGGAAGGTTCCCGTGCCCCACATGCAAGGGAGCTCTTGAGTTTCGTTGGCTTCAGGCCGGTCATAAGTTTTCTTGCTTCGACATGCATAGACAGTTCCTGAATCCTCGCCATAAGTTCAGGAAAGACAAGAAGAACTTCATCAGAGGTAGAGTTGTCAAAAACTCTGCACCACCTGCATTGACAGGCCAACAGACCCTGGATCAGTTAAACGCTCTCGAGCCAGATACAGAGCGTCCAGGGTACTTCAAGGGTTATAAATCTAAGCACGCCTGGACTCACAAAACATGCTTATGGGATCTGCCTTACTTCAAAGACCTCCTTTGCCCACACAACATCAACGTGATGCACACTGAGAAGAATATCGCTGAGGCACTTTTTGGTACATTGTTCGGCATAGATGGGAAGTCAAAGGATAATACTAAGGCTAGAGTCGATCTGGAGGAGCTATGTGATAGGCCGTTACAAAACATGAAAGAACCGAAAGGAAAGCAGAACTGGACGAAGCCAAAGGCATGGTTCAATCTTGGAAGGCCAGCTATGAGGGAAATTATCTTGTGGGTGAAAATGCAGTTGATGTTCCCCGATGGGTATGCAGCGAATCTACAGAGGGGAGCCAGTCTTGATAAATTGAAGATATTTGGTCTCAAGAGTCATGATTGGCACATATGGATTGAGCGGGTAATGCCGGTGATGTTGCGTGGCTTCATGCCTGAGGATGAATGGCTAGTACTGGCAGAACTCAGCTATTTCTTCCGTGTTCTTTGTGCGAAAGAACTATCGCCTGGCGTGCTAGAAGAAATGGAAGAGTTGGCGCCGGAGTTGATCTGCAAGTTAGAGAAGATCTTTCCACCGGGCTTCTTTAATCCAATGCAACATTTGATTTTGCATCTCCCGACCGAGGCAAGATTGGGGGGGCCCGTGCAAAATCGTTGGTGCTACCCAACTGAGAGGATGCAGAAGACGCTTCGACAAAAATGTAAAAATAAACGTAGAATTGAAGCATCGATGGCTGAGGCATTCATCACTAAGGAGGCGGCAAACTTCGTGACAGCACACTACGAAGCCAAAAATCGTCATTTGCATAATCCGAAGCCTCGGTACAATGTTGACGACCCTAAAAAGGGTGGATCCAACCTCAACCTATTCAAAGGGAATCTCGCACCAGCCAGTGTTTCAAATCCAGTATCTTTGGATAACGAACAATGGCGAACCATTTCGTTGTATATCTTCAACAACCTGATAGAAGTGCGGCCGTACATCGAGTAAGTTCTCGGTACATAGTTTCGCAACTTCTATTTCCTTTGAACTGCTCTTATTCCTGGATATTTCATACAGTCGATACGTCGCCTTATTCTCGTATGGAGCAGTGATCCAAAAGGATTCTGTCGAAGAGTATGAGCTTCTTGCAAAGCAAGGAGGCGGCTATCCCGGTTTCATCTCTTGGTTCAAACAAACGGTAATTTCTATTAGACAATTTCATTTCATTCGCTAATTTGTGCGTAATGAAACAATCCTTTCATATTAAACTTGTAGGCTAATTCAGAGTCTATGGACGCCGAATTGAGACAAGTCGCTAATGGTTTTGACTATAAGGTTCCTTCATTTGACAAATACGACATCAACGGGTATCGCTTTCGTACCTATGGCAAAGAGCTATCTATGGCCGACCGAAAGTCTACAAATTGTTGTGTATCTGCTATCGGTGAAGGAGGTACCGAGTATTATGGGAGAGTTGAAGCAATTTATGAACTTCTATTCTATGGTGAAAACCCACCGAATGTCGTAGTCTTCAAATGTTATTGGTTTCAGCCGAAGGAGACTAGAAGGACTCATGAACATATAGGGCTAGTTGAAATCAACCAAAGCACCCATTTAGATGTTCCTGATGTCTATATTACGGCTCAACAGGCGACCCAAGTATTCTATCTACCGTGGGCCTGCCAAACTAATCCAAATCTGAAAGGTTGGGATGTCGTTTATGAAGTGCCTCCACGTGCTAGACTATCTCCCCCAAAGGAAGAGGATTATGAACCTCACATTGACCCAGACACATATGAAGGAGAATTCTTCCAAGAGACACGTCTTTCCAAAAAGCGTTTCAAGAACCGCTATACTTCACCCCAAAACATTGAAGTAGACAGCGACAGTGAATCCGACATCACCCCAGAGGAGGAACAAGAAGAGCCGGAACAAGAAGAGGTTACTGCTGCGGATGACCTGTCATTGCTTGACCGATTACGTCAAGGTGGCCTTCCACATGTTGATGCCACTGAACCCTATGAGCCCGTCATTGATTATAGTGATGATGATGATTATGCATTTATTGATGATACTGATCGAGATTATTAGTAGTGTCAGGTATTAATTTTTTTTGATGTTGTACTTGATGATGATACACTTAAGTGATACACATATTATTATTCATGTCGGTCTTTTTTTATGTTGTACTAATTGCGTTTACTGTTTGTCATGGCAGGTGTTGAAAGATGGTGGGCGCTGGTCGGGAGCGCGCCAAGGCCCCTTCTTCGTCGGCGCGTGGTCTGAGGTCTTCCATTCCAGACGCACCTCTCCGCCGAGCGTTGCTGGACAGTATGGCCACACCGCCGGGCCCTTCTTCGTCGACCGCGGTGCCCAGCAGGGGACGAGGTAGGAAGAGAGGAGGTGGGGCACGTGGTCGCGGGAGAGGAGGTAGGGTGACTGCTACGGCGCCTTCCTCGCCGCCACCCCCAGCTGTTTCACCTGAGCACGTGACTGCCAGGGTGGACTCGTCCGAGGAGGAGGCTACACGGACTCCGGTCCACGAGCCTCCGGTCCACGGGTCTTGGGCCCACGAGGCTCGGGTCGACTGGCCTTCGGCCCACGAGACCCCGGAGGAGCACACGTCCAGATGGGGTACCTGGCCGGATCAGCCCGAGGAGCCGAGTGGCCATGCTGATGATGGCGGGGAGCCGACTGATTTTGAGGAGGGGGGGCACCGTCTACCAGCGTGGTGCTACTCGGCTCCCGTCCGTGCCGGTGACCCGCGAGCAGAGGTGGTTGATTTTCCCTGATGGGGAGAGGTACGTAAGTGCATTTAATATTTTTGTACCTTCTGCATTCATGTTTCTTCAAATAACTAAGGCGTTGGCCTTGTCATGCTACAGGGGTTGGGACCACCATCATAGTGTCCGCCGGCCCAACTCCGTCCTTGGAGTTCTTTGCTGGCAAAACTTCCCGGGGTTTGTCACGTTGCCTGGTGAGGGTCGGCTTCCAGAGCTTGGATTGAGCTGGGAGCACTACGTGGCTGCCCCGGCCCCGCCGGATGAAATTATCGACGGTGTCGTGTGCGACACGAGGGCAGACATGGTGATCAGAAAGTTCTGGGTAATTTCTCCTTTACACATTTAAAAATTTTCAACTATCTAGTTATTAATTGTACTAATCAATATTGTCTCATTTGATTGCAGACATTCTACAGGTGTGAGGAGGGATACGAGGAGGACGCGGCACATGTTATCGAGAACGTCTGCAAGCGCCTACTACAGAACTTACGGCACGAGGCTCGGGTGCAGGCTGTTCGAGACTACTACGCCTTGCATGGTATCAAGAAGACCAAGCCGGCGTGCCGCGATAAGTTCCTGAGTACGGAGCAGTACATGAAGGTAATTCTTAAGGCCTTCTACTTAAGTTCCTTCATTTAGTAATTCTTAGCCGTAGCGCTCAAGTTTCTATTTGCTAACTTAGGCGCCTCCGAGATGGTGTGCGGATCGGATGGATTGTTGGGAGGTGTTGGTCAATGAGTGGTGCTCAAAGGAATGGCTAGCCCTCCACAACGAGGCCAAGGACAAACGTGCCCAAATGGAAGGTGTGCCACACCATCAAGGCAGCTCCAACTTATATCAGTTCGGGCGGAACTGGGTATGTGGTTTGCTTCATGATTCATGCAATTCATTCATCATGCTAGCTTGAGCCCTTTAATTACTAATTTACATTGTTTCTCTCTTTCAGGCACGCCACAATAAGGTGGATAAGGTGCCAGAGGTGTACGACCTGTATGCCATGGCCCACACTGCCTCTTTCAAGAAAGTCAAGGCTTTCTCTCAGTCTGACCTCGATGATGCAAACAACTTCACCAACATCTCCTCCCACAACAATCTCGTGAGATATAGAGATGAGGGGAAGGCGAGGAAAGGGGAGGACTTTAACCCGAGCCAGGGTCCCATTGATCCAGAGCTGGTGATGATATCTGGTGGCGGGGGGTCCCATGGCTCCATAGCCATTGGAGATGGACTTATCCGTTGTCCTAGCACTCTCCCGGAGATCAAGGCACGCCAGTCGAGCTCCTCTCCTGAGATAAGGCCTCGTGAACGGCCAGTGCAACTCGCCATCAAGGTTAGTGATACGTACTCAGCTATGTTTCTCCATTACATTGTGTGCGCTTCCATCAATGATTACAAAGGGTCATGTGAGTGGTGTTGCAGGCTGCTATACAGAGTGAGAGAGATAGAACGGAGAAAATTCTGGCGGAGGCGGCGGAGAGGCAGCAGGAGTTGGAGGAGAGGACGACAAAGATGATGGAGAAGGAGAGGGCACGGAATGACATGTAGGCAAGGGCCATGTACGAGCTCCTTGTGGTAAGTTCCTTCTGCAGATTAGCCAAAACATTCATGTAGTGTTTGTCTCATTACTAACTAGTATGACTGAGTCGTCAAAACCAAATGTGCAGTCTGTGTGCGAGAAGACCGGTCAGACCGCTCCGCCGATGCCAGTGATTGCTCCTGGGACCACGGTGAGTTTAATTTGAATGGACATTACATGCTAGTCTTAACATTTGAGTGTCATCATGCTAACAAGACATTGGAAATGATCTTTGGTGCAGCGTAACTCCAGACAAGCATCGCACGATCCTTCTCCAGCTACCGACACGAGCCAGCCCGCTCCTACACCTCCTGGATCATGGTAAGTTTATCTAGTGTTTTGCTTAACACATGCATAAAGACCTAGACTTAGCTTTATTTCCTCCAATGCTTGCCATAATGACCTAGACTTAGCTTCTTCTCCTCCAAAATGACTTAATAAGCTTACTGACCTCCAAAACCATCCATTTTACCTAAGTTAGCTCTAAAACGATCTGTACTTAGCTTACTTATGTTAAAAATTGCATAATTAGCTTAGTTAGCTCATAAACGATCCATTTTACCTAAGTTAGCTCTAAAATGACCCATTTTACCTTGGTTACCTTATAAATGATCCAGTTCATCCAAGTTAGCTAAAAAATGATCCATTTTACCTACGTTAGCTTTAAAATGACCCATTTCACCTAGGTTAACTCCAAAATGACCCATCTTACCTAGCTTATATCATAAACGATCCATTTCAACTAATTTAGCTCATAAACGATCCATTTCACCAAGTTAGCTCAAAAACAATCCATTTCACCTAAATTAGCTCTTAAATGATCCATTTCGCCTAAGTTAGCTCAAAAACATCCATTTCAACTAAATTAGCTCATAAATGATCCATTTCACCTAAGTTAGCTAAAAAACGATCCATTTCAACTAAGTTAGCTCATAAATGATCCATTTCACCTAAGTTAGCTAAAAAACGATCCATTTCACCTTAGTTACCTCAAAAACGATCCATTTAACCTTAGTTAGCTCATAAACGACCCATTTCAACTAAGTTAGCTCATAAATGATCCATTTCACCTTAGCTAGCTCATAAACGACCCATTTCAACTTAGTTAGCTCATATATGATCCATTTCACGTAAGTTAGCTCATAAATGACATACTCTTCTTGTTCTACTCTTCTTGTTCTAGTCTTCTTCTTGTTCTACTCTTCTTGTTCTAGTCTTCTTATTCTAGTCACCTATTTCTAACTTTCTTATTTTTCATTTTGCAGATTTCATTCACTTGATGAAAGCTTGCATAGATGGAGTGCTCCTTATCCCTTTCTCTGTTTCTTTTGTATCGTTGAACTATGCATGTATCGTTGGATGAAACTATTGTAATATATATGGTTGGATGCCTCTATGTTGAACTTGCTATGTATGATGGAACTATGCATGGAACTTGGTATGGTTGGATGGAACTATGCATGTATGATGAAGTTATGTGTTGGATATATTATATGTTTGCTCTGTAATTGCCTTGTGAAATATATCTATATATGTCATATATATTTGCTGTGAAAATTGTTGGATTTAATAAAAAACAGAAAAAAGAGCCAATATGCAGGCTCTTTGCCGTCTGCCACCGACGGCAACGGGATCTTTGCCGTCTGCCGCGGATGGCAAAGAAGCCACGTGGCATCCAGCTGTGCTTCCTGGGAGCTGACCCATTTGGTCAGTTTGCCTACAGTGGCAGACGGCAAAGAGTTTTTGCCGTCAGCGGCGGACGGCAAAGGCCTGCCATGTAGTGACGTGTAGATGACATCATAAGGCAGACGACAAAGACACTAGAAAGTTTGCCGTCTGCCGCGGACGGCAAAGGCCTGCCGTTAGCCACTTAACGGACTGACAGCGCAATTATTGCCGTCCGCTTTCTTTGCCGTCCGCGGCAGACGGCAAAGGGCCTTTGCCGTCAGCCGCCAGGAAGCAGACGGCAAAGAGGCTGTTTACCGTAGCCTACTTTGCCGGAGCCTTTTGCCGTCCGCGGCTGACGGCAAAGGCCTTTGCCGTCCGCCGTTCATGCCTTTGCCGTCCGCCGTGGCAGACGGCAAAATAGCTGATTCCTATAGTGAATAGCCCACTTCTCTGCTCCAATTTGCAGAAAACCCCTTATTATCTTGAAAGCAACCACATCCCTCCCTCACCTCATCAAAACATCCTAAGAAATATATTTTGAGTGAAAAGTACTCCCTCCGTTCCTAAATATTGGTCTTTCTAGAGATTTCAATAAGTGACTACATACAGAGCAAAATGAGTGAATCTACACTTCAAAATATGTCTATATAATCCGTATGTGATAGTCCATTTGAAATCTCTAAAAAGACAAATATACAGGAATGGAGGGAGAAATATATTAGGAGTATATCAAAACAAGAGTGATTTCTTTCGAGTTTCTGAACAAGTACTACTATTCTACTACTTTGGATCCGTCGCAACGCACGACCACATTGATGTTAAAAGGAAAAGGCCTGCCGCGTTCGCGTCGCACTCCCCCCACACACGCCCGGGAATCGGGAGTACTCCACGGCCCGTCCGGCACGACACATAGCATAGGGAAGGCGTGTTGCCTAGCATTTTCACTTTCATGTGGGACCGCCATTGAGCAAACCGACTATTGGCAAACTGCACCCCGCACGCCGTCGGGTTGGAAAACAGAAACAAGGGGAAGATCTAGCTGTAGCATGGAAGCCAAGAAATTTGGTGTCAGATGGGGCTCGTTGATAGAGTAGGAGCATTCCGTACTATTCTACTCCTACTAGTACCAAGTTTGTACTATACAACTAGTACCACCACTATACAACTAGTAGGTACGTGCACGACACAGCATCGTAGGAACAAAAAACGGGAAGATCTTGTTTTGGGTGATTTATCTTTTTTTCAGTCAACGTAGTATGAATAATATGATGTGGGGGGCACCCATGAAGCTTATGTGGCTTGGTTGCATGGCTACGAAAGGTTAGAGAAAAATAAATAGATAATGTGTTTAGAGTGCACTCCACTAAACATATATACTTTGGATCCATTGCAACGGGCCGGCACATCTATATCTATACCCCCTATATAGTGTGTGAATAACTTTGAAAGTTCGTCGTTGGATGAAGCCAATCCGACGGTACAAAGATGGCAAATCCGAGCACTACTGGCCATTGGATATCATCTACATTCCACCAGATTCTGCCACATGTAGAATCTAGAAGACTCCATGGTTGAACTTCATTCATGACTAACTTTCCCACAACTAAGCTTAGGCAAAGTGTGTCTGCCACAAAAAATGTGGCTAACAAAATGGCCACCACAAGTGTGGCAAGATTTGGCAAGAAGTTGAGTCTATGACATGTGGACCATGTAGCTAAAAAAGTGTGGCAAGCCACAAGTGTAGCAATGAACCAAACACATGCCTGGTGTGTTTGGTAGGGTGTATGAAGGGTGCATGATCCCAAGAGTTCCCTTCTCGACCCACTTTTGGGTGTTTGGTAGAGTGTATGGAGGGTGCATGAGTCCACACTAGATTAGCACAAATACACTAGAAGCATGCATACATGAAGAGGGGTGTTGAGTTGAGCATGCATGAAGAGGGAACAACTAGGCTGAGACGAGAACGCAACCAAACACATTTGTGGCACGCCTAAGCTTAGGTGTGGCAACCTTAGGCTGCAAACCAAACATCTATACCCCTATATAGTGTGTGAACATAATTGGTTTGATGCCAACAATTGGCATTGCCAATATTTGGCAAGCCAACATTTGGCAAAATCAAAATTTGCCAAATGTTGGCAACTTTTTGTGAGGTTGAGAAGAAAAGTTGGTAGCCAACCAATCACTAGCCAACATTTGGCATTTGCCAAATATTGGCATGCCAACTTTTGGCATCAAACCAATCATTCTCTAACTTTGAAAGTTGGTCGTTGGATGAAGCCAATCCGACGGTACAAAGATGGCAAATCCGAGCACTACTGGCCGTTGGATATCATCTACATTCCACCAGATTTTGCCACATGTAGAATCTAGAAGACTCCACATGTACAAGCATAATGCACAAACCACCAGAATCTCATGCGTGCAATGCACGTGTACCTTACTAGTAGATGGTAGTAGTAAGAAACAAATTCTGGGTTTGGCACGAGCTCGTACTGCAGGAGCACCACAAGGCCTGCCGCAGGAGTTACATTTCCCTCTCGGGGCCCACGAGACCGAACTTCAGTGGCTTAGTGCCCGGCCTATGAGTCAATGACATGCGGACCTTAAATGCGGCTGGCCCACATGTCATTCTCATGGTGGTGGTGTGGTTCGCGACTCACTCGTTCGAGATGAACCGGCCGGTGGTGGCGTGGCCGTGGCGAGGGTGCCACAGCTGGGCGTCGGGGCGTTACGAGGCGTAGATGGCCACACCGGCGGGTACTACCTATAGTACAGAAGTACTCCAGCTGAGGATTGATGCCCGGGACGAAATGTGCACAGCCGCTGGATGAAAATTCGATGGTGCGGGAGTACGGATCGGAGCACAGCAGCAGAGCAGGGAAACCGCGTCCAATCGGGTGTGGCTGTGGTAGAAAGTTGATGGTCGCCGCAGTTCAGCTGGCCCGCATGTCATGCACACAAAGGCAGAGGAGCGGTGGGGCCGAGAGGGATGAGCCGCGCGTCGGGGGTATTAGGATCCCCTGACGTGAACAATCCTACCATTCTATCACTGACATGTGGGACCCCCAAGTGTGGGTCCCATCAGTCAGCGAAGGAAAGGCAGGGTAAGGCAGTGATAGCCACATCAGAGGATCCATTTCCACGTCGGGGGCGCCGTGCTTACAGGTATTGTTGGAGTGGCGTCGTGGGAATCGCGTGCGGGTGTGGCAGTGGTAGAAACAAGAAACGTGATGGTCGTCATGGTTCAACTTCCATGGACAAGCTGTCATGTCTGCTGACACATGTATATCAAAACTAGAGTGTTTATATTTCAAGCACGTGAACAAGTATTATTCTACTACTTTGGATCCATTCCAACGCACGGGCCAGCACATTGGTAGTAGTAGTGTCTATCTCTATCTCTAGAGGCCTTCCCTCGTTCATCCTTTTCTCTCACAAGATAAACTACTCATACAAATGCATTTTGATGTTCCGTGGAACGCACGAGGATGTTTCCTTGGGGGTCTCTCCAGCACGGCGTGGCCGTAGTTGCAAGTTGACGCCCCTTGAGATGCCGACGTTGAGGGGCACTCGGATTTCCTCCGATGAGCAGGTAAGATGAGTTTGATCACGTAGTAAATGCATTCTAAAGACTACTTCCGTGTCCATTTCCTAATTCTCGGGCGAGGTCTCTGGTTCAAGTCCAGGATGGCCCAGCTGCGCCAGGGTTATATTATATCATGGACTCAAAAAACGGATCTGAATTTGACTGAAATGCACGATCTTCACCCCCCTGCCCACTGTTTCACAGGTTAGGCTCGGTGCGAGTGGAGATTGGCTTGCATATGTATGGGAGGGTACCAACATCAATTTGCACAACATTTACAATGGTGACACCATTCCCGTAGAAACTTTGTCCAACATCGGGATCAGCCATGCAACGGGCCACCGCATGAATTGGTACGATGGAACCACGGTGAGGTTGAATAAGATAGCACGAACCTTGCACATGGCGGTCAAAGGTGGACCATGCTGTATTCGGCCAATTTGTTGCCGTATGAGTACGAAGACGTTGTGCTCCTTTCTAACCGCATCTTCGCGGTGACAAACCAGGGGACTTGTTTCGTATGGGACACATCCTAAGATATATTCCCTCTCTCCCAGTTTATTTGTTTTGAATCAGGGCTGTGACAACTCACCCCCACTAAACAAGAATCTCGTCCCGAGATTCAAGACGTGAGGTAAGAGGAAAGGGGGTCACAAAACTATCACAATCTTCATGATCCATTTGCTCTTCTCGAAGATGTTGATTCATTGCATCATCTTGATCTTGATATCTTTGCTTTCGAGATCTTCATCCAACATGATGACAACAGAGAGAAACTCTACAGGAATCAATCTCCTCGAGGTTCGAGCACTCAAAATCAACTCATGGAGTGAGACGAAGGAACGTCTCTTGAGCTGAGACACAAGACACACATCAGGGGTGAAAGGAAACAGAAGGCGATGCTCAATTTGGTAGGCAACAATTCCACGCTGGAGTAGGATGGTGCATGGTTTTAAGGTAGTGAGGAGATAATTGCCATGATTCCATAACAGGACACCTCGGGAAGGTGACTCGTAGAATTATTCTCGTAAGTGGCAAAGAGAGTTACTTCTGATACAGAGATCATTGAAACTCTCTATACCAGCCTAAGGAAAATCACAATTGATCGTTTCAAAGAGTTCGAAGAAATGGCATACTCAGACTAGAATGGATGATGTGGACTACCTTGTTGAAGACAACGCAATGGATGATTTTTGCTTATCATTGGAAATGGACGGGACCCATGGTAAGTCCACTTTCGAAGATGATCCTGAACAACAATTACTAAGAAGGCAGACCATAATAAAATGGCACAAAGACGGGGGCAAGCTGGGAACAAAATGCAAATGTTGGGAATGTTCCAACCATCATATCTACCTGAGATTCAGATCTGGTTAGTAACAGGATACTTCAGACTCAACATGTCTGCAAAAGAAAGTTTGCAACACAATTCGACAAGATGACGTTGCGAAATTCTCGGGGGTTGAACTATGATAGCAAGCTCCAAAACATGAGTTGGTTCTGCTACATACATGTGAACACGTTGTCCAGGACAAGCATGACCACGTAGAAGTCTTACAACAAAACACTACCGAGTTCGGGTTGGGAACCATCATCGAGGATAACAGAATCTTGTACAAATCCGTCTGGTACCTTCAGGAGTAGCACTTAGAACTTATTATCCTCGATCAAATCAATCAGTGGCTTGGTGTGCTAGGAATTACATATGGAATGAAGATGATCAGTCTATCAGACCATAGAATACTTCGCACGGGCATGACCGACTTGGGATGATTCCAAAGGAAGCAAAAACTAACTTTCTCAAATTCACGGCGGCAACTTACATCTAATGCATGTGAATCAAAGGAAGTCACTCCTTTCATCCAAACATAGGCTTCATGAATGGAACACAAAGATAATGCTTACAAAAGTTTCCAACACTAGCTTGATGTTCAACATGAATCATGGAGGAGACAAAATGCTGCTGATGGGCTCAATAGCAACTCATCGGAATTTCCATATCACTGGACTTCCACCATTATGTGAACACGGTGATAGCATTGGTCAGACCAAAAGATGTAATGGTGTATGCTCGAGGGATCAACCACGAGTAAGACAACATTACGAACATCGTTGGTTCTGATTTGACTTGACGATAGCCCATACTCAAGTCAAAGTTTTGACAAGGCAATGGATCCAACAACTGATCACGAGGACCAATCGATGGAGATATCATCTTTCTTCAACACACACACACAAAAGATATACCTTTGGAATGAACTAAGTCAGATAAAGCTTTATCTTCCAACTCCCCAAGTTGTTGTTTAGCTCAACCGACTAGTTCAGGGTACCCAACACAGAATCTTCGAGAATGGGTGGTTTGGAGGAGAACCAACATGATCACGAACTCAACATAGCGGTCTGGTGACAACCTGGTAATACTTCCGAGAAGATATTCGGAACATCACGAACCACCGACATGTTACTAAGCTCAAGAACAATCTTGCTTTTCAGAGCAAGACGATATGATCAAATAAGCAAGGGATTGAATAATCCTAACTCATTGATCAAAGAGTGCACCAGAAATAAGGACTAGGTAGCACAATCTATCTTAGAATGATGATTCAATAACCAACACGCTAAGAATGAGAATATTGTCCATTTACTACCAAGAAAAGAGTTGCTCGGAGTATTGATTTCACACATCACAATTCACTTGTTGGCATTCCGGTTACAACAACACGATGACCGAGGAATGAATGATGATGGTGAGAAGTATCACTGCATCAAGAATTCATAAGAGATGGTGCAATTCCGATGATATTCTTGACATAAATAGGGTAATACTCCAAGGTAGAACAGAACAAAAGCTGGTTTGGCATTTGATCTGCGGAATACAACTACTTTGACCCAATCCTAGAAATGGATAAGGTACTGGAGTTTGTTTCTCCTAGTCATTCTAAAATAGAATGTCTTGACAGACCACAAGGGTAGAAGGCATCGATGAACACAGATGCACAAATACTCTTGACTATCAATTGATAGACGAAGGCCGGAATACAGCTGAAGAAGGACAACTCAAAGGAACATGTAACTTTCCGAGTTGTGGATGCATGGATTAGCATGGCAAGCAAAGTTCAACATGTTTCTTCCGGATAACCCATGCAGAAGGGTAGGATTGGCAGAGTCACAACTATCGAATGAAGAACTCGTCAAGAGCACTCTTGTTGTGATCTTTTCGTTTAGAGAACTTCTGCCTTGGCTGGTTCATGGTATTGGAAGAATGAGATACCATGGACCTCGGGGACTATTGCAAGGTTACTAATATCCTAAGGAACTAGCAGACAATATCAACACGAGGTAAGTAGAGTAAATCTTGGGTTCAAGAACCCAGGAATGGAATACCTACTAACTAATAATATCACGGGATGCTTTCGAGAATGGCGGCCAGAATCATCACACTGGGAACACAAAACATGGATAGATCGCTAGGTGGTTCTCTAAGATACCTAGGGTCATAGTAATAGTTCCAACATATATACTGAGGCAGTGGAGTACCGCAACACACCGGTTAGTGTGGTTAATCTGGCCTAGAAGGGCATCGGAACAGGGAGAAAGAATTTGCAAATGCATCAGATTATCTAGAAACTTGGGATGACTCGGACAGCATAACGGCTGTAAATGCTCAAAAAGATTAGAGACATCCTGCAAAATGGTGGCATAGCCACTCAACATCACAATATCAAGGTTCTGAGGCCAGCAATGAACATACGGAAGTAGTAGAAACTGAACTGAGACTTGAGACCATCAATCCTATAAGTCTATGGATTAGTAACACGTGATCCTGATAGAAAGACAAGAAGCCTAGTTCTTAATCCTCGTAGAAAAGAAGAGGTTGACTCAGATCAGAAGGACATAAGGTAAAGGAGTAAAAAGAGCCTTACGTTCCCTTCCACAATCAATTCCCTTATATAACTAAAGCATTTCTAGACTCGACTTCGACCAGTTTGGCTTCGTAATCCTACAGGCAGTCAGGCTCTAATACCAAAGCTGTCAGGACCCCGATTCTAAGTCACACCAATCTAGCATGTAACACATCATATCACTTTGCGGCCTCACGCATGGTATTCCCACGGGTGCCACCTTACCTGGCCCAGGACCGTTTTCGCCTTTTGGCTCACGTATATGATGGTGTCGCTATCATCCATATGACAGAGAACCCGGGCCGACATGACTAGTCGTGAAGCCAAAGTGGCACTAACTTACGGGGACAGGCATACATGAACCAGCATCGAACGTGTCGGTCATCAGCGTGTGAATCCAGGCTGTAGCAACTGGGCTAACAGGAGTCCGGGAACCCGGGCTGTAGCAGGCTAGCAGGACTCCGGAAGTCACCGCGTGACATTTCCCGAAGGGACACACACAGGAACGAAGTGGATCACATGCCGGCCAGTCTAAGTGTTCCGGAGCAGTAGTAACTGGGCTAGAAGGACTACGGTAAACCGGGCTGTAGCAGACTACCATGGCTCAGTGGAAGCACTAGACTACATTTCCTCATAAGAGAGGCTACCAAGGATAGACAACTAGGTTGTCGGATCCCACACATACCAAGCATTTCAAAATCATACACACAATATGCTCGATATGTGCAAATACAGCATGGCATCACAACAAGACTCTACGACACAGAGTATTTATTCATTAGGCTCCGAGGAGTCAAGTATTACAAACATGGGTCTCATGACCCAACATACAGAGCATACAAGCATCAAGCACAAGCGGAAGCTTAACTTGTCTGAGTACAGACAACTACAAATGGAAAAGGCTGAGAAGCCTGACTATCTACAAGACCTTGCTGAGGGCACAAGATCGTAGCGGAGGTAACAAGCTAAACGTCGAAGTCCACGCGGAACTACTAGCGAGACCGAAGTCTCTCTGCAAAAACATAAATTAAGCAAACGTGAGTGCAAATGTACCCAGCAAGACTTACATCAGAACTAGCTACATATGCATCAGTATCAACAAAGGGGGTGGTGGAGTTTAACTGCAGCAAGCCAGCTTTGACTCGGTGGCTATCCTATACTACGACTCCAAGTAACTCTTTTGAGGTGGCGCACACGAGTCCAAATATTCACCACATCAATACACCACTATGGATCCGCTCTCGTCTCCCTATGAGAAGGCCATCCATAGCACTCACACTTATCTTGCGCATTTTAGAGTATCCACTTTCACTTGTCTATGAACTGTACAGGCAACCCAGAAGTCCTTTACCGCAGACGCGGCTATTCGAATAGATGATGTTAACCCTGCAGGGGTGTACTTCTTCACACACGCTCTCGCCACTTACCACCATGTACACGTCGTGTATCTCGTCAACCTTCAAGCGGAAGCCTGGCGAGGGAGTCGGCCACGACCTGACTAACCACACAAGTCTCTCGTCCAGGTTTATCGCCTATTCGGGTTCCATCCGCAAGGAGATCCGGACGGGGTGTCGCTCACGGCCCCAAACGATGTGTACAGGGTTCCAAGCCCACCAAACGGGCGGCGCTTGGCATACCCGGCCACGGTGCCTAGTCTGTCCCAAGCCCACTTGTACCAGGTGCCACTTGGTAGACTACAAACACTACCTACAAACACCAGAAACTAGTTGCAACTCCTGGACAGAGATCAGGTTGATTAATAAGTCGAGAGAGCTTGGAGTGCCCAGAGCCCAATGTGTGGTAGTAGCTGTGCATGGATCACAAACACAGAACTCAGTTCCTGAGGACGGTTTCAATGAGACAACCCACCATGTACTCCTACATGGCCTCTCACCGCTACCTTTACCAAATCGTGTTCACACACTTAGCTCTCAATAGTAGGACATGTTCACCACATTCCAATTCGTTCCCAATGAATCAGACCTGACTCAACTCTAAGCAGTAGCAGGCATGACAACAAGCATGAATGAGTAGGCACATCAGGTCTCAAACAACTCCTACTCATGCTAGTGGGTTTCATCTATTTACTGTGGCAATGACAGGTCATGCAGAGGAAAGGGGTTCAACTACCGCAACATGTAACAGTTGAATCGCTGTTGTCCTAATGCAGTAAAAGAGAGCAGGAGCGAGAGAGTGGGATTGTATCGGAATGAACAAGGGGGTTTTGCTTGCCTGGCACTTTTGAAGATAGCATTGTGTCTTCATTAGTGTCATCGATCACATCGTCGGAACAACGTCTACCGAGAGGGAACAACACCGGCAACAGAGAAAGAACACAATCAATGCAATGCAACAATATAATGCATGATCATGACATGGAAATATGCTATGATTTGGCCTAATGCAATAGAAAGTCATTTTAATTGAAGTGGAATTCAAACTACATCAAATTCCAACTCCAAACCTAATTTTCAGATTTACCCTAATCATGTTTTATCCTAAACAGTGGAGTTAACTTTCTCAAACATGCATGAACATGGCATAAACAGATTCTTTGGATTTTCTGATCATTTTTCATATATAACTTATTTCATTTGGAGTTACGGTTTAATTTCTATGATTTTTTGAAGTTTTAGCTATTTTCTGAAAATAAATAAATCATTTAGATTTATTTTAAATCCAGACAAGCTTCATGACGTTAGCATCGCGTCATCCTTGCGTCAGCTGGTCCAAGGCCAGGTCTAGGGTCAAACCTGACGCGCGGGTCCCGCACGTCAGTGGCATAGTTTTAGTTAACTAACTAATTAGAGGTTAAATTAGCAACTGTCCTAGCTTTGACCAGGGACTGGGCCCACATGTCAATGACTCCAAGGAGTCAAAGGGTGGTCAAACCCGATCAAAACGACCGGCGGTTAGCCGCCGGCGATGGCAGTCGCGGCGGAGGGGCTCGGAAATCGCCCACGGGGCGCCGTTTTGAGCGTGGTTTGTTTCTGCAGCTTGCTAGCGCTCGCGCGCATCTGGTGGTGGCTGCGTTTGGGCGAAGGGCGGCCAGAATCGAGATCGGCGATGAGCTCAGGCGGCGGCGGCTACGGTCATCAGTGAAGCAGCGGCTACGGCGTGTAAGCGAGGAGAAGGAAAGGGGGTTCGGACCGTGGCCTCACAGTGAGCACGATGGGCGGGTCGGCGAGCTTGGGGAAGCACCGGAGCGAGCGGAGCAGCGAGGGAGATCTCCGGCGTCCGGCGGTGAAGATGACGAAGATGGCGGCGAAACGGAGCACTCCGGCTCGTTTCCTTCGGCGTGGAGACGAGGTGCGCCACGAAGGAGCTTCTGAACATGGCCATGTGGCGAGAGGGGAACCGTGGCTACGCGTACGCGCGACGGCGGCCGGCTGCTGCTCTTGGACAGAGCTCGGGGAGGAGCTGGAGAGGGGGAGAGGGGCCAGAGAGCGAGGGGGGATCCAGAGGAGGTTGCAGGCGTCTCCTGGGCATCTCGAGAAGGGTCGGGGAAGGAGGAGGCAGGCAGGGAGGTGGACACGGCGATCACGCGCGCGTCGACACGCCTCTGCCTTCTGGCAGAGGTTGAGGATGACCGCTTCGCCCTGGTGGGCTGGGCCTCAGCTACGGTGCTGGGCCAGCTGGGCTGCCAGGTAAGCCTGGTGGGTTCTCTCTCTCTGGTTTTCTCTATTGTTCATTGTTTTTGCTATTCTGTTTTATTTCCTATTCCTTCTGTCTGTTTAAATTTAGTTCTGGGACCCAATCATTGTTGTAGCTTCTGAAAATTATTATGGGGTTAGATATGAAATATCCAGAACCACATAAAAAGTTCCAGAATTATTGGACGTATATTTAATATATAACAATTATAAATCCAATGCAAATAATTATTAGATTAACTCAAATGCCCAAAATAAATTTTTCTGAGCTTCCAAAAATATTGGTTTGAATTTTAGCTCTTGCCAATATTTTTAGAGAGAAGCGGGAACATTTTCTTGGACTTGTTTGAAGCAATTTTTAATGTTGATCATTTTTAGAAATGATATCTGAGGCTTTCCACTTTCCCCAATTCAAATTTAAATGGAATTTAAACATGATGCATGGATACCACTCACTGATGCAACTAATTACAAAGCGGAATTCTAGGGCTGTGACAACAGCGCCCCTCGGCAAACTCTTGGACGCCTTGGGCAGATCTACTCCAGGGTTGTGGTACACAACCTTGACGAGTATCTTGAAGAGGACATCATGACTGAACTTGCGGGACTCGCTGGCAAAGTTGGCGGCCCGATCCTGATGGTACTTCTCAAGTGCAGAGATGAGCTTGTCGAAAAAGAGAGTCAATTTGGCACTCGCTGCCTCGTGCTCGTCGGTGATGAATTTGTAGTCATGCATCCCCATTACTAACAACTATGCGGTGAGCGGCAGTATCCACAAGGCGAGTGGTCCAGAGCTCCAGGTCGTTCTTCATATCATTGAAGGTGTTTTCTGCGTTGGAGAGCGAAGCCTTCTCATTTTGCGAGTTATCCAGCAAGTTCTTCTCCCTGGCCTTGCCTTCTTCAAGATCATTCTCCAAAGTTGTGAACTTTAGCTTGAGATCGGCAATAAAATCATTGGCAGTAGTGACACTAGTACGTGTCGATGTTATACAAACGGTTTTTAACCCCTTTCCGCGACGGCATTTTGAACCGTCGCCTAGTGAGTGTGGGCGATAGGGGGGTCCTTCCCACACGACCCAGAAACCGTTGGGGATATGCCCTCCTAGCACACACACTCGGCAAAATGAGGTTGTGTGCGACCGGCGAGCGCTCAAATACGGAAATACGTACAGTAGAGCTAAAAAATACAATTATACAGGCGAAATCATTTCCGGTCGCAAGTACATCCCACACAGTCAGTCCCCGCTAAACGTTTTCGTTCGTATGTACATCCCACATAGTCGCTCCAAGGAAAACATTTCCGTTCACAGGTACATCACACACATTTTTTCCCGTTAAATCATTTGTGATAGTGTTTCCATTGCACACGATATTAACAATTTTATCATTTGCGTTATTGAATGCATCACACACGGTCCGTAGAAGAAACTGTGTGGCAAAGGCTGTCCATCACACACAATTTTTATGTGGTAAACGTTTGCGCAAGGTGGCCTAACGCAAACAGTTTTCAAGAGAAAGTCGTGTGTGATTGTTCATTGATCCAACACGGTTTATTCCTAGAAACTGTGTGCGTTGCCTGAGGTCATCGTCCACGGTATTTTTTCAATAACCGTTTGCAATAGCAAAACCCAATAGTTTTTCTTTATCACTTTTAGTTTATCAACTGAATTGCTTGAGGACAAGCAAAGGTTTAAGCTTGGGGGAGTTGATACGTCTCCAACGTATCTACTTTTCCAAACTGTTTTGCCCTTGTTTTGGACTCTAACTAGCAAGATTTGAATGGAACTAACCCGGACTGACGCTGTTTTCAGCAGAATTGCCATGGTGTTATTTTTGTGCAGAAATAAAAGTTCTCGGAATGACCTGACACTTCACGGAGATTATTTTTGGAAATAATAAAAAATACTGGCAAAATAATCAACGCCAGGGGGCCCACACCCTATCCACGAGGGTGGGGGCGTGCCTACCCGCCCTGGGCGCGCCCCCTTCCTCGTGGGCCCCCTGGTGCTCCACCGACCTCAACTCCAACTCTATATATTCACGTTCGGGGAGAAAAAAATCAGAGACAAGGATTCATCGCATTTTACGATACGGAGCCACTGCCAAGCCCTAATCTCTCTCGGGAGGGCTGATCTGGAGTCCGTTCGGGGCTCCGGAGAGGGGAATCCATCGCCATCGTCATCATCAACCATCCTCCATCACCAATTTTGTGATGCTCACCGTCATGCGTGAGTAATTCCATCATAGGCTTGCTGGACGATGATGGGTTGGATGAGATTTATCATGTAATCGAGTTAGTTTTGTTAGGGTTTGATCCCTAGTATCCACTATGTTCTGAGATTGATGTTGCTATGACTTTGCTATGCTTAATGCTTGTCACTAGGGCCCGAGTGCCATGATTTCAGATCTGAACCTATTATGTTTTCATGAATATATGTGAGTTCTTGATCCTATCTTGCAAGTCTATAGTCACCTACTATGTGTTATGATCCCGCAACCCCGAAGTGACAATAATCGGGACCACTCCCAGTGATGACCGTAGTTTGAGGAGTTCATGTATTCACTATGTGTTAATGCTTTGGTCCGGTACTCTATTAAAAGGAGGCCTTAATATCCCTTAGTTTCCAATAGGACCCCGCTGCCACGGGAGGGTAGGACAAAAGATGTCATGCAAGTTCTTTTCCATAAGCACATATGGCTATATTCGAAATACATGCCTACAGTACATTGATGAACTGGAGCTAGTTCTGTGTCACCCTATGTTATAATTGTTGCATGAATAATCGCATCTGGCATAATTATCCATCACTGATCCAATGCCTACGAGCTTTTTACATATTGCTCCTTACTTTGTTACTTTACCATTGCCACTGTTACAATCACTACAATACTGCTACTGTTACTTTTGCCACCGTTACCGTTACTTCCATACTACTTTGATACTAAACACTTTGCTGCAGATAGTAAGTTATCCAGGTGTGGTTGAATTGACAACTCAGCTGCTAATACTTGAGAATATTCTTTGGCTCCCCTTGTGTCGAATCAATAAATTTGGGTTGAATACTCTACCCACGAAAACTGTTGCGATCCCCTATACTTGTGGGTTATCAAGACTATTTTCTGGCGCCGTTGCCGGGGAGCATAGCTCTATTCTTTGAGTCACTTGGGATTTATATCTGCTGATCACTATGAGGAATCTGAAAGACGAGAAAACCAAAATGTATCCCTCGACTACGAGGGGAGGTAAGGAATTGCCATCTAGCTCTACACTTGATTCTCCTTCTGTTTTGAGTAAGCTTGCGATAGCTAAACCTGCTTCTGCTATTAATTTTGATATGTCGCATGTTATTGATGATGCCACTTCTGCTATGCATGATACTTATGATGAAACTACTTCTATGCTTCATACTACTGTGCCACTAGGTGAATTTCTGGATGAACAACTTGCTAGGGCTAGAGAGAATGAAATTATAGAAATTGATAATATTGATGAAAGTGATGATGAAGATTCTCCTCCTAGATATGAATTGCCTGTTGTGCCTGAGGGTTATGTTATGGATGAAGAAACTGCTAGAGATTTTCTTGCGTGCAATCATAGGAGTGATCTTAAGAAATTATTAGTTAAACTGAAAGAAAAATCTTTGAATGCTAGAATGAAATATGACCCTGCTTTTGCTACTTCACCTATCTTTGTTACTGATAAGGATTATGATTTCTCTGTCGATCCTGAGATTATTACTTTGGTTGAATCTGATCCTTTCTATGGCTATGAATCTGAAACTGTTGCGGCACATCTTACTAAATTAAATGATATAGCTACCCTATTCACTAATGATGAGAAAACTCGCTACTATTATATCCTTAAATTATTTCCGTTCTCATTAAAGGGTGATGCTAAGACATGGTTTAATTCTCTTGATCCTGGTTGTGTGCGTAGTCCCCAGGATATGATTTATTACTTCTCTACTAAATATTTCCCTACTCATAAGAAACAAGCTGCTTTAAAGGAAATATATAATTTTGTGAAAATTGAAGAAGAGAGTCTCCCACAAGCTTGGGGGAGGCTTCTCCAATTACTTAATGCTTTGCCTGATCATCCTCTCAAGAAAAATGAAATACTTGATATATTTTATAATGGACTAACCGATGCTTCCAGAGACCACCTAGATAGTTGTGCTGGTTGTGTTTTCAGGGAAAGAACTGTTGATCAAACTGTTTTCAGGGAATGAATGAAAACAATTGGACACTCCTGGAACCAACTCCTAAGCCAACTCCGAAGAAAAGGGGTATTCTATTTCTCAGTCCTGAAGATATGCAAGAGGCAAAGAAATCTATGAAAGAAAAAGGTATTAAAGCTGAAGATGTTAAGAATTTACCTCCTGTTGAAGAAATACATGGCCTTAATTTACCACCTATTGAAGAAATACATGGCCTTAATCTACCACCTATTGAAGAAACACATGGTCTTGATAACCCGACACAGGTAGTAAAGGTAAATTCTCTCTATAGATATGATAAAGCTGAAATCCCGCCTACTAAGTTTGCTAGCCAATGCTTAGATGAATCTGATAATTCTATGGTTAAGCAAGAAGATTTCAATGCTTATTTTGGTAGACAATTAAAACGCAATGCTTATATGATTGAACACTTGAGTGATTATATGTCTAGAGTTAAAGGTGAACATAAACTCATTAGTAAACATGCTTCTATGGTTACCACTCAAGTTGAACAAGTACTTAAAGCTCAAAATGATTTGCTCAACAAATTAAATAGTAAGAAAAATGATTATGCTGTTAGATTTATGACTAGAGGGGGTAAAATGACTCAGGAACCTTTGTATCCTGAGGGCCACCCTAAGAGAATTGAGCAAGATTCTCAGAGAACTAATGTAGATGCACCTAGTCCTTCTAAGAGGAAGAAAAAGAAAAATGATAGGACATTTCATGCTTCTAGTGAACCTGTTGTTGACACACCTGAGAATCCCAATGATATTTCTATTTCAGATGCTGAAACACAATCTGGTGATGAACACGAACCTAGTGATAATATTAATGATGATGTTCATGTTGATGCTCAACCTAGAAACAATAATGATGTAGAAATTGAACCTGCTGTCGATCTTGATAACCCACAATCAAAGAATCAACATTATGATAAGAGAGACTTCATTGCTAGGAAGCATGGTAAAGAAAGAGAACCATGGGTACAGAAACCCATGCCTTTTCCTCCCAAACCATCCTAGAAAAAGGATGATGAGGATTTTGAGCGCTTTGCTGAAATGATTAGACCTATCTTTTTGTGTATGCGTTTGACTGATATGCTTAAAATGAATCCTTATGCTAAATATATGAAAGATATTGTTCCAAATAAAAGAAAGATACCGGAAGCTGAAATTTCCACCATGCTTGCTAATTACACTTTTAAAGGTGGAATACCTAAGAAACTTGGAGATCCAGGGGTACCAACTATACCATGCTCCATTAAAAGAAACTATGTTAAAACTGCTTTATGTGATCTTGGAGCCGGTGTTAGTGTTATGCCTCTCTCTTTATATCGTAGACTTGATTTGAATAAGTTGACACCTACTGAAATATCTTTGCAAATGACCGATAAATCAACTGCTATACCTGTCGGTATTTGTGAGGATGTACCTGTTGTGGTTGCAAATGTTACTATTTTAACGGACTTCGTTATTCTTGATATTCCCGAGGACGATAGTATGTCTATTATTCTTGGAAGACCCTTTTTGAATATTGCAGGGGCTGTTATTGATTGCAACAAAGGTAATGTCACTTTTCATGTTAATGGTAATGAGCATACGGTACACTTTCCGAGGAAACAACCTCAAGTCCACAGTATCAATTCTATTGGAAAAATTCCAACTATTATTATTGGAGGTTTTGAATTTCCTCTTCCCACTGTCAAGAAAAAATATGATATTCTTATTGTTGGGGATGTGCATATCCCCGTTGAGGTAACCTAGTGTTATTCGAAATTTCTCCGGTTCCATGTTATTCGAAAATAGTTTGTTAACAAGACTTGATCAACCTTGTTAGTGGATTCCTTTTGATGAGCATGAGATAGATGAAGTTAGAAAGCACAGCCTTCTGTACCTTCTTTTTACTTTCTGTTATTTAGATTAAATAAAGCAAAAATAGTATTTTCTGTCAGTTTTCTGAATTATCCGTGCAATAAAAAATACCCCAAAAATAAAAGTTCTCCAAATGCCCCGAAATTGAAATATGATTTTTTTTGGAATATTAGAGAATATCTGGCACTGAGAACATAGCAGGGGGAGCAAGCACCTGGCCACAAGGGTCCAGGGCACGCCCACACCCCCTGGGTGCGCCCCCTGCCTTGTGGGCCCATGGTGGCCCCCTCCACTTATTCCAGCCACCACACACTCCTTCCTCCCAAAAAAATCACCAACCAGCTCAAGCACGAGTTCTAGCTCATTTTGCTGTGATTTTCGATCTCCTAGCCCAAAGCTCCACTCACAAAACTGCTTTGGGGGATTGTTCTTCGGTATGTGACTCCTCCAATGGTCCAATTAGTTTTTGTTCTAGTGCTTTATTCATTGCAAATTTTTGCTGCCTAGGTGACCCTGTTCTTGAGCTTGCATGTCAAAATTTATATGGTCCCAAGTAGTTCTAATGCATGATATAGTCTCTAGGCACTTGTGGGAGTAGTTGCTATCAATTTTGTTGAGTTTGGCTCACCTTTATTTGAAGTTACTAAAAATTTCAAAAAAAATCAGAAAATGATGAAGAGATTTTTGAGGGGCTCTTCGAGCCGAAGCTCGAAGGATAAGCAAAGTGAAGAAGATAAGAGGCCTAAATATAATCTCCCTCGCACCGCGGAGGTTCGGCCGTGTGAATGGCCTTGTGATGAGTTCTTGAGAGCAGCTGGGATTCATGATGATTTTTATGATTTGGCTGAGAATGCAGGCCTCACCGACTTCCTCCGCGACCAGCGTGAACAGTATCTCCTACTCACTAACATCTTTGTGCAAATTTTTCATTTCCATGCTAGGAGGTCACCACCTTTGGTGGATTTTTATTTATATGATGAGTATAAGGAGATGCCCCTTCATGAATTTTGTAAGGTTTGCAAGTTGCCCTTTTCGGGCAGCGTAGAGGAACCACATCGTAACGATGTGGAAGGGTTTATTGATACAATTGCTGTAGGGGAAACGAGGAAGGTTTCCGATGCAAGAATTACTAGCATACACTTTCCTGTTCTATGTTATTTTGCAATATTTGCTAGTAGATGCTTAATTGGTCGCGGAAACTGTGGCAACCTTAGTGCCCCTGATATTATCATTTTGTGCCATGCCTTGTTCCGTGATAACACTTTTAGTATGGGTGCTATTGTTGCCAAGCGGTTAAATCTGAACCGTACTAAAGGTCCTATCCTGGGAGGTATCTTCGCCTCGCGCCTCGCTGCACACTTTAACATACCAATTAGGCATTATGAGGAAAAAGTTGTTGCCTTATGTTTTTCTAGACTATAAGAGTATGGTAGCACATGATTTTATTGTTAATAACAAGAAAAAGGAGCTTAAATACAGACTATTATTTGATAAAAATCACCCTGAGACTATTACTTTGCCTGCTCCTTCTTTGTTTAACTTATCTTCAGGCAAGTATCTTGTTCAGCCGGAGGCATTACATGCCTACCAGAACCCCACATCAGTTACAGAGCCAGAGCTGGAACCACAACTTGATCCTCCACGACAGTCTGTTTACCAGTGGGATCCGGAGGAGGTTGCCAACCAGTGGCACCCCGAGGCTCCTTCTCAGTACAACCCCAACTAAAACTTTGGATATCCGCCAGGCCAGCCGTGGCCATAGACCAACTTAGGCCAAAAGCCTAAGCTTGGGGGAGTACGTATTTCTCACCGACATTATATTTATGTTCACACATGCACGCTAGTTGTCGGTGTTCATACTTTTTCATTGTATTATCCATGCTAGTTTATTTTCCTTTTTCTAGCTTTCTTCTTGTGTGTTTGAAAAACCTTAAGAAAAACCAAAAAATAGTTGTAGATTTTAGCTAGTTTACTTTTCATGCTGTAGTAGTAGTAGTAATTAAAAGAAAACCCAAAAAGATTTCTTGTTCTTCTTTTGCTTGTTGAGAGCTTTCCCGTGTAAATAGTTTTATTTCTTTTCTTTTCCTTGGGGGTCGAGAGGAGAAGACCATAATGAAAATGTTGAAGTGGCTCTTATATGCATTATTGTTGATTTAACCAAGAGCCCATATTGCCTTGTCTTCTCCTGTTTATTGAATGCTTGCAGATTCCAGCTTAGTCCAAAGCACGTGCACTATTATTATTATACACACCGTTCGGTCGTGCAAGTGAAAGGCAATTATGACGATATATGATGGACTGGTTGAGATGAGAGAAGCTGGTATGAACTCGACCTCTCTTGTTTTTGTAAATATGATTAGTTCATCATTCCTGATTCAGCCTATTATGAATAAACATATTTGCAATGACAATTAGAGATTATAGTTGCTTATGCCATGCTTAATTAGCTAGGAGTTTATAATGGTTTACCTTGCGTGCCAACATGCTATTAAAATGGTTGTGATGTGGTATAGTAGGGTGGTATCCTCCTTTGAATGATTCGAGTGGCTTGACTTGGCACATGTTCACGCATGTAGTTGAGACAAAATCAACATAGCCTCTACGATATTTATGTTCATGGTGGATTATATCCTACTCATGCTTGCACTCAGTGTTGATTAATTTTAATGCATGCTCATGATTGTTGTCGCTCTCTAGTTGGTCGCTTCCCAGTCTTTTTCTAGCCTTCACTTGTACTAAGCGGGAATACTGCTTGTTCATCCACTTCCATAAACCCCAAAGTTATTCCATATGAGTCCACCATACCTTCCTATATGCGGTATCTACCTGCCGTTCCAAGTAAATTTGTATGTGCCAAACTCTAAACCTTCAAATGAAATTCTGTTTTGTATGCTCGAATAGCTCATGTATCAACTAGGGTGTCTGTATCTTCCATGCTAGGCGGGTTATTCTCAAGAGGAGTGGACTCCGCTCCTCACTCATGAGAAAATGGTTGGTCACCGGGATGCCCGGTCCCATGCTCAAATCAAATCAAATTAATTGCAAACAAAACTCCACCGGGACTGTTGTTAGTTGGAGGCACCCGTTGTTTCGGACAAGCCATGGATTGATGTTTGTTGGTGGAGGGGGAGTATAAACTTTACCATTCTGTTTGGGAACTGCCTATAATGTGTGTAGCATGGAAGATATCGAGATCCCTCGGTTGTTATGTTGACAATGAAAGTATACCACTCAAATTATTATTTATCTCTATTTTAAAATCGAGCACTGGCACCTCTACAAATCCCTGCTTCCCTCTGCGAAGGGCCTATCTATTTACTTTTATGTTGAGTCGAGGCCAGGGAGATTTTTTTGGAAATAATAAAAAATACTGGCGAAAGAATCAGGGCCAGGGGGCCCACACCCTGTCCACAAGGGTGGGGGCACGCCTACCCCCCTGGGCACGCCCCCTGCCTCGTGGGCCCCCTGGTGCTACACCGACCTAAACTCCAACTCTATATATTCAAGTTCGGGGAGAAAAAATCAGAGAGAAGGATTCATCGCGTTTTACGATACGGAGCCGCCGCCAAGCCCTAATCTCTCTCGGGAGGGCTGATCTAGAGTCCGTTCGGGGCTCCGGAGAGGGGGATTCGTCGTCGTCGTCATCATCAACCATCCTCCATCACCAATTTCATGATGCTCACCGCCGTGCGTGAGTAATTCCATCATAGGCTTGTTGGACGGTGATGGGTCGGATGAGATTTATCATGTAATCGAGTTAGTTTTGTTAGGGTTTGATCCCTAGTATCCACTATGTTCTGAGATTGATGTTGCTATGACTTTGCTATGCTTAATGCTTGTCACTAGGGCCAGAGTGCCATGATTTCAGATCTGAACCTATTATGTTTTCATGAATATATGTGAGTTCTTGATCCTATCTTGCAAGTCTATAGTCACCTACTATGTGTTATGATCCGGCAACCCCGAAGTGACAATAATCGGGACCACTCCCGATGATGACCGTAGTTTGAGGAGTTCATGTATTCACTATGTGTTAATGCTTTGGTCCAGTACTCTATTAAAAGGAGGCCTTAATATCCCTTAGTTTCCAATAGGACCCCGCTGCCACGGGAGGGTAGGACAAAAGATGTCATGCAAGTTCTTTTCCATAAGCATGTATGACTATATTCGGAATACATGCCTACATTACATTGATGAACTGGAGCTAGTTCTCTGTCACCCTATGTTATAACTATTGCATGAATAATCACATCCGGCATAATTATCCATCACCGATCCAATGCCTACGAGATTTTTGCATATTACTCCTTGCTTAGTTACTTTGCCGTTGCCACTGTTACAATCACTACAATACTGCTACTGTTACTTTTGCCACCGTTACCGTTACTTCCATACTACTCCCTCCGTCCCAAAATTCTTGTCTTAGAATTGTCCAAATACGGATGTATCAAGTCATGTTTTAGTATTAGGTACATCCGTATCTAGACAAATCTAAGACAAGAATTTTGGGACGGAGGGAGTACTTTGCTACTAAACACTTTGCTGCAGATATTAAGTTATCCAGGTGTGGTTGAATTGACAACTCAGCTGCTAATACTTGAGAATATTCTTTGGCTCCCCTTGTGTCGAATCAATAAATTTGGGTTGAATACTCTACCCTCGAAAACTGTTGCGATCCCCTATACTTGTGGGTTATCAAAGGCTAATTCGCCATTAGCAGGATAATTGCCCTATTATTAATAATCCAGTTATTAATCTAATTGACATTCATAGTAAGCACATAATATATTTCATTTCCATATTAAGGAAGCGGAATTTCATAATTGAAATACATCAGAGTACAACATGATATAGCTTCAGCACTCAGCTACCCCATTACACAACTGCACCAGCACCAAGTTTCACATGCAACATGTAGAACCTTTTGAAATTAGCATCATAGACGGTATATAGACAGATGCATCTCATCTAGAAAACTGCTGAAGCGGAAGGCGAATATTGAGCCTCCATTCATGTTGAAGGTCTTTGCAACTTTAGGCCAGTGCCTGTGGATGATTGACCGTCCGTCCTTTGTCCTCTTCAGGAACACTTCAATATTGAACCGTGGGTGTTGTATGAAAACCTTCCTCGCCTCCTGACCATAGAGGTGGTTTGAGAGGTAATCATCAGTGAACTGCTTTGGAAAGGCCTGAAAACAAGGATGTGCATAAATATCTTCTCTATATTGGAAATGGGGCAAAGGAATAAAAAAAGGCAAGGTATAATAGTTAGTACCATCTTGTAGTGAACTGATGTCTTCTTCATTGTGCAGACAAAGATCTTGTTATTTTTTGTCGCTAATTTCTTTATCCTAACAATCTTTCTCAGTTTCTTGATTTGATTGATACTCATGGACAACTCATTTCCCCATATGCAAAAAGGATCGAACAGTGGGTCAAAATCTCTGACAGCAGGACCTACATGTGCAAGACCAAATTGTTAAAAACCTAAATATTAGAATGGATCCTGTAATTGCACAATAATGTGCTATTAGACAACGGACCATGCACGTGCTAATCTCGATTTTAAACCTCAGTGCTTCCCATTGTTTCCCTGCAACACATATAAGGTAGTTAGTCATGAGGTTAAGTAAGGGTTCGCATGCTATCAGTAAAATATGTTGATGAAAAATAAGCACATTGCAGATTCATCAGATTAATTCAAGCCACATGGAAAACCCATTTATCCAAACCAAGCATGCTTAACAACTTGGAAATATAGCAATTGTATTTGTTTATCATGTATTTAGTATAGCCAAATTCGATTTATTTCTCACATGGTATACAATAACAGAATGCAGCCACAACAATTGGACATCGCATTGCAGAATTGAACAAGCATTTAACTAAACACCACAACAAATGAACCAAACATTAATTGAGCACCACATTACACAATATAACATACTCCTAATAGAAGATCAGACAGTTAACCAAACCAATCATGCTTAATAACTTGGAAATATAGCAATTGTATTTGTTTCTCATGTATTTAGTACAGCCAAATTCAATTTATTCCTCACATGGTATACAATAATAGAATGCACCCACAACTATTGAACATCGCATTGCAGAATTGAACCAAACAGTTAACTAAACACCACAGCACAAATGAACCATTAACTGAGCACCACATTGCACAATGTATAACCAAACCAAGCATGCTTGACAACTTGGAAATATAGCAATTGTATTTGTTTCTCATGTATTTTGTAAAGATAAATTCGATTTATTTATCACATGGAAGACAATACAAAATTGCAGCCTGAAGAATTGAACATCACATTTGCAGAATTGAACCAAACAGTTAACTAAAGACGGCAACTAATTAACAAAACAGTTAATAAGTGAGCACCACACTGCACGACATATAGAACATATACACTAGAGCAACATATTGCATGGTAAAATTAGATAGCACAATTCACTAGAATTTGTGAAGGAAAGGCAGGAGCAGCACACGCAACGGGTAAACCGAGCATGCTTAACTGAAAGTGCGTTATATCGACTAGAGGGGGGTGAATAGGCGATTTTTATGAATTCTACACTGAGGAATTTCCAGGTGAGGAAATTCCTTAGCGAAGAACTACTTGCAGCGGAATAAGTACTCAAAAGTAAACATAGCAGAATACAAGCATGGTCATCATGATGAAATGAAGACGAGCACAGAGTACAGAAAGCGTAAACACAGGATAGCACAGGATGAAGACAAACAGAATACTGAGCCTGAATGTCATCAGCGGTGCTGGCATTTTCTTCAGTCGGCTGAGCAGATGCTTCAGCCTGAGGATTTTCTGGTTGTGTTGGGGCTGCAACCTTTGAAGTGAACTTTTCAGTCAATTTCACAAACCTGACTTTGGCTCCAAGCCAGTCAGCTCTGTATACGTCAAAGTCATCACTGAGGTTCTTGATCTCAGATTGAATGTTGACAAGTTCTTCAGTTGTCATTGAGACAACGTTTTTCTTCAGGAAGCGCTCCTTTTTGTACTGCGCTTTCTTGATTTGCCTGGCCTTCTCAAATTTCCGTTTTTCTTCTTGGATGAAGGCAGTCAGCATATGACTTTGGCCAGGAGTCAGCTTGAAATCAGGCATAGGAGTGTTGGGGTCCTTGTGCCAGAGATCGATGTAATCAAGGATCAACTTAGGATCCAAAAGCAGTGGCACATTTGTGCCCTTGGCTCTAGCGGCCCTGAGCTGCCTGTCTCTGATGATTTCGGCAAGTTCATCATCATCAGCTTCGTCTTCATCAGACGGCACTTGGAAGGCGGCCTGCTTCTTGTGAGGACTTGGGCGAGAGCCACGTCCAGCAGTGGCCTTTGTCTTCAGCAGAGAGGGTCCCGTTGAAGAATTTGGTGCGGCTAAGGAACTAGCAGAAGCTCCTGAGGCAATAGAGATGCCTGTTGTCCTTTGGCACGTGGCGAGATGCACAGGTGCTGAGGATTTGGACGGAGCAGCTGAGGACTTTAGCGGAGGAGCTGAGGACTTTGGAGGAGCAGGAGCAGTCTGAGGAGTTGGCCTTGAGGGCTTTGAACAATCTGGCCGTGAGGGCATTGAGGGTGAGGCACTTGTCTTATGAGCAGGCTTCTTTGCCATGGCCTTCTTCGGCTTGCTTGCAGAGGCCTCAGCAGTGGCAGCAGCAGTAGAGTCTTCGTTGAATTTCCTCACTGCTTCTTTTGCTTGTCTAGCCAATTTGGCCTGGCGCTTGGCCCATTCATCAGGATAGTCCTCACCGCGCTTGAGGCTGGTGGGATCTGCTATTTGGCCAGGTGCCAACAGAGGTCTTGGGCATGGAGGATTTAGAGCAAATTTCTTCATGTACTTGGGAGTAACATACCTGTACTCCCTCCATTCCCGTGCCCATCTCCTCTCTATCCTTTGGATGCGCACCTTGCGCTGATTTTTGTCCTCCTTGCCAAACTTGGCCTCATCAGGAGTGCAATAGTCCTTGTATATGTCATCAGGGATCTCAAAGGCAGTATTGACCTCATGCCTCTTTCCTCCTTTCTGCGGCTTCTTTCCATCAGCCATTTTCTTTAGCTGAGGAATTTGGACAATTGAATTCTCTGAAGATGTATGCAACTTTTCTTCGAGGAACGCTGCAAATGAGTTAAGTTGATGAGAACCTAGTGATTCAGCAGCGGACATGTGTACCTGTGAACAGAGTATAGTTGCGAGGAATTTGGAGAGGTCATATGCGTTCTCAGAAGGTTTTTCAAAAAGAACAAGTTTGAGGAATTTGACCAGATGAGTCCTGAAGAATTTCACTAAGCATTATTTGTCTTAGGTTCCAGAGTTGTACAGATAAAAAATCCACACAATTGAGGAATCATGAAGAAAAATATTGCTTAGAGAAATGAATCAAGAACAGATGACATGTGAGGTATTTAGTGTGTGAGGATTTGATGAAAAAAACACCTTTGAAGATTTTGTAGAAATCATTTGAATCAACGAGGGTAGTAAAAGTAAATTTTAATTACCCTGGACGAAGAACACGACGAACTGGGAAGTGTAGATGTGAAGTTCGTCAGTTCAGATCTTCCACGCCCTAACTCGGCTGAGGAAGACAGCTACGGCGGCGGCGGAGAGAAGACATCTGCAGCCGGCGCGAGTACGACGGCGACGAGGTCGAGGCAGTGAAGCTCTTCCTCACCGGCGACGATGAAGTAGCGGCAGCACTAGGGTTTGAGAAGCTCGAGCTAGAGTGAGATCGAGCGGAGTAAAAGAGAAGTGAGGAAGGGGAGGGGTATTTATAGCCACGGTGAAAAACTGTTCGCCCAAAGAAATTGGACGAACGTGCCCCTGACCCTTCTCATTCGCTTGACATGTGTCACCCACGTACTGAGAAGTGGAGATCGTGTGTGATCGTGGGTGAATAGATAAGTGTTTTCATGGGATGCGGAACGGTTTGAGCGGCAAAGCCGAAAATTTAGATAAGATAAGTTAAAAGTTCCGTTCGCAAATTCTTCAGCTGACAAGGACACAGTGAAGATTTTGAACGAGTTTCAAATAGAACGCACATGAAGAATTTGTGAATAGATTAGGTTGAGTATATCATAGAGGGGGAAGGGTCCGATCACATTCACTTAGCAAAAATAGCAACTTGAAGAATTAGCAATAAATGAATGTTGTAGAGGACATAAACTCATATATATATAGCCAATGAAGAAAAACGACGAAAATGGTGAAGATATTGCAAAGTTTAAGAAAAAAAAGAACAACTGAGGAATTTCACAAACTGAGGAAAAACTCAAATTAAAGATTTTCAACTTTTGGTGGTGGCGTGACCCACCGTATAAGAATGATGATTTCAGACACCGCGTACAATTGTCGTAGGGCTCTGAGAATCCAATTCTTCGTTAATTTCTTCACACTTAGAGTGTTAGTCTTCATTGATTCAAGAAAAACGTTTCTTCATGTGTTGCACAACTAAGTCATCAATTTTGCATAAGTGTTAGGATGAGTGTCCTTTTCAGAGAACATTCGAAGATTCTAAGATATTTAGCTCACACCGCAACTTGCTAAATCTCTTTTCATCCAAGGGCTTTGTGAAGATATCGGCTAACTATTCTTCAGTCTTCACATGCTCAATAGAAATGTTGCCCTTCAACACATGATCACGAAGAAAATGATGACGAATCTGAATGTGCTTTGTCTTCGAGTGCTGAACTGGGTTGTGAGCAATCTTGATGTTACTCTCATTGTCACAAAAGAGAGGCACATTCTTCACGTTGACGCCGTAGTCCTTGAGAGTTTGCTTCACCCATAGCAATTGAGCACAGCAAGAACCAACAGCAATGTACTCAGCTTCAGCAGTAGACAGTGATACGCAGTTCTGTTTCTTCGAGGACCAACAGACCGAAGATCTTCCGAGGAAATGGCATGTGCCAGATGTTGACTTGCGGTCCACACGATCACCGGCATAGTTAGAGTCAGAATATCCAATGAGATCAAAAGCCGAGCCCTTGGGGTACCATAATCCAAGTGTTGGTGTGTGAGCTAGATATCGAAGAATATGCTTCACAGCCTTATGGTGTGATTCCTTCGGTGTAGCTTGAAATCGGGCACACATGCAAACACTAAGCATAATATCTGGCCTAGATGCACATAGGTACAATAAAGAACCAATCATGGGGCGATATACCTTTTGATCGAAGTCAATACCATTATCATCAGTGCATAGATGGCCATTTGTGGGCATAGGGATTTTGACGCCTTTGCAATCTTGCATGCCGAATTTCCTCAATACATCCTTGAGGTATTTCTCCTGAGATATGAATATGCCATTGTGCTGTTGACGAATTTGAAGACCTAAAAAGAATTTCAATTTCCCATCATAGACATTTGATATTCTTCACTCATCATATAGGCAAATTCATCACTGTAACGTTGGTCAGTACAGCCAAAGATAATATCATCAACATATATTTGGCACACAAACAGTTCACCATCATAAGATTTAGTGAAAAGAGTAGGGTCGAGTGAAGCGGGTTTGAAGCCTTTCTTCATGAGGAATTCCTTCAAAGTGTCATACCACGCCCGAGGGGCCTGCTTGAGGCCATAGAGGGCCTTATTAAGTCTGAAGACTTTGTCAGGATGCTTTGGATCTTCAAAACCTGGGGGTTGAGCAACATATACTTCTTCCTCAAGCTTACCATTGAGGAATGCACTTTTCACATCCATTTGATATAGAGTGATATCATGATGGTTAGCATAAGCAAGTAATATTCGAATAGCCTCAAGTCTAGCAACAGGTGCAAAAGTTTCATCGAAGTCAATTCCTTCAACCTGTGTGTAGCCTTGAGCTACAAGTTGTGCCTTATTCCTCACCACAAGGCCATTTTCATCTTGCTTGTTGCGGTAGATCCACTTTGTGCCAATGATATTGTGCTTGCGAGGATCTGGATGTTTGACCAGTTCCCAGACGTTGTTGAGCTTGAACTGATGTACTTCTTCTTGCATAGCTTGAATCCACCCAGGCTCCAGAAATGCTTCATCTACCTTAGCGGGCTCTGTGATAGAGACAAAAGCAAAGTGCCCACAAAAGTTAGATAAATGTGAAGCTATTGAGCGTGTGAGAGGACCTGGTGCTTCAGTGTCATCGATGATTTTCTCAGTCTGCACTTCTTTTGCAATGCGAGGATGAGCGGGTTGTCGTCGAGGAATTTGATTAGCATTTTCTTCAGCACCATTTTCTTCAGGTGCATTAGCTCGACTTTCTTCACGTTCTGGAATGAATTCTTCAGCAGATTCTTCGGTAGGAATGACATCCTCAGTAGCCTTGAACTTGATAGTTTCCTCGGGTGCTGGTTCATCTATCACATAAGGTAGGTGCTCTCTTTGCGAGCCATTAGTTTCATCGAACCGCACATCTACAGTTTCAACAACCTTGTGAAGAACGTTGTTGAAGACTCTATAGGTGTGCGAGTCCTTTCCGTAACCAAGCATGAAACCTTCATGTGCTTTCGGTGCAAATTCAGAGTTGTGATGAGGATCTCTAATCCAACATTTAGCACCGAAGACTTTGAAATAACTCACATTGGGTTTCTTGTCAGTGAGGAGTTCATATGCAGTCTTCTTGAAGAATTTGTGAAGATATACTCTGTTGATGACGTGGCATGCAGTATCAATTGCCTCAATCCAGAAACGACGAGGCGTCTTGTATTCATCAAGCATAGTGCGAGCCATCTCAACGAGAGTCCTGTTCTTGCGCTCCACGACGCCATTCTGTTGAGGAGTATAAGGAGCAGATAACTCATGAGTAATACCAAGTTCATCAAGATAGTCATCAAGACCAGAATTCTTGAACTCGGTTCCATTGTCACTTCTGATGTGCTTGATCTTCACACCAAAGTTGGTTGAAGCCCTCGAGGAAAATCGTTTGAAGACTTCCTGCACTTCGTGTTTGTAAGTGACAATATGTACCCATGTGTAACGAGAGTAATCATCAACAATAACAAAGCCATATAGAGATGCATCATTTGTAACTGCAGAATAATGGTTAGGGCCGAAGAGATCCATATGAAGTAATTCAAATGGTCGAGTGGTAGTCATGATTGTCTTCGCTGGATGTTTGGCCTTGGTCATCCTTTCCAGCTTCACAGGCTCCGCATAAGTGATCCTTGAGGAATTTGACATTCTCAATGCCAATGACATGCTTCTTCTTCGCAAGCGTGCGCAAATTCCTCATGCCTGCATGACCAAGTCATCGATGCCATAGCCAGCCTTCTGAAGCTTTTGCAAGTAGGCATACGGATGGTTGTGGTCCTGTAGAGAAATCAACAATATACAAGTCTCCTCTCCTAAAGCCTTCGAAGACTTTGGAATTGTCAGCTTCGATGATCACAACACAACGATACTTGCCAAAGACAACAACCATATCAAGATCACAAAGCATTGAGACAGACATGAGGTTGTATCCTAAGGACTCGACAAGCATGACTTTGTCCATGTGTCGATCCTTTGAGATCGCAACCTTACCTAGGCCCAATACCTGACTTTTGCCTTTGTCAGCGAAGATGATATGCTTCAGATGCGATGGAGATAAGGGAGCATCCATCAATAGATTCTTGTCACCAGTCATGTGATTTGTACATCCACTATCGAGGACCCACTCAGTGGCTTTGGGTTGATCATCCTGCAGATGAATTAGTGTAGCTTACGAACTCATATACTTCTTCAGTGAAGAATACGACATCAATTTCATCAGATCAATTTCATCAAGTAGTAGAACAGATAAAGCAATATGAGGACGTGAGAAATGAAAGTTCATTTCTTCATGATTAGCCTGCGTCCTTTCAGGCAATTTCAGGTCTCCAGCAAATTCTTCAGACGTTTACGCACGTCTGGAGACCTGACCCTGCAGAAGAAATTAGTTCTTTTTCTTCACCACCCACATCTGAAGGGGTAGCAAAGAGTTCATCACTCTGCGAGCTCCATACGAGAAATTTGGCATAGAAGCCAGTCCATTTCGTTTCACATAAGAGGGGTTAGGATAAGCATATGAATAAGCAGAGAAATTCTTCGAGGACTTATGAACATAATGGTTTGAAGAATAATGCACATATTCATAGCCCTTAGCTCTTCCCTGCGAAACAGAGGGGTTAGCACGATGATGTTCATATGAGGACTTGGATCCTTTTGAGGAATTTGATCTGGGGTTCCTATTCTTCACAGGTGGTGTCATGAGGACATTCACCTGAAGACTTTCAAGGCACCGTTTGGGAACCCAGATTTTCTTCATAGGGGAACGTTCGTGCAGTTAGTGCTAACATATCTAGCAAATACTTCACCATTCTGATTTTTGAACAGTTTATAGTTGGAGTAAAATGATGCATCAGAAGAATGAGAAGATTCACATGTAAAGCCAGATAGATTAGATGGATCAACTGGAGGTCCCTTTGCAGCAACCCATGAGGTTTTTGGGTACTGCTCAGGCTTCCGATATGTACCATCAGCATTGAGTTTCCTCTCAAAGGCAATACCCTCTTTCCTGGGGTTCCTGTTGAGGATCTGCTTTTTAAGCACATCACAAAGAGTTTGATGCCCTTTGAGGCTTTTGTACATGTCTGTCATATACAATTCCTTCAACCCTACATCATCAGTGATACTAGCAATGTCCTCAGATGAGGAATTAGTGATAGCAGAGACAGTTAAAGAATGTGTAGCATTAGAAGCATTTGAACATTCAGGTGAAGAATTAGCAGATTCACGTTCAATGCACTTCAAACATGGAGGAACAAATTCTTCCTGATTAGCGCTGATTTGTTGAGCAAGTAATGAATCGCGCTCCTTCTGAAGATCTTCATAACTCACTCTTAGCTTTTCAAAATCTTGCTTTCTTTGAAGAAATTCATAAGAAAGCTTCTCATGATCAGATAAGAGAGTGTTATGATGGCCTTGAAGGTTGTCAAACCTAGACTGAAGTCTGTGAAGATTTTCAGTCAAGGTTTTAGTGTGGTCCATTTCTTCACCCAACATATCATCACTTTTGTCTAGCATGTTTTGAACCTTTTCAAAAGCCTTTTGTTATTTCACAGCAATCTTAGCAAGTTTAGAGTAGTTGGGCTTGAGGTTTTCATCAGATTCATTCTCACTTGATTCAGAGGAGGTGTATTTGAGTACCTTGGCACCCTTTGCCATGAAGCAATAGGTGGGAGCGTAGTCATCATTACCTTCATCAGCCTTGTTGGTGAAGTCACTTTCTTCAGAGTTGAAGATAGACTTGGTCGCCACACCGGATTCGGACTCCTCAGATGCCTCCTCTTCCTCATTTTCTTCAGATTCAGCCTCAGAGTCCATTTCCTTGCCAATGAATGCCCGAGCCTTCTTGGAGCTGCTCTTCTTGTGAGATGAAGACTTTGAGGATTTTGATGATGAAGACTTTGAGGATTTCTTCTTCTTCTTCGCATCATCAGAATTTTAATCCTTGTATTTCTTCTTCTTTGATTCCTTTTCCCACTGAGGACAATCTTGAATGTAGTGACCAGGTTTCTTGCATTTGTGGCAAAGCCTCTTCTTGTAGTCACTGGATGAGGAATCATTGCTCCTTGAGGGTTTTCCAAAGCGACCACGTCTTGAGAACTTCTGGAATTTCTTCACGAGCAGTGCTAGTTCATGGCTCAGTTCTTCAGGATCTTCAAGGCTGTTGCCAGAGTCTTCATCTTCAGACTCAGAAACTGCCTTGGCCTTCAGTGCACGTGACCTGGCATAGCTCGAACCATAGAGATCTCTCTTTTCAGCAAGCTGGAACTCATGAGTATTTAGCCTCTCGAGGATGTCAGCAGGATCAAGTGACTTGTAGTCAGCATGCTCTTGTATCATCAGTGCCAGAGTATCAAATGAGGAATCAAGCGATCTCAGCAATTTCTTCACCACCTCATGGTCGGTGATGTCAGTGGCACCAAGTGCTTGAAGCTCATTTGAGATGTCAGTGAGGCGATCGAAGGTTTGTTGAACATTTTCATTGTCGAGTCTTTTGAAGCGGTTGAAGAGATTGCGAAGAACGTCAACTCGAGAGTCACGCTGTGTTGAGACTCCTTCATTCACTTTGGACAGCCTATCCCAGATAAGCTTCGCAGTTTCCAAAGCACTCACTCTTCCATACTGCCCTTTGCTTAGATGGCCACATAAGATGTTCTTCGCTTGAGAATCGAGTTGCTTGAATCTCTTCACATCAGTAGCATTCAGAGAAGGTGTGACTGAGGGAACACCATTTTCCACAACATACCAGAGATCGTTATCAATTGCCTCAAGATGCATTCGCATCTTATTCTTCCAGTAGGGGTAGTCCGTCCCATCGAAGGTAGGACACCCAGCAGAGACCTTGATCATACCTGCGGTCGACATAACTAAAACTCCAGGCGGTTAAACCAAAATCACACAGAACAAGGGAGTACCTTGCTCTAATACCAATTGAAAGTGCGTTATATCGACTAGAGGGGGGTGAATAGGCGATTTTTATGAATTCTTCACTGAGGAATTTGCAGGTGAGGAAATTCCTTAGCGAAGAACTACTTGCAGCGGAATAAGTACTCAAAAGTAAACATAGAAGAATACAAGCATGGTCATCATGATGAAATGAAGACGAGCACAGAGTATAGAAAGCGTAAACGCAGGATAGCACAAGATGAAGACAAACAGACTGAAGAAATTGAACTGAGGAAATTGAGAAAATCCTCAGTCAAAGTCTTCAAACACATATATGAACAAGTGCACAACACAGTTATGAGGGAATGAAAGAGTTGAGGAAATAGAACCAGTAAGCTTGGTGAAGACAATGATTTGGTAGACCAGTTCCAACTGCTGTCTCAGTTGTACGTCTGGTTGGAGCGGCTAGGTATTTAAACCTGAGGACACACAGTCCCGGACACACAGTCCTCACCGTATTCTCCTTGAGCTAAGGTCACACAGACCTCGCCCAATCACTCGTGGTAAGTCTTCAGGTGACTTCCAAACCTTCACAAACTCGGTCACTCGGCAATCCACAATTCCTCTTGGATGCTCTAGACCATGACGCCTAACCGTCTGGAAGAAGCACAGTCTTCAAAGGTAAAAAGCGTCGGATCCACGCAGGATCAATCTCTTAAGTGATGCTCAATCACTTTGGGTTTGTAGGTGTTTGGGTTTGGGTTTTCCTCAAAATGGCAAGGGTCACTAGATGATTTGTAAGTCTTCAATACACCAAAATCACTAAGGGTCACTAGATGCACTTACATTAACCGGTGTAGCTAGCAAATGGCAAGGTGCTCCTCCAAGATTTGGGGGTCAGCACGAATGGCAGCCATCGCGACCTCATCCGCGCGTGCGGCCGCGATTTGCTTCTCCGCTGCCAAATGCTCCTTGAGATCCTGGCTATACTGCATGCACCATGGCTTAGGGCGGCGCTTATTTGGTGGAGGGTCGGTGATTTGGGTGGAAGGTGTCGCGCTCGCGCCGGTGGTCGGGGCATGTGGGATGTGGAAGGAGGAGGAGGATGGGGGTCGGGTGTGGATTACCTGCCTGGATAGACGAGGCCGAGCAGCATGAACAAGGGTCGCCGGCGAGGAGGCAGCGCTGCAAGCAAGGAGTGAAGGTTTCAACTTGGAAAGGAAGGCGGAAACAGGGGAAATGTGGATTTTTGTAAGAGGGAGGGGGCAGGGAGGTAGATATTGTTGGGGAACGCAGTAATTTCAAAAAAATTCCTACGAACACGCAAGATCTATCTAGGAGAAGCATAGCAATGAGTGGGGAGAGTGTGTCCACGTACCCTCGTAGACCGAAAGCGGAAGCGTTTAGTAACGCGGTTGATGTAGTCAAACTTCTTCGCGATCCAACAGATCCAAGTACCGAACGTACGGCACCTCCGCGTTCCGCACACGTTCAGCTCGATGACGTCCCTCGTGCTCTTGATCCAGTTGAGGACGAGGGTGAGTTCCGTCAGCACGACGGCGTGGCGACGGTGATGATGAAGTTACCGACGCAAGGCTTCACCTAAGCACTACGACGATATGACCGAGGTGTGTAACTATGGAGGGGGGCACCGCACATGGCTAAGACAAATCTTGGAGTGCCTTTGGGGTGCCCCCTACCCACGTATATAAAGGAGGGAGGAAGAGGAGGCCGGCCCTAGAGGGGGCGCGCCAAGGGGGGAGTCCTACTTGGACTCCCGGTCTAAGTAGGATTCGGCCCCCCCTTTCCTATTCCAACTAGGAGAAGGAAAGGAAGGAGGAAGAGGGGAGAAGGAAGGAGGGGGCGCCGCCCCCTTGCTACCTCTTGAGCATGCGTTGGTTTTCCCTTGAAGAGGAAAGGGTGATGCAGCAAAGTAGCGTAAGTATTTCCCTCAGTTTTTGAGAACCAAGGTATCAATCCAGTAGGAGACTACACGCAAATCGCCTAGTACCTGCACAAACAATCAAGAACCTTGCAACCAACACGATAAAGGTGTTGTCAATCCCTTCACGGCCACTTGCAAAAGTGAGATCTGATAAAGATAATAAAGTAAATATTTTTAGTATTTTTGTTTATAGATTGGAAAGTAAAGATTGCAAAATAGTAAACGAGATGCGATGTAAATAAAAGCGATTCAAGATAATAGGAAAGAGAACCGGGGGCCACAGGTTTCACTAGTGGCTTCTCTCAAGATAGCATATCTTATGGTGGGTGAACAAATTACTGCCGAGCAATTGATAGAAAAGCGCATAGTTATGAGAATATCTAGGATATGATCATAAACATAGGCATCACGTCCGTGTCAAGTAGACCGAAATGATTCTGCATCTACTACTATTACACCACACATCGACCGCTATCCAGCATGCATCTAGAGTATTAAGTTCATAAGAACAGAGTAACGCATTAAGCAAGATGACATGATGTAGAGGGATAAACTCAAGCAATATGATATAAACCCCATCTTTTTATCCTCGATGGCAACAATACAATACGTGTCGGTTCCCTTTCTGTCACTAGGATCGAGCACCGCAAGATTGAACCCAAAGCTAAGCACTTCTCGCATTGCAAGAAAGATCAATCTAGTAGGCCAAACTAAACCGATAATTCAAAGAGACTTGCAAAGATATCAAATCATGCATATAAGAATTCAAAGAAGAACCAAGTATTATTCCTAGATAGACTTGATCATAAACCCACAATTCATCGGATCTCGGCAAACACACCGCAAAAAGTATTACATCGAATAGATCTCCAAGAAAATCGAGGAGAACTTTGTATTGAGAATCAAAGAGAGAGAAGAAGCCATCTAGCTAATAACTATGGACCCGAAGGTCTGTGGTAAACTACTCACACATCGTCGGAGAGGCTATGGTGTTGATGTAGAAGCCCTCCGTGATCGATTCCCCCTCCAGCAGAGCGCCGGAGAAGGCCCCAAGATGGGATCTCATGGGTACAGAAGGTTGCGGTGATGGAAAAGTGGTTTCATGGCTGTCCTTGATGTTTTTAGGGTATAAGAGTATATATAGGCAAAAGAAGTAGGTCGATGGAGCTACGAGGGGCCCATGAGGGTGGGGGCGTGCCTCCCCCCTGGGCGCGCCCTCCTGCCTCGTGGCCGCCTCGTTGCATCTCTGACTTGAACTCCAAGTCTCCTGGATTGCGTTAGTTCCAAGAAAGATCCTCGCGAAGGTTTCGTTCCGTTTGGATTCCGTTTGATATTCCCTTTCTGCGAAACACTGAAATAGGCAAAAAAACAGCAATTTGCACTGGGCCTCCGGTTAGTAGGCTAGTCCCAAAAATAATATAAAAGAGCACAATAAAGCCCATTAAACATCCAAAACAGATAATATAATAGCATGGAACAATCAAAAATTATAGATACGTTCCAACGTATCAAGCATCCCCAAGCTTAATTCCTGATCGTCCTTGAGTAGGTAAATGATAAAAACGGGATTTTTGATGTGGAATGCTACCTAGCATAATTTATCAATGTAATTTTCTTTATTGTGGCATGAATGTTCATATCAGAATGATTCAAGACAAAAGTTAATATTGACATAAGAATAATAATACTTCAAGCATACTAACAAAGTAATCATGTCTTCTCAAAATAACATGGCCAAAGAAAGTTCATCCCTACAAAATCATATAGTTTGGCTATGCTCCATCTTCGTCACACAAAATACCCAAATCATGAACAACCCCGGTTTCAGCCAAGCAATTGTTTCATACTTTAGTATTTTCAAACTTTTTCAACTTTCACACAATACATGAGCGTGAGCCATGGACATAGCACTATAGGTGGAATAGAATGGTGGTTGTGGAGAAGACAAAAAAGGGAGGAAGATGGTCTCACATCAACTAGGCGTATTAATGGGCTATGGAGATGCCCATCAATAGATATCAATGTGAGTGAGTAGGGATTGCCATGCAACGGATGCATTAGAGCTATAAATGTATGAAAGCTCAACAAAAGAAACTAAATGGGTGTGCATCCAACTTGCTTGCTAACGAAGACCTAGGGCATTTGAGGAAGCCCATTGTTGGAATATACAAGCCAAGTTCTATAATGAAAATTCCCACTAGTATATGAAAGTGACAAAATAAGAGACTCTCAATAATGAAGATCATGGTGCTACTTTGAAGCATAAGTGTGGAAAAAGGATAGTAGCATTGTCCCTTCTCTCTTTTTCTCTCATTTTTATGGCCTTTCTCTTTTTTTTTGTGGCCTTTCTTTTTTATGGCCTTTCTCTTTTTTTTTGTGGCCTTTCTTTTTTTTATGGCCTTTCTTTTTTTATTTCCTCACATGGGACAATGCTCTAATAATGAAAATCATCACACTTATATTTATTTACAACTCAAGAATTACAACTCAATACTTAGAACAAAATATGACTCTATGTGAATACCTCCGGCGGTGTACCGGGATGTGCAATGAATCAAGAATGACATGTATGAAAAATTATGAATGGTGGCTTTGCCACAAATACGATGTCAACTACATGACCATGCAAAGCAATATGACAATGATGAAAACGTGTCATAATAAACGGAACGGTGGAAAGTTGCATGGTGATATATCTCAGAATGGCTATGGAAATGCCATAATAGGTAGGTATGGTGGCTGTTTTGAGGAAGGTAAATGGTGGGTTTATGGTACCGACGAAAGTTGCGGTACTAGAGAGGCTAGCAATGATGGAAGGGTGAGTGTGCGTATAATCCATGGACTCAGCATTAGTCATAAAGAACTCACATACTTATTGCAAAAATCACAAGTCATCAAAACAAAGTACTACACGCATGCCCCTAGGGGAAGGGTTGGTAGGAGTTAACCATCGCGCGATCCCGACCTCCACACAAAGGAAGACAATCAAAGAAATACCTCATGCTTCAAATTTGTTACACAATGGTTACCATACGTGCATGCTACGGGACTTGCAAACCTCAACACAAGTATTTCTCAAATTCACAACTACTCTACTAGCATGACTCTAATATCACCATCCTCATATCTCAAAACGACCATCAAGCATCAAACTTCTCATAGTATTCAATGCACTTTATATGAAAGTTTTTATTATACCCATCTTGGATGCCCATCATATTAGGACTAGTTTTATAACCAAAGCAAATTACCATGCTGTTCTAAAATACTCTCAAAATGATATAAGTGAAGCACAAGAGATCAATAATTTCTATAAAATAAAACCACCACCGTGCTCTACAAAGATATAAGTGAAGTACTAGAGCAAAATTATCTAGCTCAAAAAATATAAGTGAAGCACATACAGTATTCTAATAAATTCCGATTCATGTGTGTTTCTCTCAAAAGGTGTGTACAGCAAGGATGATTGTGGTAGACTAAAAAGCAAAGACTCAAATCATACAAGACGCTCCAAGAAAAACACATATCATGTGGTGAATAAAAATATAGCCTCAAGTAAAGTTACCGATAGACGAAGACGAAAGAGGGGATGCCTTCTAGGGCATCCCCAAGCTTAGGCTTTTGGTTGTCCTTGAATTTTACCTTGGGGTGCCTTGGGCATCCCCAAGCTTAGTCTCTTGCCACTCCTTATTACAAAATCCATCAAATCTTTACCCAAAAACTTGAAAACTTCACAACACAAAACTTAACAGAAAATCTCGTGAGCTTCGTTAGTACAAGAAAACAAACCACCACTTTAAGATACTGTGATGAACTCATTCTTTATTTATATTGGTGTTAAACCTACTGTATTCCAACTTCTCTATGGTTCATACCCCCCGATACTACTCATAGATTCATCAAAATAAGCAAACAACACACGAAAAACAGAATCTGTCAAAAACAGAACAGTCTGTAGCAATCTGTAACTTTCGAATACTTTTGTTACTCCAAAAATCCTAAGAAATTAGGAGGTCCTAAGAAATTTGTTTATTAATCTTCTGCAAAAATAATCAACTGAAAATCACGTTTCTGTTATTTATGAAAACTATTTCCGTGCGCTCAAAAGTTTATGTTTTTCAGCAAGATCAAATTAACTATCACCGTAGGTTATCCTAAAGGTTCTACTTGGCACAAACACTAATTAAAACACAAAACCACATCTAACCAGAGGCTAGATGAATTATTTATTACTAAACAGGAACAAAAAGCAAAGAACAAAAATAAAATTGGGTTGCCTCCCAACAAGCGCTATCGTTTAACGCCCCTAGCTAGGCATGAAAACAAGAATAGATCTAGGTATTGTCGTCTTTGGTATGCAATCCATAAGTGGCTCTCATAATAGATTCATAAGGTAATTTGATATTCTTTCTAGGAAAGTGTTCCATGCCTTTCCTTAACGGAAATTGAAATCTAATATTTCCTTCTTTCATGTCAATAATTGCACCGATCGTTCTAAGGAAAGGTCTACCAAGAATAATAGGACATGTAGGATTGCAACCTATATCAAGAACAATGAAATCTACGGGCACATCCTATTTACAACAATAAGAACATCATTAATCCTTCCCATAGGTTCCTTAATGGTGGAATCCGCAAGGTGCAAATTTAAAAAACAATCATCAAATTCACGAAAACCTAACACATCACACAAAGTTTTTGGAATCGTGGAAACACTATCACCCAAATCACACAAAGCATAGCATTCATGATCTTTAATCTTAATTTTAATAGTTGGTTCCCACTCATCATAAAGTTTTCTAGGAATAGAAACTTCTAGTTCAAGCTTTTCTTCATAAGATTGCATTAAGGCATCAACGATGTGTTTAGTGAAAGCTTTACTTTGACTATACGCATGAGGAGAATTTAACATGGATTGCAACAAGGAAATACAATCTATCAAAGAGAAATTATCATAATTAAATTCCTTGACATCCAAAATAGTGGGTTCATTGCTATATAAAGTTTTGACCTCTTCAATCCCACTTTTATTAATTTTTGCATCAACATCTAAAAACTTCGAATTATTGGGACGCCTTTTAACTAAAGTTGACTCATCTCCAGTCCCATATTTATCAAGATTCATATTGGAAAACAAATATTTAATAGGGTATACATCAATCACTTTTAGATCTTCATCTTTATTGTCATGAAAACTAGAAGAACACGCTTTTACAAAGCAATCTTTTTTAGCACGCAACCTAGCGGTTCTTTCTTTGCACTCATCAATGGCAATTCTCTTGGCTTTGAGAGACTCATTGATATCATGCTTAGGTGGAATAGATCTCAGTTTCAAATAATCCACATCAAGAGAAATTCTATCCACGTTCCTAGCCAACTCATCAATCTTAAGCAATTTTTCTTCAACCAAAGCATTAAAATTCTTTTGCAAACTCATAAATTCTTTAACACTAATCTAAAATCAAAGGGCATCTTATTAAAATTTCCATAAGAGTTGTTGTAGGAATTACCATAATTATTAGAGGAATTACCAGGAAACTGCCTAGGACTAAAGTTTCCTCTATACGCGTTGTTACCAAAATTGTTCCTACCAACAAAATTCACATCCATAGATTCATTATTATTCTCAATAAAAGTGGACAAAGGAATATCATTAGGATCAGAAGAAACACTCCTATTAGCAAACAATTTCATAAGTTCATCCATCTTTCCACTCAAAACATTAATCTCTTCAATCGCATGAACTTTTTTACTAGTGGATCTTTCGGTGTGCCATTGAGAATAACTAACCATAATATTATCTAGGAGTTTAGTAGCTTCTCCTAAAGTGCTTTCCATAAAAGTGCCTCCCACGGCCGAATCTAAAAGATTTCTAGAAGCAAAATTCAATCCGGCATAAAATTTTTGTATAATCATCCATAAATTCAAACCATGTGTAGGGCAATTACGTATCATTAATTTCATTCTCCCAAGCTTGTGCGACATGCTCATGATCAAGTTGCTTAAAATTCATAATATCGTTTCAAAGAGAGATTATCTTAGCGGGAGGAAAATACTTAGAGATAAAAGCATCTTTGCACTTATTCCATGAGTCAATACTATTTTTAGGCAAAGAAGAGAACCAAGTTTTAGCACGATCTCTAAGCGAAAACGGAAACAACTTCAATTTAACAATATCATTATCCACATCTTTCTTCTTTTGCATGTCACACAAATCAACGAAGTTGTTTAGATGGGTAGCGGCATCTTCACTAGGAAGGCCAGAAAATTGATCTTTCATGACAAGATTCAACAAAGCAGCATTAATTTCACAAGATTCAGCATCAGTAGTAGGAGCAATTGGAGTGCTAAGAAAATCATTGTTGTTGGTATTGGAAAAGTCACACAATTTAGTATTATCTTGAGCCATCGTGACAAGCAATCGATCCGACAACCAAGCACACAAGAAGCAAGCGAAAAAGAGATGAACGGGAAATATGCGAGGAAAAGGCAAAGGCAAAGGTTTTTGAAAATCGTTTTAGAAGTGGGGGAGAGGAAAACGAGAGGCGAATGGCAAATAATGTAATGCGAGGGAGAAGAGTTTGTGAGGGGTACTTGGTATGTCTTGACTTGAGCATAGATCTCCCCGGCAAGGGCGCCAGAAATCCTTCTTGCTACCTCTTGAGCATGCGTTGGTTTTCCCTTGAAAAGGAAAGGGTGATGCAGCAAAGTAGCGTAAGTATTTCCCTCAGTTTTTGAGAACCAAGGTATCAATCCAGTAGGAGACTACATGCAAATCGCCTAGTACCTGCACAAACAATCAAGAACCTTGCAACCAACGCGATAAAGGTGTTGTCGATCCCTTCACGGCCACTTGCAAAAGTGAGATCTGATAAAGATAATAAAGTAAATATTTTTGGTATTTTTTGTTGTATAGGTTGGAAAGTAAAGATTGCAAAATAGTAAACGAGATGCGATGTAAATAAAAGTGATTCATGCCACAGGTTTCACTAGTGGCTTCTCTCAAGATAGCATATCTTATGGTGGGTGAACAATTACTGCCGAGCAATTGATAGAAAAGCGCATAGTTATGAGAATATCTAGGCAATGATCATAAACATAGGCATCACGTCCGTGTCAAGTAGACCAAAACGATTCTGCATCTACTACTATTACTCCACACATCGACCGTTATCCAGCATGCATCTAGAGTATTAAGTTCATAAGAACAAAGTCACGCATTAAGCAAGATGACATGATGTAGAGGGATAAACTCAAGCAATATGATATAAAACCCCTCTTTTTATCCTCGATGGCAACAATACAATACGTGTCGGTTCCCTTTCTGTCACTGGGATCGAGCACCGCAAGATTGAACCCAAAGCTAAGCACTTCTCGCATTGCAAGAAAGATCAATCTAGTAGGCCAAACTAAACCGATAATTCGAAGAGACTTGCAAAGATATCAAATCATGCATATAAGAATTCAGAGAAGAACCAAATATTATTCATAGATAGACTTGATCATAAACCCACAATTCATTGGATATCGGCAAACACACCGCAAAAAGTATTACATCGAATAGATCTCCAAGAAAATCAAGGAGAACTATGTATTGAGAATCAAAGAGAGAGAAGAAGCCATCTAGCTAATAACTATGGACCCGAAGGTCTGTGGTAAACTACTCACACATCAGCGGAGAGGCTATGGTGTTGATGTAGAAGCCCTCCGTGATCGATTCCCCTCCTGCGGAGCGCCGGAAAAGGCCCCAAGATGGGATCTCACAGGTACAGAAGGTTGTGGCAGTGGAAAAGTGGTTTCGTGGCTCTCCTCGATGTTTTTAGGGTATAAGAGTATATATAGGCGAAAGAAGTAGGTCGGTGGAGCTACGATGGGCCACAAGGGTGGGGGGCGCGCCTACCCCCCATCGGCGCGCCCTCCTGCCTCGTGGCCGCCTCGTTGTGTCTCTGACTTCAACTCCAAGTCTCCTGGATTGCGTTTGTTCCAAGAAAGATCCTCGCGATGGTTTTGTTCCGTTTGGATTCCGTTTGATATTCCTTTTCTGCGAAACACTGAAATAGGCAAAAAACAACAATTTGCACTCGGCCTCCCGTTAGTAGGTTAGTCCCAAAAATAATATAAAAGAGCATAATAAAGCCCATTAAACATCCAAAACAGATAATATAATAGCATGGAACAATAAAAAACTATAGATACGTTGGAGACGTATCACCCCTCCTAGTCCAATTCGGACCAGCCCATGGGGGGGCGCGGCCACCCCTTGAGGCCCTTCTCTCCTTTCCCGTATGGCCCATTAAGGCCCACTACTTCCCCCGGCAAATTCCCGTAACTCTCCGGTACTCCGAAAAATACCCGAATCACTCGGAACCTTTCCGATGTCCGAATATAGCCTTCCAATATATCGATCTTTACCTCTCGACCATTTCAAGACTCCTCATCATGCCCATGATCTCATCCGAGACTCCGAACAAACTTCGGTCATCAACTCACATAACTCATAATACAAATCATCATCGAACGTTAAGCGTGCAGACCCTACGGGTTTGGGAACTATGTAGACATGACCGAGACACATCTCCGGTCAATAACCAATAGAGGAACCTGGATGCTCATATTGGCTCCTACATATTCTACGAAGATCTTTATCGGTCAAACCGCATAACAACATACGTTGTTCCCTTTGTCATCGGTATGTTACTTGCCCGAGATTCGATCGTCGGTATCCTCATACCTAGTTCAATCTCGTTACCGGCAAGTCTCTTTACTCGTTTCATAATGCATCATCCCACAACTAACTCATTAGTCACATTGCTTGCAAGGCTTATAGTGATGTGCATTACCAAGAGGGCCCAGAGATACCTCTCCGAAACACGGAGTGGCAAATCCTAATCTCGATCTATGCCAACCCAACAAATACCTTTGGAGACACCTATAGAGCACCTTTATAATCACCCAGTTACGTTGTGACGTTTGGTAGCACACAAAGTGTTCCTTCGGTAAACGGGAGTTGCATAATCTCATAGTCTGAGGAACATGTATAAGCCATGAAGAAAGCAATAGCAACATACTAAACGATCAAGTGCTAAGCTAACGGAATGGGTCAAGTCAATCACATCATTCTCCTAATGATGTGATCCCGTTAATCAAATGACAACACATGTCTATGGTTAGGAAACATAACCATCTTTGATAAATGAGCTAGTCAAGTAGAGGCATACTAGGGACACTCTGTTTTTGTCTATATATTCACACATGTACTAAGTTTCCGGTTAATACAATTTTAGCATGAATAACAAACATTTATCATGATATAAGGAAATAAACAATAACTTTATTATTGCCTCTAGGGCATATTTCCTTCAGATATTTCCGCGGCAGCCGAAAATTTGGAATCGCTTCAGCGAAAAAACTGGCGCGCAAAGTGTCATCAGACACGGTCCCTTATTCAGAACTGTGTACGATATGTGAACATCGCAAACGATTCATATAGCTTAACCTGTGTGCGATGAGTTTGAACATCAAAAATTTTGGTTCGAATTTCCATGGTTACAGTGGTCATCCACGCCATTGCATAATTTGGGTACACAAAGGAGACTACAACGCACCCACACTTCTTAATCGATCAAGTTCAGCAATTAAACAGAGCTAGCCGACCTAAACATTACTCTAACAAATTAGAGACCAATGTTCTTAATTAAACAAAACAAAGAGTACTACTATGGCTGGTGCTCGTCGATCTCCGCTGCCGCCTCCATGTCCAGCTCGCGCCCGACGGTCTCCATGGCATCCATCGCACCATACTCGGCAAGCACCTCGCCATCCGCGTCCGCCATCTCTTTGGAAAAGGCCGCCACGAGCTGGGCGTGGGCGACCGTGATCTGGGCTTGGATGGGCTCCGTCGTCGCAAGGTATGCGGCGGAGGAACAGACGACTGCTCGAACGCTCTCGGCGATTGCCAGCTCTTCGGTTGTGGGTTGTCGACTGTTGTCGGAGAAGCTTCGTTCGATTTGTGCGGTGACCGCCACGAGCTGGGCGTTGGCGGCCTCGACATGGTCGTGGGTGGCTTCCATCGGGGCTAAGGCCGCCGCTGCGGAACGAACAGCTGTTGTGCCGCTCTCGCCAGTTGCTATCCCCGAGGCAGATGTTGCTGCCACCACCTGAGAAGCAACACCGGCCGTCTGGGCTGCCGTGGCCGCCCGGTCGCAAATTGCGGCCGCGCTCATGCACCCTGTTAGCACGCGCATGGCGGTTGCGGCCGTGCTCTCGCTAGAGTGGGCCACCGAAGTTGCCCTCACGATGCGGGTCCATGTGCCCATCTTTCACCGGCGATGATTGAGCAGTGAAATGATATTTGGGGAGTGAGCTAGTGTGCTTGAGACGCCGGCTGTGGACTGTAGCCGATGCACCTTCTCGCGTAAGCCATAGGCGTACTATACACCGATGGTGCTCCGGGATATTTTGTGTTGCATCTCACACGGTTGGTGATAATAAACTGTGTGCGATCTACTTGATTTTTCATCTTGAGTTGAATTATATAATGGGGTCACAGCGGCAATGGACAGTGTTTGAATTGCTAGACCTTTATCTACAGTGAACATGCAACTATATGTGTGTCGTAAAAGAACTGGAATTATTCAGGGTTCGTTTGAACATTTAATACATTAAATTGGTTTTCTAGCCATTTCAGGTGCACAATTCAAAATTAAACTACATGCACATGCTCTAGTGCGCCAACATGGGTTGTAAAATCATATATGTGTCCATGGGTTTATGCTTATGTCCCATGCAAGAAATGGGGATGAAATTCGAACACCATGGCACCGTGTAATTCTAGTAAATCCAAAATTCATCCGAAATTCATGAAACCATGCATGCTATCATGGAGCGGCATCAACACGCCGTGGTAAATTTTTTGTCCCATTTGGGGCAGGTTTGGGTATAAGCTTCTCATAAACCAGAGCTTCTCACAACAATGGTGATGGTTTCGGTAGGGAACGTTTCACCATTCTGGACGAAACGATATCTGTTGCCTCTTATCGATTTCAATTTTTTCCTAGTGTCAACATAGAACAACAGGAGTGTTGTGTCAATTTTTGGGATTTTTCGGGGTTCGTTTGGACATTTTTATGCATTATTTTAGTTTTCAATGCATTTATGTGCATAATTCAAATTTGAACTACATGCACATGCTCTAATGCATATAAATTGGTTGAAAATTCAAATCTGTGTCTTTGGTTGCGGCCGAGTGATGGTTTCGGTAGAGAACGTTCCACCTTTGGGGACGAAACGATATCCATTGCCTCTTATTGCTTTCAAAATTTCTCTCGTGTCAACATAGAACAACAGGAGTGTTGTGTCAATTTTGGTGATTTTTCAGGGTTCGTTTGGACATTTTTATGCATTAACAGAGTTTTCAATGCATTTGTGTGCATAATTCAAATTTGAACTACACGCACATGCTCCAATGCATATAAATTGGTTGAAAAATCAAATCTGTGTCCTTGGGTGCATGCTTAGGTCCCATGCAAGAAATGGGAATGAATTTCAAGCACCCTGCCACTGTCACTCGACCGGAAACATTGAGATACATGGTATTTAAATTCTAGTAAATCCAAAACTCCTCTGAAATTCATGAAACTTGGAATGCTATCATGGAGCGGCATCAACATGCCGTGGTAATTTTTTTGTCCCATTGGGGGCAGGTTTGGGTATATGCTTCTCACAAACTAAAGCTTCTCACAACAAGCATGATGGTTTCGGTAGGGAACGTCCCACCTTCGGGGACGAAACGATATCCATTACCTCTTATTGCTTTCAAAAAATTTCTCGTGTCAACATAGAACAACAGGAGTGTTGTGTCAATTTTTTGTGATTTTTCGGGGTTCGTTTGGACATTTTTATGCATTAACAGAGTTTTCAATGCATTTGTGTCCATAATTCAAATTTGAACTACATGCACATGCTCCAGTGCATATAAATTGTTTGAAAAATCAAATATGTGTCCTTGGGTGCATGCTTAGGTCCCATGCAAGAAATGGGAATGAATTTCAAACACTAGGGCATCGTTGATTGCCGGCAAAACATTGAGATACTTCATTTTTAAATTCTAGTAAATCCAAAACTCGTCTGAAATTCATGAAACTTGGCATGCTATCATGGAGCGGCATCAACATGCTGTGGTAAAATTTTTGTCCCATTTGGGGCAGGTTTGGGTATATGCTTCTCACAAACCAGAGCTTCTCACAACAAGCATGATGGTTTCGGTAGGGAACGCCCCACCTTTGGGGACGAAATGATATCCATTGCCTCTTATTGCTTTCAAAAAATTTCTCGTGTCAACATAGAACAACAGGAGTGTTGTGTCAATTTTTGTGATTTTTCGGGGTTCGTTTGGACATTTTTATGCATCAACTGAGTTTTCAATGCATTTGTGTGCATAATTCAAATTTGAACTACATGCACATTCTCCAGTGCATATAAATTGGTTGAAAAATCAAATTTGTGTCCTTGGGTGCATGCTTAGGTCCCATGCAAGAAATGGGAATGAATTTCAAACACCAGGGCACAGTTGATTGCCGGCAAAACATTGAGATACTTTATTTTTAAATTCTAGTAAACCCAAAACTCGTCTGAAATTCATGAAACTTGGCATGCTATCATGGAACGGCATCAACATGTCGTGGTAAATTTTTTGTCCCATTTGGGGCAGGTTTGGGTATTTGCTTCTCACAACAAGCATGATGGTTTCGGTAGGGAACGTCCCACCTTTGGGGATGAAACGATATCCATTGCCTTGTATTGCTTTCAAAAAATTTCTCATGTCAACATAGAACAATAGGAGTGTTGTGTCAATTTTTGTGATTTTTCGGGGTTCGTTTGGACATTTTTATGCATTAACTGAGTTTTCAATGCATTTATGTGCATAATTCAAATTTGAACTACATGCACATGCTCCAGTGCATATAAATTGGTTGAAAAATCAAATCTGTGTCCTTGGGTGCATGCTTAGGTCCCATGCAAGAAATGGGAATGAATTTCAAACACCAGGGCACCGTTGATTGGCGGCAAAACGTTGAGATACTTTATTTTTAAATTCTAGTAAATCCAAAACTCGTGTGAAATTCATGAAACTTGACATGCTATCCTGGAATGGCACCCGACATGCTGTGGTATTTTTTGTCCATTTTGAGAGAAGGCGCACTGAAATAATGACAGCCAACAAAGGCATTTTGAAAAAATAGCTGCCACTTTAATATCTCAAACGTTTGTATAATTCAAATCGTGTGCGTTATGTTAACTATTGACGTGACACCACGTGTCTTGGTTTTAATGGCTATAGGAGGTGCAGTGCGGACAGCTGCTTGACTGAACGGGAGGCATGCGAGCGCAGTTCGGTGTGCAGGCTCACCGGGAAGCGTGCGAGCTGTTCAACGCAGGATTTGTGCATCTCTTAAACGCAAACGGTTCAAATTGAATACGGTATGAAAATTAAACCCAGACTTCGGCGCTAAGCCAAGAGACACTGCGATTTGTCAAATGTCTTGGTTTTAATGGGTGTAGTAGTTGCCACTTTAATATCTCAAACGTTTGTATAATTCAAATCGTGTGCGTTATGTTAAGCATTCACATGACGCTAAGTGTCTTGGTTTTAATGGTTGTAGCAGGTGTCGTGCGGACAACTGCTTGACCTTGACTAAACAGGAGGCGTGCGAGCACCGTCCGGTGCGCAGGCTGACCGAGAGGCGTGCAAGATGTCCTCGAATGCGCAGGCTCACTGGGAAGCGTGCGAGATATACGCTGCGCAGGCTCACTAGGAAGCGAGCCCTTTGACTTCCATGGATGCCCGCCTTCCTCTCCGTGCATGCGCCCCCCTCAGCAGCATGGGACGCCGCCGTCGAACGCTAATGAGCGTCCCGGAGGACGACAACGACGGCGCGGCACGCCGCCTCCGCCGCCGGAAATAGTTTTTTTCTTGGGTTTAATATTGTATCTTGATCATTTGAATATAAATTCGGAGTACGACTGAATGAAAGATATAGTTTGAGCGAACTTGCATTTTTCTCTCTTAATGTACAGACTTATCAAACGATTTTCTTTTGAAAAAAAGTCAATGGTTTTTAAATATAAAACACTCATCGCAAACGTTCTAGTTAGAACACCCGTATGCAAACCGTGAGCTTCCCCAGGAAGCCAAGGGAAAATGTGCCGAGCAGGATTTTTGTGGCTCTTGATCGCAAACGTTTTAGATAGAACACCGTATGCAAAGTGAGAGCAGGATTTGTGCATCTCTTCAACGCAAACAGTTCTTTTGGATGACCCGTGTGCAACCACTTACAAATAATTTGGTAAGATTTGCATCTGTCATATTGGGTATGTTGCCATTTGTCAAACTGGAAAGATTGACATTTGTTGATATAGTAACATTGCCATTTGTCAACCTTGTAACACTGCGATTTGTCAAAATATGAAGCTAAAAATCACTAGCAGTATCTAATTTTTGCAACTAAAATTCAATAATTAAGCATTGATTTCATTCATAGATTAAGCAGTCGTTCTTAATTTCTACAAACAGTTCAACTCGACAGCTGAACCGACCAAACTTTTCCCAATTATTGCCAACCATGTATTGAAATAGCTAGTTCAACTATATATACTAGCTAATTTTAAGTACGTTGTACAGTTCCACCACATCTATAGTCAGATGAACTGAACAAAATAGCCCCTAAATACTACTACTACGGAGGGGCTTTGTACTACTTCCGGCTGCCTCTCCTCTGCCGAGCGCGCTCACTAAGAGGCAGAGGAGGAGGAGCCTACCGACGAGCTGGACAACTGCAATACGGTGCTTGCCGCTGCTACAGCTTCAGCGACGCTCACCTCGAACGCCCTCTGCCACTCTAGACGACCCCTCTCGAAGTGGTGGTTCTCCTTGTATATCTCTTGATTCCTCGCCTCTGAGGCGGCGTGTGCCATGGCCACGGCGGCGGTAAGGCTCTTTGCATGCTCGACGAGGCGCTCCTCCTCCTCCCATAGGAACTCGGTGTAGCGCGCAAGGTCGCTGACGCACGTGCAGGCATCCACCTCCGCCTCCCACCTTCGGGCGGCGGTGGCGGAGCAGGTGATGACCCCGGCGGTCGACGGTGGGCTGGCGGCCGACGATGTGGTGGCGGCCACCACCACCACCTCCCGCCTTCGGGCTGCGGTGGCAGAGCGGGTGATGGCCACGGTGGCCGGCAGTGGGGTGGCGGCCACGACGGCCACATCCCGCCTTCGGGCCGCGGCGGCGGAGCGGGAGATGGCCCTGGCTTTCGACGGTGGTGTGGCGGCAACGGCGACCGGCAACAGCTCCGACGGGCAGCGGCGGTGGAGCGTGTGGTGGGTGTTCCGCACACACCCAACAGGGACGCCACGCGCACTACACTACGCCGAGGACTGCGCCGCCGCCGCGGTGTAGCCTCCCAGCTGGAGATGTCCTCTGATGATGGCGGAGTGGCTGAGCGACAATGACGGACCGGTGCCATTGGTGATTGTGGGAGAAGCAGACGAGATAAGCTACAGGGAGGGAGGGGAAAATGCGACGCAGGACTCATCGGTCGTGAGGGGTTTTATAGCAGGCCGGTAAGCATTGAGATTTTGGGGGATTTCATCGAGTCGGGCGGGAAGCTTGCGCGGGAACCTGCGAGGTTGCGCGGGAACGGGCTCACCGACGATTCATTGGCGCCACCGTTTGGCCAAAACAACGCCCCCGCGCGCTGCGCAAGCTTGCGTTGTAAGCCGTCTGCGGCAGCGGGGTGACAAGACATGCGAGAGGAGGACGAAAGGCCATGTTCACATACGGTTAATAAAAAACGTTCGCGATTTAATTACCTACTATACCTCGTCCTAGTTTATAAGTATGATTTAACTAATAAAATACGAATGCATGTCGCCAAAGATTATATAGTTGGATTCGTATTTGAACATAGTTTCCAATTATATAATTTTTATAACATGCATTAACATTTTGTTGGTTAAATTTGAGGGCAAAGTATGGCACAGAATATAAAGGGGACTATAGACTAGACAGAGGTAGTAGCACACGGCCGCTCTCTATGCAGCGACGCAACTGTCGGCCGGCTTGTAGGCGACCATTTCCTGCGTGTTCAACTGCTCTATGCGTGTGGTTGCTTGTGGTTCAGGCGGCCGCGGCGCGCTCTGCTCGCGTCCCACCGCGCGCGCTCTGCTCTCGCGTCCCTCCGGGTGCTCTGCCCTCGTCCCTCCACGTGCGCTGCCAGTGTTTGGGGCCGGCACACGATCACGCATGTTCGTGTGCATGCGGTTGCACCGGGCACGGCGCAACGATGCAGTTACCCGATGAAAAAACTGCCATGCGGACGCGTCGAGAATCCACGCCGCCCGGCCCCCTTTTATTCCTGCGGCCATTTACCTTCATCTCTCGTCTCACATGACACAATAAGCACACCCACGAGGACACATACAGAGAGGACATCCAACGGTTCCAATGGCGCTCCCCGTGGCTCCAATGGCGCTCCCAACGGCCGACGACGACAACGCTGGGCAGTTCACCACGCAACACATTGTGGACACCCACGTGAGGGGGAAGGCTCCCTTGGTGGTGTACACGAACGATCCGGTCTCGGTGGAGAGCTCCATCCAAACTATGGAGCAGTTCCTTGCCGAGGACAAGTACCAAGTGGTCGGCTTCGACCTCGAGTACACCATGGGTCGTGCCAGGCACGATCAGAAGGTTGTCGTCGCCCAGTTGTGCGTCCGACATGATGTCCTCGTCTACCACTACCACCTGCCCACAAGGCCTTGCGAGCGTTTCTCCAGGTTTATCAACAAATCCGACTACAGTTTTGCTACGATGGACACCACTAACGATCTAAAAGCGCTCAAGGTTTCGGGCTTGAAATGCCCGAATCTTGTCAACATCCAGCACCACTACAAGGTCTGGGGGAGCGAAAACAACAAACTAAACTCCCTGGTTGACCTCGCCTCGGCCATCATCGACCCCTACTACACGAAGATGAAGGAAGAGAGCAAGAAGGACAAGAATGTCTGGCACAGTGTTTGGCATGCGAGACTAGATGAAGAACACGTCAAGTATGCGGCCAAGGATGCGTACACAAGCTACGAGATGTACAAGCGGATCGTTGACATGAGGAACTGTCTTCTTCCTACCCCAGATCAGGGATCGAGCCACAAAGCAGTGGCGGGAGCGTCACAAGAAGTAGATGACTAAACGATCGTTTCTCCTACTTTAGAATGCATGCAATTGTTTATTGAGGTGTGTGCGAATGATCTATATAGTTACTTATGTAATTGGATGTTTATTTCAGTTATATATATACATGTTATTCTACTGTAGACAGAGCAAATCACATGGCTTATTAGCAGCAATCGTCTCTGTTATTATTGGTCTTCGCACACATTTCTGATTACGGACCTGTTTGCCGCGTATCATACACATCTTGTTCAGTTGAACCGTTTCCATTGTGTTGCCTAATCACACACAGTTCATCCTAGTGAACTGTATGTTGTATATCGCACACGCCTTCATCTGGCTGCCGGTTTCTTTTGTTCCTCCTCATCCCAAACAGTTAATTGAACTGAACCATATGCCCTGCATCGCACACGCAACTAAAATCTGAACCGTGTTTGATGCATCCATCGTCGCAAATGTTTTACACCTTTTGACGGGTTTTTTACACCATCGTTTGCGATTATGGCATCGCACACAGTTTCGTCGAAGGGTCTCTGATCGTAGTGTCGCGTTTGGACCATCCTGCAGTAGTGTGAGCTTCTAGCTCTTGGTGGACAGTGAAGTTTGCAACTCAACCAAGGTGTGTGTTGTCTTCTCTGCATCTGCTTTGAGCACCAGGACCTCCTTGCTGTTGGCAGCAAGATCTTCCTCGAGCTTCTTCACTTCTGCTTCCAGCTCTACCTTGACGGTCTCAGCGGCTTCGGTAGCTTTGACGGCCTCTTGGAGCTTGCCAGCGTGATCCAGTGCATGAGCTTATATAACCTTCTTTTGGTTTTGCTCTAGCTCTTCGGTCCTTTGCGCAAGTAGATTCTGGATCTCTTCATCCTTGCCGCGCAGCTTGGCGGCAAGTGACTCTTCTCTGGCGGCAAGACCTTCTTCCCTTGCGTTAAGCCGCGCTTCTCGCTCAGATAGCTTGCCTTGTTTCCTTTCCAGCAATGGCAAGCTTATCTTCTTCTCCCTTGATGCTTTGAAGTTTCTCTTCATACCACCTGCGGGTTTCTTCAACCTTCTCATCCAACTTTCATTCGGCCAGCTCTACAGCTTGTTGCTGCATTTGGAGTTTCTCCCAACGTCTGCTATAGCGTTCTTGCACATCCTTGAAGCTAGCAGCCATGGTCTTCACGAAGGCGAGATCAGCGGAGCTGTCGTCGGAGGGGTCCATTTCCTTGGCGCTGCGAGACAAGGGTAGGATGATCCCCGCAATTGCATCCTCGAGGAAAAGTTTCCCATCATCAGATGAGTCAGAGGCTTCAGATTCTAGCAGCTGAAGAAGGTGCTCCGAGAGATTTGCCGTTGGTTGCACTTCAGGCATGGCAGGATGGATGATGACACCTAGCTCTTCGTTACTAGCTTCTTCCATCTCAACGTCTGCGGTGATGGAAACATATGTGTTGTCGGGGGCTTTGTCAGCTTCCCCGACAGCTTTCCTGGCTCCCGCTCCCAACGTCGGCAGAAAGTTTGGTAGCCTCATCAGCGACGCTCTTTGCAATTTCTTGCACATTTATAATTGCTTCCTCCTCTTTTGGTTGAGTTGAATATACAAGATGGAAAAGGAAAGGCAAGGAGCAGAAGGAAATTCAAGATCCAGATCAAGTTCAAGAAAACAAAATGAAAAACCAACAAGGATAAAGTTATGCCTGGACAAAGATTTACCTTGATGATCATGTGGAGGAGATCTTGTTTCTTCTCGGGCAACGTTAGTTGCCATCACTCGGTCCTTGTCGGCATCAGTTGCTGGCGGATCCTCAACGTGGACAAGATCTTCTTGGCGCTCCTAAAATGAGTGGTCCTTGTCAACGAGCTACTTGACAGGGGAACATAAGTTGAAGGTGTCATCAAAGGATCTGTTCCTTGCTCTTCTTCTAACAGATTACCCTCCGAATCCTTGTTGGTCTCCATGATTGCGGTCTCATCAGTGGCGCTTGCGAGCGAGAACTGGAGGTTGGACTCATGTTGGGGGCTAGAGCCAGCAACATCGGAAGAGATCACATCTTGATTGATGTATGTTGTCGCCTCGCCTTCCTCGGTGGTTCTGGGTTTCTTCTGATGCCTTTCCACCAACGACACTTCGTCCCTGCAAGATCAAGTCAATCAAGATAATCAAAATTAGCAACAGATACAGATAATCAATCAGAAAAACTGATGAAGGAAAGATGAAGTACTCACTCTTCTTCGTCTTCGCGGTCACTAAGGACAGACACGTCCTAGAGTGTCGTGTCTCCGACACCTGCAGTTGTAGTTGACGGCGGAGTGCTCCTGGTGCACTTTGTCCCTGAAGAGGTCGGGGGCTGAGAAGCGCCTATCTCTTTGACGATTGATGGAGTTGGTTGCTGGGAGGTGGCGCCGCGGGGAGGTTGTCGCCGAGAAGGTTGTGCCCGGGAAGCTTTGTCAGCTGCCTTTGCCCCGACAAGCTTGTCGCTTGATGGGTCGATGCGCGTTGATTTCTTCCCGGCAGGCTTTTTAGCGATGGCGGTCTTGGTGCGAGTAGGAGAAACATAGGGTTCCTCCTCCGCCGCCTCTCCTTCAGTCTCTCCGGCGTGCTCCACATCACCACCACCATGCTCATCAGCATGTTCATCTTCATCTGGGGATTCATCGGCGGGCTCTTCGGCATGCTCCTCAGCATGTTCTTTGACATGCTCTTCGGTGTGCCCTTTAGTATGCTTTCCCTTGCCAGCACCCTTAGCTGTTGCCTGGGAACGAGCGGCCCTTTTGGCCTCTTCTATTCTTGCGACGAGGAACTGGGCTTCGTCATTTTTGGTAGGATGAACCATATCATTCTCTACTATGACAGCCTCTTCCTTCAGGCCGGCAAGCCAGTTGTCCATCTCTATCTTGGTGAGCACTTTCCACTTGTCCACAACACCCTTGAAGTTGCACCCTGGCATCATAACCAAGATGTAATCCTTGGCGGTATTGTTGCATAGCGGAATCACTTTCGCCGGCAAGCGGAATTCACAGATCTTGTTGAAAATCTGACAGATGAGCCAATAATGCTCCATCACCGTCAAGTTGTTTACAAGGCTTGTGTACAAACGCATTGTGTTAGCGGGATTCTTGTACTCCCACACATTTTGGCCTCCCCTGTGCTACAGAGGAGCGATCCGGCGGCGAATAAAATCTTCTCCCACCATCTCGATGGTCAAGCCGGCGTCCTTGAGGCTAAGAAGCCTATACAGAGCAATCACAATCTTGGCATCATTTGGACCAACATTGCTCCAAGTAGTGTCTTTATCAATTCTTTGGGTTCTCGGATGCCGGAAAGGTGGAGCGTGCTCCTGCTTGATCCAACACCAATCCGCTCTCCATTCGTTCCATTTGGTGTGCACCTTGCCGTCAAGATAGTGCTTCTTTATTCCCGTCCTTGGAATCCAAGTGATGTTGCCGGAGAGGGCATCGCTCTCGATCCTGCGGACGAAGAAGTGATGGAATAGAGCAATATTGGGCACTACCCCCAGAAAATTTTCACACAAATGCGCGAAGATGGACATGCAGGTGATGGCGTTGGTGGCAAAATCTAGCATCCTAAATCCATACGACAGCATCACTTTCACAAAGAAATCTGAGAAGGGCAGGCAGAGCCCACGGTAAAAATACCCGGCGTAGAAGTGGAATTTATCGTATGCACGTGGAGTGGATCCTGGAAGAACCTTTATGGCTGGGTGATCCTTGGTCTTGCTCAACCAGATGTACGCATACTTCCTCACCAAATCATCGGTCGTCAGAGTCGGCGGAAAGACGGCGTTATCCCGCCGTCGTGTAGATTTCTCGGCCTTCCTCTTCTCCGCTTCTGGATCAACCTCCTTGCTTGCCTTCTTCCATACCATGGCGGCTTCTGGAGGAAGAGATTGGTGAAGGGCGCGAGTGGAGCGACACGAAGGCAGTGTGCTCTATTCTTGCGCAAGATTGAAGACGGAGGCGAATGGATAGATTGGGGAAAAGGGGGGTAGATGAGCAGTGCCCCTTGCGAGTGCCTTTTTATGGGGAAGGCACGGGGGCTGGCTCTTTACTATCCTACGTGGCTGCGCTTTTTCAGGTGCCACACCTGGCAGCCGTTTCAGTCCACCTCTCCCACGTCCCGATTTAATGTGCGTCGTGGGGGCGCAGTAAAATGATAATTACGGCAATTATTGAAGGAAATATGCCCTAGAGGCAATAATAAAGTTATTATTTATTTCCTTATATCATGATAAATGTTTATTATTCATGCTACAGTTGTATTAACCGGAAACATGATACATGTGTGAATACATAGACAAGCAGAATGTCACTAGTATGCCTCTACTTGACTAGCTCGTTAATCAAAGATGGTTATGTTTCCTAGCCATAGACAAAGAGTTGTCATTTGATTAACGGGATCACATCATTAGGAGAATGATGTGATTGACTTGACCCATTCTGTTAGCTTAGCACTTGATCGTTTAGTATGTTGCTATTGCTTTCTTCATGACTTATACATGTTCCTATGACTATGAGATTATGCAACTCCCGTTTACCGGAGGAACACTTTGTGTGCTACCAAACATCACAACGTAACTGGGTGATTATAAAGGTGCTCTACAGGTGTCTCCGAAGGTACTTGTTGGGTTGGCGTATTTTGAGATTAGGATTTGTCACTCCGGTTGTCGGAGAGGTATCTCTGGGCCCACTCGGTAATACACATCACTTAAGCGTTGCAAGCATTGCAACTAATGAGTTAGTTGCGGGATGATGTATTACGGAACGAGTAAAGAGACTTGCCGGTAACGAGATTGAACTAGGTATTGAGATACCGACGATCGAATCTCGGGCAAGTAACATACCGATGACAAAGGGAACAACGTATGTTGTTATGCGGTTTGACCGATAAAGATCTTCGTAGAATATGTAGGAGCCAATATGAGCATCCAGGTTCCGCTATTGGTTATTGACCGGAGACGTGTCTCGGTCATGTCTACATAGTTCTCGAACCCGTAGGGTCCGCACGCTTAAAGTTCGATGACGGTTATATTATGAGTTTATGTGTTTTGATGTACTGAAGGTAGTTCGGAGTCCCGGATGTGATCACAGACATGACGAGGAGTCTCGCAATGCTCGAGACGTAAAGATCGATATATTGGACGACTATATTTGGATACCGGAATGGTTTCGGGTGAGATCGGGATAATACCGGAGCATCGGGAGGTTATCGGAACCCCCCGGGAGGTATATGGGCCTTAATGGGCTTTAGTGGAAAGGGGGGAAAGGAGCAAGGGAGGGGGCGCCCCCCCTTTCCTTCCTCCCTCCTTCCTCTTCCTTCCCTCTCCCTCTCCAAATAGGAAATGGGTCCTCCCCTCGACCGGCCCTCTCCTCCCCCTTTATATACGGAGGAGAGGGGCACCCCATAGACACAACAATTGATCTCTTGGATCTTTTAGCCGTGTGCGGTGCCCCTCTCCACCATAGTCCACCTCGATAATATCGTAGCGGTGCTTAGGCGAAGCCCTGCGTCGGTAGAACATCATCATCGTCACCACGCCGTCGTGCTGACGGAACTCTCCCTCAAAGCTCGGCTGGATCGGAGTTCGAGGGACATCATCGAGTTGAACGTGTGCAGAACTCGGAGGTGCCGTGCGTTCGGTACTTGATCGGTCGGATCGTGAAGACGTACGACTACATCAACCGCGTTGTGCTAACGCTTCCGCTTTCGGTCTACGAGGGTACGTGGACACACTCTCCCCTCTCGTTGCTATGCATCACCATGATCTTGCATGTGCGTAGGAATTTTTTTGAAATTACTACGTTCCCCAACAGTGGCATCCGAGCCAGGTTTTATGCGTAGATGTTATATGCACGAGTAGAACACAAGTGAGTTGTGGGTGATACAAGTCATACTGCTTACCAACATGTCATACTTTGGTTCGGCGGTATTGTTGGATGAAGCGGCCCGGACCGACATTACGCGTACGCTTACGCGATACTGGTTCTACCGACGTGCTTTGCACACAGGTGGCTGGCGGGTGTCAGTTTCTCCAACTTTAGTTGAACCGAGTGTGGCTACGCCCGGTCCTTGAGAAGGTTAAAACAGCACTAACTTGACGAACTATCGTTGTGGTTTTGATGCGTAGGTAAGAACGGTTCTTGCTCAGCCCGTAGTAGCCACGTAAAACTTGCAACAACAAAGTAGAGGACGTCTAACTTGTTTTTGCAGGGCATGTTGTGATGTGATATGGTCAAGGCATGATGCTATATTTTTTTGTATGAAATGATCATGTTTTGTAACCGAGTTATCGGCAACTGGCAGGAGCCATATGGTTGTCGCTTTATTGTATGCAATGCAATCGCCCTGTAATTGCTTTACTTTATCACTAAGCGGTAGCGATAGTCGTAGAAGCAATAGTTGGCGAGATGACAACGATGCTACGATGGAGATCAAGGTGTCGCGCCGGTGACGATGGTGATCATGACGGTGCTTCGGAGATGGAGATCACAAGCACAAGATGATGATGGCCATATCATATCACTTATATTGATTGCATGCGATGTTTATCTTTTATGCATCTTATTTTGCTTTGATTGACGGTAGCATTATAAGATGATCTCTCACTAAATTTCAAGATAAAAGTGTTCTCCCTGAGTATGCACCATTGCCAAAGTTCGTCGTGCCCAGACACCACGTGATGATCGGGTCTGATAAGCTCTACATCCATCTACAATGGGTGCAAGCCAGTTTTGCACACGTAGAATACTCAGGTTAAACTTGACAAGCCTAGCATATGCAGATATGGCCTCGGAACACTGAGACCGAAAGGTCGAGCGTGAATCATATAGTAGATATGATCAACATAGTGATGTTCACAATTGAAAACTACTCCATTTCACGTGATGATCGGTTATGGTTTAGTTGATTTGGATCACGTGATCACTTAGATGATTAGAGGGATGTCTATCTAAGTGGGAGTTCTTAAGTAATATGATTAATTGAACTTAAATTTATCATGAACTTAGTACCTAATAGTATTTTGCATGTCTATGTTTGTTGTAGATAGATGGCTCGTGCTGTTGTTCCGTTGAATTTTAATGCATTCCTTGAGAAAGCAAAGTTGAAAGATGATGGTAGAAATTACACGGACTGGGTCCGTAACTTGAGGATTATCCTCATTGCTGCACAGAAGAATTACGTCCTGGAAGCACCGCTAGGTGCCAAACCTGCTGCAGGAGCAACACCAGATGTTATGAACGTCTGGCAGAGCAAAGACGATGACTACTCGATAGTTCAGTGTGCCATGCTTTACGGCTTAGAACCGGGACTTCAACGACATTTTGAACATCATGGAGCATATGAGATGTTCCAGGAGTTGAAGTTAATATTTCAAGCAAATGCCCGGATTGAGAGATATGAAGTCTCCAATAAGTTCTACAGCTGCAAGATGGAGGAGAATAGTTCTGTCAGTGAGCATATACTCAGAATGTCTGGGCATAACAATCACTTGATTCAATTGGGAGTTAATCTTCCGGATGATAGCGTCATTGACAGAATTCTCCAATCACTGCCACCAAGCTACAAGAGCTTCGTGATGAACTATAACATGCAAGGGATGGATAAGACGATTCCCGAGCTCTTCGCAATGCTAAAGGCTGCGGAGGTAGAAATCAAGAAGGAGCATCAAGTGTTGATGGTCAATAAGACCACCAGTTTCAAGAAAAAGGGCAAAGGGAAGAAGAAGGGGAACTTCAAGAAGAACAGCAAACAAGTTGCTGCTCAAGAGAAGAAACCCAAGTCTGGACCTAAGCCTAAGACTGAGTGCTTCTACTGCAAGTAGACTGGTCACTGAAAGCGGAACTGCACCAAGTATTTGGCGGATAAGAAGGATGGCAAGGTGAACAAAGGTATATGTGATATACATGTTATTGATGTGTACCTTACCAGAGCTCGCAGTAGCACCTGGGTATTTGATATCGGTTCTGTTGCTAATATTTGCAACTCAAAATAGGGACTACGGATTAAGCGAACACTGGCTAAGGACGAGGTGACGATGCGCGTGGGAAATGGTTCCAAAGTCGATGTGATCGCCGTCGGCACGCTACCTCTACATCTACCTTCGGGATTAGTTTTAGACCTAAATAATTGTTATTTGGTGCCAGCGTTGAGCATGAACATTATATCTGGATCTTGTTTAATGCGAGACGGTTATTCATAATGGTTGTTCTATTTATATGAGTAATATCTTTTATGGTCATGCACCCTTGAAGAGTGGTCTATTTTTGACGAATCTCGATAGTAGTGATACACATATTCATAATGTTGAAGCCAAAAGATGCAGAGTTGATAATGATAGTGCAACTTATTTGTGGCACTGCCGTTTGGGTCATATTGGTGTAAAGCGCATGAAGAAACTCCATACTGATGGACTTTTGGAATCACTTGATTATGAATCACTTGGTACTTGCGAACCATGCCTCATGGGCAAGATGACTAAAACGCTGTTCTCCGGAACTATGGAGCGAGCAACTGATTTGTTGGAGATCATACATACTGATGTATGTGGTCCAATGAATGTTGAGGCTCGCGGTGGGTATCGTTATTTTCTCACCTTCACAAATAATTTAAGCAGATATGGGTATATCTACTTAATGAAACATAAGTCTGAAACATTTGAAAAGTTCAAAGAATTTCAGAGTGAAGTTGAAAATCATCGTAACAAGAAAATAAAGTTTCTATGATCTGATCGTGGAGGAGAATATTTGAGTTACGAGTTTGGTCTACATTTGAAACAATGCGGAATAGTTTCGCAACTCACGCCACCCGGAACACCACAGCGTAATGGTGTGTCCGAACATCGTAATCGTACTTTACTAGATATGGTGCGATCTATGATGTCTCTTACTGATTTACCGCTATCGTTTTGGGGTTATGCTTTAGAGACGGCCGCATTCACGTTAAATAGGGCACCATCAAAATCCGTTGAGACGACGCCTTATGAACTGTGGTTTGGCAAGAAACCAAAGTTGTCGTTTCTTAAAGTTTGGGGCTGCGATGCTTATGTGAAAAAGCTTCAACCTGATAAGCTCGAACCCAAATCGGAGAAATGTGTCTTCATAGGATACCCAAAGGAAACTGTTGGGTACACCTTCTATCACAGATCTGAAGGCAAGACATTCGTTGCTAAGAATGGATCCTTTCTAGAGAAGGAGTTTCTCTCGAAAGAAGTGAGTGGGAGGAAAGTAGAACTTGATGAGGTAACAATACCTGCTCCCTTATTGGAAAATAGTTCATCATAGAAACCGGTTCCTGTGATGTCTACACCAATTAGTGAGGAAGTTAATGAAACATCAGATCAAGTTGTTACTGAACCTCGTAGGTCAACCAGAGTAAGATCCGCACCAGAGTGGTATGGTAATCCTGTTCTGGAGGTTATGTTACTAGACCATGACGAACCTACGAACTATGAAGAAGCGATGGTGAGCCCAGATTCCGCAAAATGGCTTGAGGCCATGAAATCTGAGATGGGATCCATGTATGAGAACAAAGTATGGACTTTGGTTGACTTGCCCGATGATCGGCAAGCCATCGAGAATAAATGGATCTTCAAGAAGAAGACTGACACTGACGGTAATGTTACTGTCTATAAAGCTCGACTTGTTGCAAAAGGTTTTCGACAAGTTCAAGGGATTGACTACGATGATACCTTCTCACCCGTAGCGATGCTTAAGTCTGTCCGAATCATGTTAGCAATTGCCGCATTTTATGATTATGAAATTTGGCAAATGGATGTCAAAACTGCATTCCTGAATGGATTTCTGGAAGGAGAGTTGTATATGATGCAACCGGAAGGTTTTGTCGATCCAAAGGGAGCTAACAAATTGTGCAAGCTCCAGCGATCCATTTATGGACTGGTGCAAGCCTCTCGGAGTTGGAATAAACGTTTTGATAGTGTGATCAAAGCATATGGTTTTATACAGACTTTTTGAGAAGCCTGTATTTACAAGAAAGTGAGTGGGAGCTCTGTAGCATTTGTGATATTATATGTGGATGACATATTGTTGATTGGAAATGATATAGAATTTTTGGATAGCATAAAAGGATATTTGAATAAGAGTTTTTCAATGAAGGACCTCGGTGAAGCTGCTTATATATTGGGCATCAAGATCTATAGAGATAGATCGAGACGCTTAATTGGACTTTCACAAAGCACATACCTTGACAAAGTTTTGAAGAAGTTCAAAATGGATCAAGCAAACAAAAGGGTTCTTGCATGTGTTACAAGGTGTGAAGTTGAGTAAGACTCAATGCCCGACCACTGCAGAAGATAGAGAGAAAATGAAAGATGTTCCCTATGCTTCAGCCATAGGCTCTATCATGTATGCAGTGCTGTGTACCAGACCTGATGTGTGCCTTGCTATTAGTTTAGCAGGGAGGTACCAAAGTAATCCAGGAGTGGATCACTGGACAGCGGTCAAGAACATCCTGAAATACCTGAAAAGGACTAAGGATATGTTTCTCGTTTATGGAGGTGACAAAGAGCTTGTCGTAAATGGTTACGTTGATGCAAGCTTTGACACTGATCCGGACAATTCTAAATCGCAAACCGGATACGTGTTTTTATTGAACGGTGGAGTTGTCAGTTGGTGCAGTTCTAAACAAAGCGTCGTAGCGGGATCTACATGTGAAGCGGAGTACATAGCTGCTTCGGAAGCAGCAAATGAAGGAGTCTGGATGAAGGAGTTCATATCCGATCTAGGTGTCATACCTAGTGCATCGGGACCAATGAAAATCTTTTGTGACAATACTGGTGCAATTGCTTTGGCAAAGGAATCCAGATTTCACAAGAGAACCAAGCACATCAAAAGACGCTTCAACTCCATCCGGGATCAAGTCCAGGTGGGAGACATAGAGATTTGCAAGATACATACGGATCTGAATGTTGTAGACCCGTTGACTAAACCTCTTCCACGAGCAAAACATGATCAGCACCAAGGCTCCATGGGTGTTAGAATCATTATTGTGTAATCTAGATTATTGACTCTAGTGCAAGTGGGAGACTGAAGGAAATATGCCCTAGAGGCAATAATAAAGATATTATTTATTTCCTTATATCATGATAAATGTTTATTATTCATGCTAGAATTGTATTAACCGGAAACATGATACATGTGTGAATACATAGACAAACAGAGTGTCACTAGTATGCCTCTACTTGACTAGCTCGTTAATCAAAGATGGTTATGTTTCCTAGCCATAGACAAAGAGTTGTCATTTGATTAACGGGATCACATCATTAGGAGAATGATGTGATTGACTTGACCCATTCCGTTAGCTTAGCACTTGATCGTTTAGTATGTTGTTATTGCTTTCTTCATGACTTATACATGTTCCTATGACTATGATATTATGCAACTCCCGTTTACCGGAGGAACACTTTGTGTGCTACCAAACGTCACAACGTAACTGGGTGATTATAAAGGTGCTCTACAAGTGTCTCCGAAGGTACTTGTTGGGTTGGCGTATTTCGAGATTAGAATTTGTCACTCCGATTGTCGGAGAGGTATCTCTGGGCCCACTCGGTAATACACATCACTTAAGCCTTGCAAGCATTGCAACTAATGAGTTAGTTGCGGGATGATGTATTACGGAATGAGTAAAGAGACTTGCCGGTAACGAGATTGAACTAGGTATTGAGATACCGACGATCGAATCTCGGGCAAGTAACATACCGATGACAAAGGGAACAACGTATGTTGTTATGCGGTTTGACCGATAAAGATCTTCGTAGAATATGTAGGAGCCAATATGAGCATCCAGGTTCCGCTATTGGTTATTGACCGGAGACGTGTCTCGGTCATGTCTACATAGTTCTCGAACCCGTAGGATCCGCACGCTTAAAGTTCAATGACGGTTATATTATGAGTTTATGTGTTTTGATGTACCGAAGGTAGTTCGGAGTCCCGGATGTGATCACGGACATGACGAGGAGTCTCGAAATGGTCGAGACGTAAAGATCGATATATTGGACGACTATATTTGGATACCGGAATGGTTCCGGGTGAGATCGGGATAATACCGGAGCATCGGGAGGTTATCGGAACCCCCTGGGAGGTATATGGGCCTTAATGGGCTTTAGTGGAAAGGAGGGGAAAGGAGCAAGGGAGGGGGCGCGCCCCCCCCAATCCCAATCCGAATTGGGAGGGGGGGCGGCCCCCCTTTCCTTCGTCCCTCCTTCCTCTTCCTTCCCTCTCCCTCTCCAAATAGGAAAAGGAGGAGTCCTGCTCCCGGTGGGAGTAGGACTCCCCCCTTAGGCGCGCCTCCTCCCCTTGGCCGGCCCTCTCCTCCCCCCTTTATATACGGAGGAGAGGGGCACCCCATAGACACAACAATTGATCTCTTGGATCTTTTAGCCGTGTGCGGTGCCCCTCTCCACCATAGTCCACCTCGATAATATCGTAGCGGTGCTTAGGCGAAGCCCTGCGTCGGTAGAACATCATCATCGTCACCACGCCATCGTGCTGACGGAACTCTCCCTCAAAGCTCGGCTGGATCGGAGTTCGAGGGACGTCATCGAGTTGAACGTGTGCAGAACTCGGAGGTGCCATGCGTTCGGTACTTGATCGGTCGGATCGTGAAGACGTACGACTACATCAACCGCGTTGTGCTAACGCTTCCGCTTTCGGTCTACGAGGGTACGTGGACACACTCTCCCCTCTCGTTGCTATGCATCACCATGATCTTGCGTGTGCGTAGGATTTTTTTTTGAAATTACTACGTTCCCCAACAATTATTCCCTGCCACGTGTGTGCACTATTTTGGGCCTAGCCCAAATGACGCTTTGCATGCGTGTGTGGCCCAGGCCCAGGGGCTCCTGTCGGTGTACTAAGACATAGTTGCCTTAATACCCTGACTTGTGCACAAACAGTGGTAGCCCTCCAAACGGCAGGGCTTGCTGGAAGATAACCTTATACAAGACTCAAGACTTGCTTTATAAAACCATGAAGAAGACCTCGAGGCAGGTCATCGAGAAGTAGTAAGATAGTATTGAAGATCAAGACTCAGACTGCCAGCAAGCTACTCACCGGCAAGCTCCATGCCGGCAAGATCCCACTACCTTGAAACCGCTCCACCTCAATGACCAGCCTGTCGCTTGTCAAATAGGTGTCGAGCAGGCAGGTAGTTAGGTGAGCCTTGTCTGGGCACGTGTCAACTCACCGCCGAAGAGTTAACTTTAATGACACCCGTCCCTGGAGCGTGTCAAGATAATACGAGGTAGCTGGATGAACGACACATAAGGAGAGACCCCTCTTGCCAGAGATCATCACCAGCGCGACACCTCACGGTGCATTTCGTGCTTTTGTCCTAATCCAGCAGGGTTAGGTATGATAGCACTATAGCCACTATCCCAAACGTGTAATGACTGTTTTGCCACTGTGGTGACCCCTTAACCTATAAAAGGAGGCCCATCGCTACATTTACAAAGGTTGACACTTGGTTCAATTACACGTGTAGCTGCAGTTCTCGCGCACCTTGTCGTCAAGCTGCGCTTCTTGTAACTTGAGCTCAACACTTTCAATACACCAAAGCAAGAGTAATGTTTTACACCCCACGGTGCCTCGAACCTAGCTAAAACGCTTGTGTGGATTGTTGGTTCTGCTCTTTGTGTGCGTAAATCCCCATAGTCGAATCGCAAAGGGGCCTCATTGCAACATTGTGACCATAATAATTCTCGGTTGTCTTGACCACCTAAATGACTTGCGAGTAGTATGATTCCGCAACTACCTTGCTACACCCCATAATGTTAGCCAAGAATAAACCATTGCAAAGGGCAACGGCCTCAGCAACTTCGACATCACACACGTAGTGGATGTACCATGTAGGAGCCCCAATAAACTGTCCCATTCACTTTGCAGAATTGGTTCAGTAGCATAGTCAGGGGAGTTGACATGAAATGATGCGTCCACATTAAGTTTAACATAGCTATGACTCGGTTTCTCCATGTCTTATCCTACTTTGGCATATATTTCTTACTATCAGATCAGATGAAGTTTGTTGCTAAAGCTCTAATAGATAGTGTTGTTCTGTGGACCGATTACACAACCTCCTTTTTCATAATTTGTCTCCTCTACCACTGGCAATACCGGTAAGTCACGACCACAAGCTCAACTACTGGGATATCCAAAGGATCATGAATATCCTCTTTTCGAAATAGGAGTATGGTGATCGATCCAGATCGGCAATGGCCGATCGCTAATGGGCGCCGCATGAAATGTTCAATCCCGTGTCTCTGGGAGGAAGAATCTCTCCCGGAACACCGGGATGAGATTAGATCCCACATATACTCCTTCTACAAGGAGCTCTTCTCGGCAAAACCCCGCAGTGGATCTCCCTATCAGTGGATGTTTGGCCGCTGACGGACAGGGTTTTTGATATTGAGAATGCGGAATTGACTATCCCATTCTTGCCGGAGGAGGTGGGTAGGGCCATCGCCTCTATAAAGGCGAGATCGGCACCGGGGCCAGATGGCCTACTAGTGATCTTCTTCCAAAAGTTCTAGAATGTCCTAAAACCTATGATCATGTCAATGTTCCATGAATCTTATATCGGGACGTTCGACATGGCACATATAAACTATGGTGTCATTACTCTTATCCCCAAGGTAGTAGGGGCTACGGACATTCGCCACTTTAGGCCTATTACGGTTATCAATGTTCTCGAGCACATCTTCTCCAAAGTATGCGCTACCCTGTAGCAGAGTGGCTTGATCACCCCCTTCAAACGACATTTCTGAAAGGCCGACGGATGAAATCCTGGCCCTACACGAAATCGTCCATGAGGTTAGGGCACGTGGCCATAAGGGTGTCTTCCTCAAGTTGGACTTCCAGAAAGCATATGACTGTCTGGATTGGTCCTTCTTGTGGCTAGTCATGCAGCGTAGGGGCTTTGATGATCGTTGGTGCTCGTGGATCATGCAGCTAGTCCAATCTGGTAGCAGGACGATCAACATTAATGGCGAGGTGGGATCATTCTATAAGTACCCTTTAAGAGTAAAGCAGAGAGACCCGATATCCCCACTCCTCTTCAACCTCATCGTTGATGTGCTAGCAGGGATTTTGGATAAGGCTAGGAGGGTCGACCACATCTCGGGCGTAGTTGGACACCTAATCCCTGGCGGTGGGGTCACCCATCTCCAGTATGCTGATGACACCATGATTATGGTGGAGGGGACGACCCTCGACATCATCAATTTTAAGTTCTTGTACCTGTGTTTTGAGTCTATGTCCGGACTAAAGATCAACTTTGATAAGAGCGAAGTCGTTGTTTGGGGATTCTCGGCGGAAGAGCAACAGAGGATTGCTGACAACCTTAACTGTTGGCTGACCACATTCCCCATCACTTATTTGGGGATGCCGATGGACGACTCAAAAATTCAAGCAACTGCATTTGACCCCCTGGCGGTGCGGGTGGCATCTAGAGCCGAGCCATGGCGGGGATGGTTTACCTCCAAGGGGAGCAAATCGATCCTCATTGGTGCGAACCTCGCGAGCCTCCCCATGTACATGATGGGGATGTATATCTTACCAGAGGGCGTCCATAGCTCCTTCGATAAGGACCTTGCCAGCTTCTTTTGGTAGGCCGCCGATGGCCGCCAAAAGTATCACATGGTCAAGTGGGCTGACATTTGCATGCCCAAAGACCAAGGTGGCTTGGGCATTGTGGCCTCCCGACGTATGAATGTCGCCTTGATGTTGCCGTGGGTTTGGCGGATACTGCACGGGGAGGGCGGACTCTGGCTTCAGCTCATTCAGGCAAAACATTAGGGGTGAGCCTCTTCTGGCATGCTCTTGGAGGGGAGGATCGCAGTTTTGGCGAGCCATCCAGAAGATCAAGGAGGAAACCGCCTAGGGATTTCCTTCTCCATGGGTAATGGAGACGAGATCCAATTTTCGTTGGATCCCTGGTTGGGGCCCAAACCGTTACGTGTGAGGTTCCCCAGTCTATTCTCGATTTGTGTGGATCCGTCCGCACTTGTATCAGCGACGCTACGCGATGGACAGTGGAACGTTAGGTTCCGCAGTACCTTTGGTCAAGCGGAGAGTGATGACTGGTCTAGTTTGTGGGAGGCTCTACCACTGACGCTCCAAGAGAACCCGGACACGGTGTCGTGGAGGCTCACCCCGACGGCGGAATTTTCGATGAGCTCGGCATATCTTTGTGTCAGGCTCCGGCCACACCTTGGTTGGTTCCAATGTGGAAGGCCCCCTGCCCCCCTGAAAATTAAGATATTCGTGTGGCAGCTTTTGCGTAACCGCCTCCCCTCAGGGACTGAGATTCTTAAGCGGCACGACCCGGGGAATGGCTTGTGTCCCCTTTGCGCGATACCGGAGATAGAGACACATATCCTCTTCTCCTGTACGGCCGCAAGGGTGATGTGGACGTTCGTCTGCGAGGCGTTGGGGCCCGACTGGAGGGCCCTGGACCTTGCGGAGTTTCTCCAATATAGGGCCACCCATCCGTAGTAATCGCCGCCTCTTTTGGCTCATTTTTGCGGTGATGGCTTGGACACTTTGGACGACCCGTAATAAGATGATGATTGAGAAGGTCTTCCCGACAAAGGCATCTGACTCCTTCAAATTCCTTGCTTTTATGCAGCACTGGCACCCGCTATCGAGGCAGCGTGATCATGCCCACCTCGGCTACATGATGGATGCGCTTATGGCTACGGCGCGCCGGCTTTCAGTATCGTAGTGTCACCTCGCAACTGCCACTAGGTGGCCTTTTTTTCCTATTTCTTTTCTGTTTTCTTAGGCTTTGCTGTGCTGTGGCCCCAGCCGTCGGTTTGGTGATTATGCTCTGTTGACTGTTGTACGGGACTATGCTTTATCTATAAAGTGAGACAAAAGCCTATTTCGAGATATTGGCAGTGGATAACAATTTTCTTTATTAGATCTAGGAGCCCGAGCTCTTCCCAAATGCCTTGTACTCTCTCGCAAGTAAACCCGCAGTGTTGGATGTCTTCCGTAGCTAAAAGTCCTGTCGGGAATTGTGCCCTTGTGATTACATGACGATTTGCCAAAGTGCCCAGACATGGTAAGATCACATGTAAAACCTTTCAACAGAATGTTTTTATCTTCCCAGGAATCTGTAACTTCCAGACCGTCATATAGGACTGGATAGAACACATCCTTGTCCATCAACTCAAGACAGACGTTGTCCATGTTTTTTATAACACGGTACAATCGAAGTCGCTCACATACACAAGCATACACTCACCCATATGAACGTACACACGCATGACGTATCCCTATAAATGCATGCGCGCATACCCTACCCCTATGAGCATATTTGAGAGACTGGGCCGGCATAACATCTTGAGATTTTATGAAGTCACTACATGCGTCTCGCAATCGACGAGTACGTCTCTGCACTGAATGAACATCGCCGGAAGCCTGAAATAAATCCAGGAATAATGCGAGCATCAATGCCAAGTCTAAGACTTGAACCCCGGTGGGCTGAGGATACCAATGTCCTCCTAACATCCAACCACAGGTTGGTTCGCAAGGTTGTCCATGTTGGTGTTCCCATTCTCTATGATATGCTGATCTGATAGAGAAGGTGCCCGATCTGTTGTAGTGCCACGTGAAAAAAATCTTAACAATCATGCACATTTAGTTGTATTTGCAATATACATTGTGCATCGACCAGACCGAAGACGTCACAGATCAATGCTTCATCCCACTGTCCATTATATGGATCTACCAACTCTTCTACTTCTGTCAACATAATTTGACCCCTTGGAGTTATCATCTTATGGTTAGCACTTGAAGGGTTCCACGGGTCCTGCCATATGTTGATCTTCTCATCAGTTCGAAATCTTCAAATAAAACTTCTTTTAAATGTTTAGTTTCCGACAACAATACTTTGCCATGTATGTGGTGAACCATTCTTCGGTTTGGCTTTCAAAACGTCACCATCCGGATAGTATTTTGCACCAAGAACACGTGCATATAATGATTCATTGACATAGTAGGATTAAACCTGTGAAGATCTCTAAATACCATACCTTCCATCTTCTTCGGTACTAAATCCATGACACTTACTACCTCTCTCCCTAAATACAGGACGTTTTTGCAGTTCAAATTAAACCGCAAAAACCTCTTATACTGAGACATAGGGAGTATTTTGGAATGAAGAGAGTAGCTTATCACATATCCCATGTGATGAGAGCATCTCCAATAGAAAATGCAAATTTGGAGATGTAAAACGGGACATGTAATTACATCTCCAAAAAATGCTTTTTACATCTCCAAAAAAGAGGCAACTCTAACAGATGATGTATATTGGAGATGTAAAAGCGCAACTCCAATAGATGATGCAAAATGGAGATGTAAAAGCTGCTGACGACCGCGCGACTGCTGTTCAGCCGCACAAATTGAAATAACACATCTGGGAAACAACTTAAAAGTTTCACATGCCCACAATGTCAAAATATTACATAATTCATCAAATCCACAAGATCAAATGCAACACAAATACAACATAGTTTTGCACAATTCAACAAACAAATAATGAAACTAGCTGGCTCTTTTGCCATGCCATTTCCAATGCTTCTCCATCAAATCCTTCTGAACTTGATCGTGCGCATCGGAGTCTCTAATTTATTGTACACCTTCATGAAACATTTGATTCGCTCCTCTATTCTCAATGGAATAACGCGTATGCCCATCAAATGATAGAAGGTGTAATCTAAATCTTGTCCACGCTCATTCCCAATGATCATGTTATGCATGATCATGTAAGTGGTCATGATATACCAAAGGATTTTTTATCCCAGAACCTAGATGGTCCTTGCACAATAGCAAATTGGGATTGCAAAATCCCAAAAGCCCTCTCAACATCTTTCCTAGCTGCCACTTGTGCATTGTGAAAGATGAGTTATTTCTTACCTTGGGGTTTTGCAATTGGCTTGACAAAAGTACTCCACCTCGGGTAGATCTCATTGGCAAGATAGTACCCATAGTTGTATGTGCAACCATTTGCTTCGAAGGTCACCGGTGGTGCTTCTCCATTTGCTAACTTGGCAAGCGAGGTGACCGGTCGAGCACGTTGATGTCATTGCAAGATCTAGGCATCCCAAAATATGAATGCCAAAACCATGTTTCTTGATCGGCAACGACCTAAAGAATGATGGTGGCATGCTTCCCACGACCCTTGAACTGTCCATGCCATGCTTTTGGGCAATTTTTCCATTAACAATGCATGCAATCGACGGACCCTAGCATACCTGAAAACCCATGAGTTTTGTTCATCTCCAAAAGCCTATGAGTGTCCTGAGCATTGGGTGCTCTCAAGTACTCTGCACCAAACACTTCTACCATAGTCTTTGCAAATTGTTTGACATATAAGATAGAACTGCTCTCTGCCATCGCCAAGTTGTCATCAATGTAGTCTGCCGGAACACCATAGGCCATCATGCGCAAAGCCGCAGTGACCTTCTGTTCGGTGCTATGTCCAAGCAACCCAGCACAATTCCCCTGCTCGAAGGATCGATCATGCAGCTTCACGGAATTGCAAATGTGGATGAACAAGTCGTTGGATATTCTGAACCGGCGTCGGAAGTACCTCTCGGGAAAAACGGGTGGTGAACCAAAATAGTTGCGCATCAACCTCTTGTGCGCCTCAACCCGTTCTCTCCGAATGAACGCACGGCCTTACACGAAACCGTCGTGCTTCAGCTTCTTCCTCTTGTGCATCGCCACTAGCATAGAAACGTCCTCTTCTTCGTTCAAATCAAATTCCTCATCCGACGAGGAATCATCCACGAAAGAGGAGTCGCACGAGATCATCTACAATGCGGAAATCACCGTCGAACTACCTCTCCAACCGAATTATAAAACCCTTCAAGTTTGCTCGTTTTTTTACCTTGGGGGAATTTCGTCGAACACCTTGCTTGCGGGGTGGAAGAAATCGGTCGGCTGCGGGTTGGGCAGCAGTTCGGCAGCGGCAACGGCAACAGCGGTTTGGCAGAGGAAACGGTCGCGGCCCTGCAGAGAAGACGGCGGGAGCTAGGTGCCGTGGGCGACCGGAAGAACGGCGTACGCGGGCGGCCGTCGGGCGGGTGGCGTGGCGCGCCTCTCCTGCCTCCGGCGGTTGGTCTTGGCTAGGAACAAGCCCAACCCGACCACGACCCGCGCCGTGGAAGGCATAACGGAGACCAGCCCGACCACGACCCCCGGCGACCGAAAATGAATCGGCGGCTGCGGGGGACAACCGACGCTAGTACGACGAGGCAGGCAGCGGGGGACAGGCGGGCAGAGTGGCGGCGGCGTCGATTTTGGGCGAATTCAGCGGACGGCGGATTGGGCGGGCAGCGGTCGCGCGGAAGCACACGGAAAGCAGTTAGACGATTGGCGCGCGGTTGCCATTTTTATATCTTCTGTAGGTGGAGATGTAAATTTGCATCGCGAGGTATTGAATTTTACATCTTCGGGAGGTAGAGATGTTGCATCTACATCATCCGTTAAAGTCTTGAAGAGGGAATTTCGGGCCTCAAAGATGTAAAAATTAGTTATTCATTGGAGATGTTCTTAGTATGTGTGGGTGACACACCCAGCAGAGCATCCAGCCTCATCGGTGCTCTCCAAGGTTTTCCATTTTTCCATCCATCCGGATCCAGTAAAGAAAAGGTTTTCTTTTTTCCTTTTTCTGCTCCTGGTTCAACCCCTTACGAAACCCTACCGCGCGCACCCTCCTCTCGGCTCCCAGTCTCCCACCCTCTCTGGCGTTCGGCGGCGGCGGTTGAACGGCGGCCGGCACCGGCGGATCTGCAGGTGGGGCCCAATTCCTCTCTTTCTCCCTGCGCTTGACGCCCTCTCTCCTCTCTGCATCTGGCAGCGGCGGCGCCTAATCGTCTTTTATCCAAAACTGAATTTGGCTGCTGTGATGTGCGTTGCCTGTGTAGTTTTCTGAAGAATTGCGTCTGTCCGCCCTTGTTGCAGAGCAATCCGAGAATGGCTTGGGGTCAGGGTGCTAGAAGGCCCATACTAGGGCTTCTGTCTCGTGCTCAACGACAAGCCGCTCGAGGGTATACTTCTGCAACGTTCGAAACTCATCTGTCGAGCAATCATTTTGCCCAAAATGGCATGATTCGTAGGAGATTTAGCTCTGAGGTGCCTGCTTCGGAGCAAATGAATCTTATTAAACAACTACGCGAAAGAACGTGTGCCCCGATCAAAGATGTCAAAGCTTCGCTAGTCAGTTGCAACTGGGATATTGGTTAGCTCTTCTTTCTTCTCGCTTTAGGCGCAGCTTTGTTGACAAATGTGTTTATTCCCTCCATTCTTACCCCAGTTTGTTGATTTCTTTCAGAGGATGCACAAAAGGATCTAAGGAAAAGAGGGGTGATATCTGCTGCCAAAAAGTCGTCAAGGACTGCTGCTGAAGGTTTGCTAGCTATCGCACAAGATGAGAAAAGGGCTGTTGTGGTCGAGCTAAACTGCGAGACTGACTTTGTGGCAAGAAATGATGTGTTCCAGTATCTGGTCGGTATCACCCTCAGCAACATGATTTGTGTTATCTTAACATATGACTTAGATGTGCAATACTTATGGCACATCTAGATGTGCTTTAGCAAAACTGAATCTTATAATTATACTGAACCATGTAAGAGTGAGAGGCAAGGTCCTTTTAGGTCCATATCCTTAACATAAGTATATGAAAATTAGAAGATGATTTTATTGTAGTTGACATAAGTAGAAATCATTTCTCCATGACTTGAAGAGTATCATTTTAATTTTGGGAAAAGATGGCAATTCGTCTGATTTTAAGATCTCAGACGATTTTAAATTGGGAGTCCGTTTTTTGGACGGTAGAAAATCAAGCGCACATGGTATGGGAGCAGATTGGCAGCTGATTGTTTTTTCGGATGGTAGAAAATCAGGCCCACGTGTCTGGTGTGTGAGGGGAGTTGGATGACGGACCCACCAATTCCCCTTTATAATAGCAGTAGTAAATGTTGTGTCGGACCTTATGTTATATAAAACATAAATAAGAATTTTCTAACCTATATATGATCAGCTTTCTAGTTTTTGTCTGATACTCCAACTTCAAACTCTGTTGTAATTGTATTCTTGAAGTACTCTGTTCATGTCATTTTATATTCTAGGATATTAATAAATTCTGGTATCATATTGGACAAAACACCAGAGTGTACTTAATTAAATGTGTTGATTATTATCTGTGCTCTCACACGGATACAATGTCGATAACCCTTTTTTCCAAAATTTATTTGCCATGCAGGCTTCATCCTTGGCAAAGATGGCTTTGTCAGCACAGGATCCCGGCAAATTGGTTTTTCCTTTTGCTCCTGCATATTTGGAGGTGTGTAATTACCTGTTGGTTAGTTTATTGAACATCTATTGTTTCTATCATCCTCCCCTGCTGAGCAGTTCCAATACATGACATATGGTATTTTGCTTATATCTACCAGTGATGGCTGTAGGCTCGTCACTACCAAATCCAGATTATTAGATTTTAATTGATGGAGTTTCATGTTGATTTATATTCCATTTGAACTGGCTTTATGATCAAATTTGTGTAAAGTGTTATGGCAGGGCCTAATACAATCTAAGCCTTGTGGGCATCAGTTTTTCATTACGTATGGAGTCGGTTTGGTGAATTGCTTGAAGTACTAAAATACCATTGATCAAGAACATGGATATGTCATAGTGTTATGTCGTGACCTAGTATCACTGAAATTTTGTAGATATTGGCAAGAGTTGATATGATAAACTTGACATGGCATCTACTAATGCAACATGAGTGAAAAAGTAGATCATAGTATAAATGAAGGGGTTTGCAACACCAACAGAAGTTCCTGTAATGAAGGTGATGCAGCCTTAGCAGTGCAAGTAAGATTATTTGTGTCCTGCACTGTTGACTTTGTGAATCTATGCCGAGACTAGTTTGTCGTATATTTGATTTGTGATTGGTGAGGAATGGGATGGGTGAATGGCGGTGATGATTTTGAGGGTCATCATATTCAATTATACAGGCAATGCTTGGTGACAAGCATAAAGCATCTGACAACAACAACAACAACAACAACAAAGCCTTTAGTCCCAAACAAGTTGGGGTAGGCTAGAGGTGAAACCCATAAGATCTCGCAACCAACTCATGGCTCTGGCACATGGATAGCAAGCTTCCACGCACCCCTGTCCATAGCTAGCTCTTTGGTGATACTCCAATCCTTCAGGTCTCTCTTAACGGACTCCTCCCATGTCAAATTTGGTCTACCCCGCCCTCTCTTGACATTCTCCGCACGCTTTAGCCGTCCGCTATGCACTGGAGCTTCTGGAGGCCTGCGCTGAATATGCCCAAACCATCTCAGACGATGTTGGACAAGCTTCTCCTCAATTGGTGCTACCCCAACTCTTTCTCAGATATCATCATTCCGGACTCGATCCTTCCTCGTGTGGCCACACATCCATCTCAACATACGCATCTCCGCCACACCTAACTGTTGAACATGTCGCCTTTTAGTCGGCCAACACTCCGCGCCATACAACATTGCGGGTCGAACCGCCGTCCTGTAGAACTTGCCTTTTAGCTTTTGTGGCACTCTCTTGTCACAGAGAATGCCAGAAGCTTGGCGCCACTTCATCCATCCGGCTTTGATTCGATGGTTCACATCTTCATCAATACCCCCATCCTCCTGCAACATTGACCCCAAATACCGAAAGGTGTCCTTCCGAGGTACCACCCGGCCATCAAGGCTAACCTCCTCCTCCTCACATCTAGTAGTACTGAAACCGCACATCATGTACTCGGTTTTAGTTCTACTAAGCCTAAACCCTTTCGATTCCAAGGTTTGTCTCCATAACTCAACTTCCTATTTACCCCCGTCCGACTATCGTCAAAGCATAAAGCATCTGAAACGAAATGAAATTACTTCAGGTGGTTTTGGTTGGATTTCCTGTTTTGCTTATGTTACATTACTTTTGGAACAATTTGGTACCTGTTTCTCAGTTGTAGTGCCTTGCAGTGCCTGCGTCTATTTATCATAGATGGATAGTAAATTTTAGGCTAATAATGTCTGATGATCTATATAAATTGAAGTGTCTGCAATACAGCTGAGATTATTATATGTTTATCTTCCTTTTTTTCTGTTTTTTTCATGTGAGAAACTACTACATTGCTCCTCATCTTTGCAGAACATGAGTATTAACCTAGATCATCCTAAACTCAGTGGTGAAACAACTGTTCAAAATGCTGTTACAGAAGTCGCTGCCATGGTTGGGGAGAATGTAAAACTCAGACGAGGTTTCATGTTGTCCACGACTGGACATGGTGTCGTTTCATCTTATCTGCATACCTGTCCTCAGCCAGGTGCACAGACGTTATTTCAGTTTGTCAAGTTTTATCCAGACCATGTGTCTGCCATTCTTCAGATTTTTTATTTCGTTGGCTAAGTATGATTTTTAAACACCACGAACAATAATTTTCAGCTGGAGCATGTTTGTCTCCTATTTATTCTTATCACCATTTCATTCATTGTAGACAACTGGATATCATATACAGTACTGTGTATTTTGTTCAAAAAAAAATACAGTACTGTGTATTTATTGTATTTGTAGCAGGAGACAGGCCTTAGTGTACTGTTGCAGAACTGTTGGCAGAAACATAGCTGTGCAGCCATACTGCTGATAAATTGCAATTTCAACAACTCTTGAATTTTGTACTAGCAGTACAACATTAAGAAAATGACACTTGATCTAAAACCTGGAAGCCTTGTTTCTGTACTCCTTATATAAATTACACGTTATATTAATCCTACTAATAATCTCTTTCCTAAGATGGCCAAACTCGGTGTTATCATTTGTTCCTGTCAGCACTCTTTTCTTTTTCTCATTTTCTCCTTTCTTTGGATAAACGGCACATTTGCTCGTTCACTTAATTAATGCATTTTCTTGCTTCAGGTTTGGGCCGCATTGCTGGATTGATTACATTAGAAGCAGAAGATAGCAGTGCTTCCCTTGATGCTCTCAAGAGAGTTGGGTCGTCTATCGCAATGCATATTGTTGCAGCAAAACCATTATTCTTATCAAAAGAATTGGTTTCTGCTGCAGCTTTAGAAAATGAACGTGACGTGCTCCGAACTCAGGTATCCTTATTCTGACATTACCTAGAATGATTTACAGTCATATAGTCGTGTGGCTGAGTAGTTGACATCCATCCACTATTATGCAAGAAATGGACATGCACTTGTGTGATAAATGTGTCTATCACAGGCCATCAGCTGGTTCTTAAGTTTTCTACCATTTTGACAGAACAAACAAAACAATTTTACAAAGTAGGGAATGACTAAGGATAAGCAGATGCATGCATCGCCGTAAGATTTTGGATTAAAAGAAAGAAGAAACATGTGTGTTGCGGAGATGAGAAAGATGATGTAACGGGAAGCAGCCTGATCATATCATAAGATTTTTGGATTAGTAATATCGGGAGAGCTGTTTGGTTTAAGTTTTAGAAGTGGGTAGCATTTACACTGCTTATTTCCATGAGTTGAATTAATGTGTTTTATGACATGGATCCTTAATATGAGGGTGAGCTGTGCATGCCAAGTTACTTAAGAAAAGACATGACATACTGCTTTGTAACATGTTAGGCTGAAAGTTCAGGTAAACCCCAAATGGCCATAGAGAAAATGGTGGAGGGCCGATTGAGGAAGTATTTTGAAGATGTCGTGCTTTTGGAGCAAAAATACGTTGTTAATGATAGCACAAACATTAAGGTAAGTTGGCCAACCTTTTCCTTGATGATTTACGGCCGTGAATTGTGATCTCTAATAGCTTTGCTTGTTGGTATCATTCTTTTCAGACTCTGCTGAATGATTTGTCAAAGGAGGTTGGTTCGAAAGTAACAATTGGCAATTTTATCAGAATGGAAGTTGGAGAAGGAATTGAGAGGTACAATTTGTGTCTACTGCCATCTCTAACAACGTTTTTGCTCGACTAATCTCTTTTGTTATGCATACTGACCTCGGTGTCATTAACAATATACATAATACGTTAATTGATGGTCTATCATCCATCCAAAACAAAACTAGATTCAATTTTCTTCAGGCGTCGTTTTTTATGCAAATGGGAAATACAACTTTTTTTCTTACTAGTTCATCTCATTTTGTTTGTTCACTTAACCAGTTACTAACCTCAGCTTTTGTGCTCAGCAGACCTGAGGAAACAGCTAAAAAAGAAGCTATGGCTTGTGCTGCGTAAATTGCGAGCTGAGATGAATCAAATGCATTGGTTCCTTTCTCCTGATAATTAACATGGGCTCTCATCTTTTGTCCAAGGGGATGTTTTTTCTGCAAATGTATAAATGCCCATCAATCAATTAGCTAGATGTTGGCAAACAAGTTAAAGAAACATTGTGGTAAATTGAATCAAACTGAATAATGTACGACTGAAACGAAAGGCCACGCGTGCTGAGACCTGCAAGGCTGCAAATGTTGGGGTTTGCTCGCTATTTGTCTGATTGAACTGCGGTGTGATCGAATAAAGATTGCAATAGCTCAAAGAAAATTTTGTGCATGCTGTTCCGGCGTGTTATACCTTTTGATCTTGTTGGTGGATTGGATATGCGTATTTGACACCATCAGTTGCCATGTACGATTGGACCATCGCCTCCCTTTTGCTGCGTGTCATGTTCCTCTCTGGTTTCCTTGTCTGTAGAGAAACGGTGTCAACCAAAGTGTTGCACCCGCGTTGGTTTGTGAATGCTGGCAGTGTGGCCACACCACAGGAGATGCAAACAAAATGACCCTGCATTGGTGAGTTTTTTAATCTAACCTAGTAAAGGCCCTAAGTAAGGGAAAGAGAAATGACAATCAAAACAATATGTATCTAAATTCTACTTGAAACCGCTGCCATACCTATTGGCATTGCCATGCATATCTCATGATGATGAATGGACAACATCGAGAAGTACCTCCGAAAACATGTAGAGTAACAAGCCATGTTGGATAGATTCCCCCGAATTTAAGTTCTAAGTGAAGACCTTAGATCAAAATGTTAGGGAAATTCTCTTGATAAACACTATTAAATAAACGAAGTGATAAATTCCATCAATAAAGTTGAGGTACAAAACAATAGAAAAATTGCTTCTATAAGTGGAGAAATAATTCAAGCGACGAATCATATGGGAAACAGGGACTTAGCACCGAACCGTCATCTGATATGCTAGTTGAGTTTTATATTGCAATGGATCATGATGATTTCGTTTGTCTAACTAGCTTTGGAGAAATCCGACTAGAATTGTAAAGTTTCTAAAATAATAATGATTTGGCTGAATAGCATGTTGTCAACTACATCCGTAACTAGACAAATTTAAGACAAATAATTTGGGACGGAGGTTGTACTTTGTGGTTATATAATAGAACTCCTCGTCGATAGATGCCATGAATGGTTGTTAGGTCTATATTTGTATTTTTATTAACCATGCCGCAATTACTAATTTACGTGGTTGGTCGCTGTCTTCATCACCAACAATCACATACAGATGCGAACCAACCGGTGGTTGGATGGTTAGAGAGACTGTGGTATCCTCAGCCCACCAGGGTTAAGTCCTGGTGCTCGCACGGTGACTTCGTAAATCTCAAGATGATATGCCGGCTCAGTCTTTCGAAGGTGCTCATAGGGATATGGTGTGCGTGTGTGCGTTCATAGAGGTGAGTGTATGCGCGTGTATATGAGCGCTTGCCTCTATACTGTGGGTGCCATGAAACCTCCAACAAAATCAAAAAAAGTTGGGCATTTGTACCTCAAATCCAACTATCCAATGGTGCATTTTTGTTTGATTAATTATGTTGTCTAGACCATATTCAATGGTCTATATTGTCTTGGTAAATTCTAAACAACAAGTATTTTATCAGAATTAGACACATCGACATGCATGCCACATGGTTAAACAATCTATATTAGCCACGTGGAATTCATAATTAATGGCAATCGTATATGTGTCGCTACACACAATTTTACATAATATACAATCATAAATGTATATAGACATATACAACCAAGAGGAAAGCATGTACCATGTGAAATATGTACATATGGGCAGAGAAGACTACTAGAGTTCGGTGTGCAGACAATGCAAGGTGTAAAATAAAATGGATATTTACAGTGAAAAATGATTTGATAAAAAAGAAGGGAATAATTACACAATTGCGGGGATAGTTATTGCGTGACCAAACAAAATTCTATTTTTTCATATATATATTTTTGGATGGTTTGGATTGATCAGATAAAATCAAACAAAATTTTCATCGGTATAGATTTTTGTTAGGGATATCGGTATAGATATCAACTGCACAGGTGATTGTAAAATGTGTTCCATGACCCAATCTGAAAAAACCGTAATCCGCACATCCTCCCAGGCCCCAGCCCCAGCAGCCCGCGCCTCTCGGCGGCGCTTGCTCCCCGTCGGCGCACTCGCTTCTCCCTGGTTCCTCGGCGCCGCTCGCTCTACCCCTTTGTCTCTGGCGCGCAGCCTCGCTTGCCTTCCCCCTCGTCGCCCTAGCCGGCCGCGGGTGCGCCCGCGCCCCCACCGTTGTTGTGGCCTGCTGGTGCGCCCGCGTCCTGGGCCCCGCCTCGTCGTCACCGGAGTCGCGCTGCGCCGTTCGCCTCCTTGCCTGAGCTCTCGTGCCTTCCTCCTCTCTCCCGCCCTAAATCGGTTCTGCATGTTACCGAATACGCATGTCGTCCACCTCCTGCCTAGCCCCTCCCCCTCTGCGGCTCCCCTGCGGTAGGGTTAGGCTCCCACCTCCCTCCGCCGCCGCCGAGAGGCCATCACTCAGATTTAAGCCTGGCGGGGCTGCTCACACCAAGGTAAGGCGGAAACGACCCCCTGCTCTCGGGTTCAACCGTTTGCCTTTATTTCTGTGTAGCCGGTCGTGTGGTTGTCTGCCGCAACTATTGCAGGCAAGCCTTGTACGAGCATCACAGTGCTCGGCTTTGTGGAGTTTGGGACAAAGGGCTACAGATTTTGCGAGTCGTGTGGGTCAGTTTAGTAATCTTGGTTCCAGATTATATCTGTAGACGAAAGCAACGATGGATTCATTCACTTGGATATGTGTGGTTTATTTGCCAGTTTGATGTATTAAGTTAGGTTTCTAAGCTGCAACATTGCTGCTATCCACCCGGCCAATTTGAATGTCATGCCCATCAATTTGCTTTGTTAGTGTCAAAATGGCATGCTACTTGGGTTAATTTCATTTTCTTTTTCGCGTGCTTGTTGTGTGCATTTAGGGATGGAGGCTGGTTCACATCTCGTGCTTCAGGCAGGAGCAAGACGTCTCAACAACATCTGACGATGGCACCGGCTTCAAATACAATGAGCAGGCGGAGATCTCAGGGGACCCTGACCTGAAGGAGGAAGACTGTGGAAGCCCCAACAGGGATGATCAGAATTATGTAAAGGGAGACTGGTTTGTTAGAACGCATAAGGTTTGTCTGGTTTATTTTCTGCATTCCAGCTACATTGTGTTTGACCAATAGGAATTCCAGATGTAGAATATATTAGTAGGATACTGTAAAATGAAGCATAGTATGTGCAATGCAATAGAAGTAAAGCTACCAGTTTCTAAGTTCAGTTGCTCACTTCAATGCTATTTGAGAGCTTAAGAGATAAGATAGCCAGCAGTCATGTATGAAATCGTGGCATAAAACATTATACACAGATGAAGGAGACATTGTGAATTACTCCGTTATCCAATTTGAGTTCGTAACTTGATCTGTTAAATCCTGGGCACAGTTTTCAAGTTTGTATACTGAACCGCTTTGCTTCTGCCAGTATTAATCGGCCTGTTAACAAGATTAGTTGTTGCACATGATTGGTTTCTTACCAATATGGACATGTGCTTTTCTCTGTCTGTGTTTTGCCAGTCAATGTGTGGACCGAAGAAAAATAGCTATCATTGTTTTTTTTCCTATACTACCGTGGGATTTGCAGTTATTTGGTAGAATACTTATCATCTTATTGTTAATATACTTTGAAAATTAGTTTCTAACTCTCATTGGATATTTGATCGGTTCAGGTGCTCATATTTTGTTTAGTGCCAATTGGCTAGATATTGATGTTAGTCCTTTTCATTGTTAAGACTTCAATTTTCTCTTGTGAGTCAATGAAAATTCTGAATTTGTCTCCCAGATAAAGGAAAATCTACGGGAAACAATATCCAGATTTTGGAATGAGCGCTGGGCAGTACCTTGGACTGGACAAACAATTACCCAGGTTAGTTCTCAACTTATTCTGTTATGTTCCTATATTAGTTTTGGTTTTGTCGGACATTGGTTTTGCTAATTCATCAGATATCATCTGGATATCCTAAGGGACATGCGTAGGGGCCAGATATTGTTTTTCTTGTGTTGTAATTTGTCCTGTACGACACGGGCAAATCAATAGTAAATCTGATCTAAAAGATGCCGAACCCATGTGATTACTTCTTTTGGATATGGTATGCGACCAGACAGATATTAATATGCCCTCATGTGTCCACCTAGGATTTTTATACTCTTGAGGAAGTCTTATAAGTTACAACAAGGCACTTTGCACTACCATAATGTTCTGTTTTTTTTTTGAATTGCTCAAAGCTCAGCTCCCATGTGGGACATGTGCTATGCACCCGCCTAGAATTTTGCTGCCGCCTCATATAAAGTGTCTTGAGTGTGGTTTTTCTGCACCCCAGCTCGGTGCACCCCCTCTACACCCACGCAAGAAAACATACCAAAAGATTTTGACAAAATCTAAAAGTTTGTGGGAATGATCATCAACAAATGTTAGAGTGGCTTGCAAAGTTTGGTGGTCAAATGACATCCGAGGAGCTCTGTACAAAAAAACAACAAGATTACTCAAAAGGTTTTAGACTTGGTAGAACTAAAACCGAGTACATGAGTTGCGGTTTCAGTACTACTAGGCACGAGGAGGAGGAGGGGGAGGTTAGCCTTGATGGGCAGGTGGTGCCTCAGAAGAACACCTTTCGATATTTGTGGTCAATGCTGCAGAAGGATGGGGATATCGATGAAGATGTGAACCATCTAATCAAAGCCAGATGGATGAAGTGGTGCCAAGCTTCTGGCATTCTCTGTGACAAGAGGAGTGCCACAAAAGCTAAGAGGCAAGTTCTTATAGGATGGCGGTTCGACCCGCAATGTTGTATGGCGCTGAGTGTTGGCCAACTAAAAGGCGACATGTTTAACATTTAGGTGTGGCGGAGATGCGCATGTTGAGGTGGATGTGTGGCCACACAAGGAAGGACCGAGTCCGGAATGATGATATACGAGATAGAGTTGGGGTAGCACTGAATGAAGAGAAGCTTGTCCAACATCGTCTGAGATGGTTTGGGCATATTCAGTGCAGGTCTCCAGAAGCGCCAGTGCATAGCGGATGGCTAAAGCGTGCTGATAATGTGAAGAGAGGTCGGGGTAGACCGAACTTGACATGGGAGGAGTCTGTAAAGAAAGATCTGAAAGACTGGAGTATCACCAGAGAACTAGCCATGGACAGGGGTGCGTGGAGGCTTGCTATCCATGTGCCAGAACCATGAGTTGGTTGTGAGATCTTACGTGTTTCACCTCTAGCCTACCCCAACTTGTTTGGAACTAAAGGCTTTGTTGTTGTTGTTGTTGTTGTACTCAAAATGACTCAAAATGTATGTGCATTGTTTGATCAGAATTTGTAATTTTGTCTTTTTTGTACAGAGCTTCTTGGATGTCATTTGACCACCAAACATTACAAGCTTTGTTGATGATCATTCCCACAAAGTTTTAGATTTTTTCAAAATGTTTTGGTATGTTTTCTTGCGTGGGTGTAGCGGGGGTGCACCGAACTGGGGCTCAGCCACTACTTTCCCAAAAGGTCTTATAGGGATATGGGACAACACAGCAAGCATTACATATTAATAATGTCACTCACTTTAGACTTCTAACTCTAGTGTGGAACTAAAGTCACAACCACAACTCCCCAGGGGCCACTCCAAACAGGCTGGGTATAAACAATATGTTTTCCTTTTAAATAAAATAAGTTATGACGCATGTGCTAGCATATTATGTATATAATGGAAATGAATGGATGCCGCTGGGAATATGTTGGTTATTTGGTTCTCTTGCTAAAGTTACCAGTTAAACGGGGAATGTTGATTGGTATAATGGTCTCTTAGCAGTTTGCATGGATTTGGTATTAAGAGAATCTGGTTATACTTTTTGAAAACAGGTCATGTTTTTGTGGATCGCGACATTTTGGCTTGTGGGTTCCTGGATAGTGCCATTCTTGGCTCATGCTGCTGGCTTTAGCAAGGAAACATTGACGCACAGAGGCCAAGCATTATATAGCCTTGTGACGGACATAACTGAAGGCCTTGCTGGGATTGCTATCCTTCACCAGTGCCTTGGTAGATTCCGTCCCCTTCCTCCAGGCTGGTTTGAGTTCAAATTGAAGGGCAAATGGCATTGGGATGTAGCGTTGGGGTGCCTGTTATTCCCACTGGTGAATTTGCTCTCTCACATCAACATCAGCTTAGTTCATATGTCATCAGGGCCAGTCGCCGGGGTATCCAGTGTAGAGCAATCCATTGTGGCCCGTGACCCGGTGGCAATGGCCTTGTATGCTGTGGTAGTCACTGTATGTGCACCTATGTGGGAAGAGATTGTGTTCCGTGGTTTCCTCCTCCCATCTCTAACGCGATACATGCCTCTTCCATGGTCGATCCTGCTAAGTGCCGTGGCATTTGCGCTGGCGCACTTCAACGTGCAAAGGGTGTTGCCGTTGATATTTCTCGGGGTTGTGATGGGAGGTGTCTTTGCTAGATCACGCAACCTATTGGCATCGACGGTGCTTCATAGCCTTTGGAACGGTTTTGTATTCCTGGATTTGATGAAGTGAGGTATGACGCTATTGTTGTGCAGCTTTCGATATCTCCTGTGGAGTTTCCTCCAACCTTTGTGTTCTCATTTTGCATGGAGTAGAGAAGCTAACAAACGGATGTTCAGTGGAGATTAGACAAAAGACAGTTTTTTCAAAGATTTTTGTATAGGGTCAGAAGATAGCTATAGGACTTGTGCCCACAAGCATGTTTCTTACTCATGTAAATTATATACGCGTGAGAATAATTGCCTCATCGTGTATAGAATCACCCATTCATATGTATTGTGTATTTTATTCTTGATTATGTGCTCTGAAATATAAATTCCTTGGTATATCTTGTCCAATGCTATTTCAGATAGCATGATGGAACATGTTTGTTTGTAAGGTACGGGCCTATTCGATTCAAGGGAATCTGATGAGTTAAGAATCATTGTCTCACGATTTTTAGCTCTGGAGTTTGTTTCGCTTTCAGGACTGAAACCATATGAATTGTTGCTGTGAGCTAGTTTGTACCAATATACAGTGGCAGAGCCAGCCGATTTATAGAGCTGGGCAAAGTCTGACTACTATCACTTGGACTAGCATTTGCTCATGGAATCAGCTAGCTAAACAATAAACCAAAATAAAAATAAAATTATCGAGTCTGTTCTTATGGAATTATTTCCCTTTTTCCTACGGTAACGATGGCAAACAACCGGTCTGAAGAAAAGATGAATCCTGCACTTCTTCACGCCTTCGTGTTGACAACCAGTTCCTACGTTTTTTCTGCTTGCTCCGTTAGGAAAGAGAGAGCCTCCGTTAAAAAAATTGCACAAGACTCAGCTGATCGTTTGAATCTCTCTAAGAACTGGTTGCCCTGCTCTAAAGGAGATATGAATACGTTGGCATAATGGCATAACGCGGGTGCAAATAATATCCGAAGCGTTTTTCCACGTGGCAATGGCCGAGAACAGCAGAAGCATGGCAACTTTAAGCTTCTCCCTACAACCTATCAAGCGACACTACCTGCACACAATAATTACAATTTATAGTGTTTTTTAGATCTAACCTTTCGAAATAACCTGATGCAGGAAAGGGAGTACGTATGATCATTTTATGTCTTTCATAAACCGGGATGCGAGCCGCACCTGCCGGGACTGATTATTTGTGAAGACACGGGAACACACTAAATATGCGCTTCACTTATGTATCTACTTCTTGTGCACTGTTTTTTTTCTGTCTAACTTTTTTCTGTGTTTTTTACCCAAATTTTTTGTCGCCATGGTAGTTTCATATATCAACCTTTGGCAATTTCATCACACATTAGATGCCATTTTTTGTCCATTCGCACCACACCACAGCGCCCCTGCAACACATTCTAAACACATGGCAACTTTTTCACCCACATGTCATGATTAACTATAAAATACGACAACTTTATCAACAATTTGATGGCAACATCACTCAAAATCACATGCCAATATTTACTCAAACACATGGAAATCTAGCTCATCCCTAGAATTTTATCTGTACTGATTTTCTTGAAGCGGTTGAAAGGGGCGTGGTGGCAATCCACCCACATTAGATGCCATTTTTTGTTCACTCACACCACACCACCCCGCAATGCATTCTAAACACATATAGCAACCCTTTACACCCACATTATGTGTCAGGATTAGCTAGTAAACACGACAACTCTATCTACCATTTGATGGCAACATCATTAAAGATCACATGATAACAATTTGGAAAAACACATAGTAATCTAGCTCATTCCCAGATTTTTGTTTATGTACTGATTTTCTTAAAGCAACCGAAAGAGGTAGAGAGGGGAGTGGTGGCAATTGAAAGGATGGACATGGACTAAGAATGATGATTGAGGTTTCTTCTTCATTTACACACACTTCTTCTATAGTAAAAATGTTTCCAATTCCCATAGTCCTTATGTCTTATGAAGTATTCTCATCACCTACATCAACTTGCTCCCCATAGGAACCATTAAATTCATCAAACACCACGTCACATGTTTCCTCAACACATCCACTGGATTTGTTGAAGACCCTATAAGTGTGAGAGTTTTATCCATATCCGACAAATATAGCCTCAATTGTTTTGGATTGAAACTTAGCTAACCGAGTTTTCTTGTTGAGAATGAAACACTTACAACTGAATACCCGGAAGTATTTGACGCATGGCTTGTGCCCGGTTAAGAGCTCATATGGTGTCTTGTCCAGGTACTTGCGAAGGAAAAGCCAGTTTGATGCATACAAGCCGTGTTGACGGTCTCGGCCCAAAAGCTATATGGTGACTTATACTCATCAATCATTGACTTTGCCATCTCCACAAGTGTCTGGTTATTCCTCTCGGCTACACCATTTTGTTGAGGGATGTATGGTGTGGAGTATTGGTGCTCAATCCCCTCATCACTAAGGAATCCTTCTAAGGTGTAGTTCTTGAATTCCGAGCCAGTGTCACTTCTAATTCCAATGATCACATCATTGAACTTGCGTTGAGCTTGATTGGCAAAGTCAATGAATGTTCACTTTGTCTCATCCTTAGATGCGAGAAAGAACGACATGCGTATCTTGTGTAATCATCAATAATGATTAGACCATGCTTCTTTCCGCCAAGGCTATCCCATGATTGAGGCCCAAAGAGATCCACACAAAGGATCTCCAAAGGCCTAGAGGTTAATAATATACCCTTGGGAGGATGCTTTGCTTGATGTTGCCTTTTGACTATGCATGCATTACACACACGATCTTTATAAAAGAACATCCGTTAGTCCAAGGATATGCTCACCCTTTAGGATATGTTTAAGATTTCTCATGCCGACATGTGTTAGTTGGCGATGCCATAGCCACCCCTTTCCTGCCTTGGTCATTAGACATGTTTCAAGAAATGTGCTCTCTTTTGAGAAATCAACCACGTAAATGTTGTCATCCAGATGTCCAACAAAGGCCACTTCGAGAGTATGTATCTTTCCTAAATGAGACCATCCTTAGTACTCCCAGGTGTACCCACTCCCTTTATCTCAACCACTGGAATGTGTTTGAGCGGCCTCGAGATGTGCACACTGCTCTATCAACGAGCAGCTACAGTGACATGGGGCCACTTCAATGGATGCGTATCTGACTCTGTTGAGCAGCGGCTACAGTGACTAGTCAGCCACACTTGTCTACACCCTCTTGCACAGTCCTACTACCTAGCACTGCAACCCTAGAACATGAACTAGTACTATTTAGACTAATGATCTGAGTTGCCCGCAGTGTTGCTGCAAAAACTCTGCTCACAGTCAGAAGGATGCATGAATCTCTCAGCAATTCGATGGACTAGATAAGGGGAGTGGACACACCTGAGAGTAGCCATACCTTTCGGCTCCTAAATACTTTCACACTTTTTAGACCAAATAGTGTATCGTATCCGGCAAAAGCCAATTGACGAGCGGAAATCAAATAATATTTAAGGGATTGGACAAGCATGGCATTTTCAAGAGATAAATCATCATCACATGTCATATTGCCCAATCCAAGTATCTTTCCTTTTGACCCCCCCACCAAATACAATGCTCACAAATGGTTTGATAGCATCCATGAAGTCCATCAACGTTTTACTCTCTCCGGTCATATGATTGGTGCATCCTCTATCCATCACCTATTTTACTCCACCGAAAAAATCAACCTACACACAATAAAGTCTTGGTTAGTGCACCCATTTTAGAATGGGACCTCTAAAGTTAGTAACAAGGGTCTTTGGAGCGCAAATTGCGTAGAAAAGAAATGCATTGCGAGGAGTAATGAATTTAGCACAAACATATCCACCTTTTTCCTTATGAAGCACACGGGATGGAGGCATAAATTATTTTGCCTTGTTGGGAGTGGACTTGCCCCTAGTGGCCTTTTCACTAACAACCTTATTGCCAACCTTGTCCTTGCCTTTCTTCTTGTGCCCTTCGCGCACAAACACAACCCTTTGAGGGGTTGCACTCTCTTGAGGAGTGTCATCCTTCTTCTTGATTGAACGTGGCACAAAACCAAGTCCCTCTTTTGCAAACACCTCCTTATGTTGGCTCAACACTTCATTGAGATTCTTCTCTCCTTGTATACGAGATACTAGACCTTTATTAAGTTGGCCTCTCAACAAGTTGTTCTCCTCAACAAGAAGTGTTTGATCACAAGTAGGGTTAGTAGTACAAGCATCAACATTTATAAGTATGGAGTGTTGACATCAGCAAGAGTGCCAAGATGAGTAACATGAAGTGCCTTGTCTCTCTTTAAGTTTGATGAGCTCCTCTTTTGTAGCATTGTGAGACTCTCCAAGGAGCTCAAAATCCTTATAGAGATAAGCATAATCCACTTCAAGTTTTCCCACTATTAGGCCTTCCCACAATTCCTTGGCGGTGATAACGCGAAGTTAAGGTCTCTTTTCATCTTCGTTCAAACCCCTTTTTATCATGGTGCATGCCAAGGAGCTGAGTTGATCATCACACGCTACCTGTGAAACGATATTGTTGGGGTCGACGGTTTTAAACCTTCGAGCATAATCCTCCTCGTATCCACGGAGGTGTTTTTAATGTGATTCTCCATCTCAAACTTCCAATATGAGAGCTTCCCCTTCTGTTATAAAGAAGAGGGGCACCTTGATAATTCTACTTGAGTTCACGTGGAAAGGACCTTGGGTAGTTCGAGCCAAATTCGACATGATTGTTACCCCAAGATAGAGTAGTGGAAAGAGGGGCAACAAGACTTGTCGTTAAGGATGGCAATTTTACCCATGGGTACGGGTACCCGCGGATAACGTACCCGCATGGGCAGGGTATGGGCACAATTTTGTACCCACGGGTAGCACCCATACCCTGCCCGTTAATTCGTGGGTAGGGCACGGGTATAGCTTTGTACCCATGAATATGCCCATACCCTACCCGTTTATACTGACATGTTACATACTTGTCAGATGTTATTTGGTGAAGTGTGTTGCAAGCTTCTGAACCTATGTTAAAGTTGTCATCAATTATCAATTTGAATTGAGATAATTGTCTTGTACTCATCTATTTGTTATTGAGTTGAGATAAATGTAATTTTTTCAAATGTGCGATGGATGGATGTAAAATTGTGAATAACTTGTGTAGTGTTTGATCTACCCATTGGGTACCCAATGGGTATGGGTACTTGTCGGGTATGGGTACGGGTATGGGTAGAACTTTGTACCCATTGACTGCACGGGTATGGGTATGGTATTGCTCTACACGCCCCATACCCTACCCATTGCCACCCTTACTTGTCGTTGGCGATGCCTTTGTCACCTTGGGAGAGGGGGAGGCACCACTAGGACTTCAATTTGCCAATCTTTCCTCCATAGCTAAATCAATCATATCGTGCAAATCGGTCGCGTAGTTGCCCAATAAGTTTTCAACTTCGCAGATGTATAAGGCATGTTGTTATCTTACAACGACGAACCCATTTTAGGGTCGGCAAGTCTGTGGTAGTGGTAGTAAGTTGTTTCTCATCTTTTTCCATCTCGCTCTAGGGAGGTTAAACCACAAGATAGATCATGAGGCTCTCATACCAATTGCAAGGATCGAGATGGATGCTACTTGTGAGCTGCGTTGGGTTTTCCTCAAAGAGGAGGGGATGATGCAGTACAGTAGAGATAAGTATTTCCCTCAGTTATGAAACCAAGATTATCAATCTAGTAGGAGAATCACGCAACAACTCATTAGTAGCACCTGCACACAAAATAATAAATCCTTGCACCCAACGCGAACAAGGGTTGTCAATCCCTTGGCGGTTAATTGCAAGATTAAATTGTATGGTGATAGATAGATAGACCAAACAAAAATACAAAATAAAATAAAAAAAGTAAAATTGCATCAAGGTATTTTTTAGGATTTTTAATATATGATAGAAGTAGACCCGGGGGCCATAGTTTTCACTAGAGGCTTCTCTCTTGAAAATAGCATACGTGGGTAAACAAATTACTGTTGGGCAATTGAGAGAAAAGCGAATAATCATGACGATATCCAAGACAATGATCATGTATATAGGCATCACGTACGAGACAAGTAGATCGAAACGATTCTGCATCTACTACTATTACTCCACACATCGACCGCTATCCAACATGTAGAGTATTAAGTTTATAAAGAATGGAGTAATTGTTGGGGAACGTAGTAATTTCAAAAAATTTCCTACGCACACGCAAGATCATGGTGATGCATAGCAACGAGAGGGGAGAGTGTTGTCCACGTACCCTCGTAGACCGACAGCGGAAGCGTTATCACAACGCGGTTGATGTAGTCGTACTTCTTCACGATCCGACCGATCAAGTACCGAACGCACGACACCTCCGAGTTCTACACACGTTCAGCTCGATGACGTCCCTTGAACTCCGAACCAGCCGAGTGTTGAGGGAGAGTTTCGTCAGCACGACGGCGTGGTGACGATGATGATGTTCCACCGACGCAGGGCTTCGCCTAAGCTCCGCAACGGTATTATCGAGGTGTAATTTGGTGGAGAGGGGCACCGCACACGGCTAAGAGATCTCAAGGATCAATTGTTGTGTCTCTGGGGTGCCCCCCTGCCCCCGTATATAAAGGAGCAAGGGGGAGGCAGCCGGCCAAGGGGAGAGGCGCGCCATAGGGGGGAGTCCTACTCCCACCGGGAGTAGGACTCCTCCTTTCCTTGTGGGAGTAGGAGAAGGGAAGGGGGAAGGAGAAAGAAGGAAGGGTGCGCCCCCCTTCCCTAGTCCAATTCGGACCAGACCATGGGGAGGGGTGCGGCCACCTTTTGAGGCCTTTCTCTCCTTTCCCGTATGGCCCATTAAGGCCCAATACGAATTCCCGTAACTCTCCGGTACTCTGAAAAATACCCGAATTACTCGGAACCTTTCCGAAGTCCGAATATAGTCGTCCAATATATCGATTTTTACGTCTCGACCATTTCGAGACTCCTCGTCATATCCCCGATCTCATCCGGGACTTCGAACTCCTTCGGTACATCAAAACTCAATAAAACTGTCATCGTAACGTTGCGTGCGGACCCTACGGGTTCGAGAACTATGTAGACATGACCGAGACACGTCTTCGGTCAATAACCAATAGCGGGACCTGGATGCCCATATTGGCTCCCACATATTCTACGAAGATCTTTATCGGTCAGACCGCATAACAACATACGTTGTTCCCTTTGTCACCGGTATGTTACTTGCCCGAGATTTGATCGTCGGTATCTCGATACCTAGTTCAATCTCGTTACCGGCAAGTCTCTTTACTCGTTCCGTAACACATCATCCCGCAACTAACTCATTAGTCACAATGCTTGCAAGGCTTATAGTGATGTGCATTACCGAGTGGGCCCAGAGATACCTCTCCGACAATTGGAGTGACAAATCCTAATCTCGAAATACGCCAACCCAACAAGTACCTTTGGAGACACCTGTAGAGCACCTTTATAATCACCCATTTACGTTGTGACGTTTGGTAGCACACAAAGTGTTCCTCCGGTAAACGGGAGTTGCATAATCTCATAGTCATAGGAACATGTATAAGTCATGAAGAAAGCAATAGCAACATACTAAACGATCGAGTACTAAGCTAACGGAATGGGTCAAGTCAATCACGTCATTCTCCTAATGAGGTGATCCCGTTAATCAAATGACAACTCATGTCTATGGCTAGGAAACATAACCATCTTTGATTAACGAGCTAGTCAAGTAGAGGCATACTAGTGACACTCTGTTTGTCTATGTATTCACACATGTATTATGTTTCCGGTTAATACAATTCTAGCATGAATAATAAACATTTATCATGATATAAGGAAATATATAATACTTTATTATTGCCTCTAGGGCATATTTCCTTCAGTAACGCCTTAAGCAAGATGACATGATATAGACAAAGTAAACTCACACATGAATAAAACCCATCTTTTTATCCTTAATGGCAACGATACAAATACGTGTCATGTCCCCTTCTGTCACTGGGATTGAGCACCGCAAGATTGAACCCATCACAAAGCACCTCTCCCATTGCAAGATAAATAATCTAGTTGGCCAAACCAAATCAATAGGTCGAAGAGAAATACGAAGCTATAACAATGAATCATAAAAGAGTTCAAAGAAAACTCAAATAATATTCATGGATAATCTGATCATAAACTCACAATTCATCGGATCCCAACAAACACATCGCAAAAAGTAATTACATCGAATAGAACTCCAAAAACATCAAGGAGAACATTGTATTGAAGATCAAATAGAGACAAGAAGCCATCTAACTACTAACTATGGACCTGTAGGTCTGTGGTAAACTACTCATGCATCATCGGAAGGGCATCAAAGTTGATGTAGAGCCCCTTCGTGATTGATCCCCCCTCCGGTGGAGTATCGAAAAAGGTCCCCAGATGGAATCTCTCGAGAACAGAGGCTTGCGGCGGTGAAAAAAATATTTCATGGACTCCTCTGTTGGTTTCTCGATTTTAGAGAATTTATAGAGGTGTAGTTAGGTCAAATGGAGCTACATGGGCCCCACGAGCCACCAGGGCGCGCCCTACCCTCTGGGCACGCCCTAGTGCCTCTTGGGCCACTGCTCCATCTTCTCGTCCCCTCCCGAAGCTTCCATGGTCTCTTATGTTCAGAAAAAAATGTCCAAAAAGTTTCGTGACATTTGGACTTCGTTTGGTACTGATATTCTGAAAAACCAAAAACAAGCAAAAACAACAACTGGCACTGGGCACTAAGTTAATAGGTTAGTCCAAAAAATGATATATAATTGCTTGTAAATGTATATAAAACATCTAGCATTGATACTATTATAGCATGGAACAATAAAAAATTATAGATATGTTGGAGACGTATCAAGCATCCCCAAGCTTAATTCTTGCTCGTCCTCGAGTAGGTAAATGATAAAAATATTATTTTTTATGTGGAATGCTACATATCATATTCATCATGTAATTCTTTTATTTTGTTGCATGGATATTTGGACTTGAATGATTCAAAGCAATAGTCTATAGTTTGACTTGAAGACATCAATATTCAAGCATACTAACAAGCGACCATGTCTTTCAAAATATCAATGCTAAAGAAAATTATCCCAAACCCATTACGCTCAATCATTAATCCATTCATGAAACACACTCAATATTAACTACAACCAATGCACAATTATGACAATAGTGTTCCCTAGTTAGTGCTTTGTAAGAGAAGATGGAGACTCAAAATAAAAATAAAAATTGCATAAAAGTAAGTAGATAGGCCCTTCGCTGAGGGAAGCAGAGATTTGTAGAGGTGCCAAAGCTCAAGGCTTAAATTGAGAGATAAAATTATTTTGAGAGGCTGATGTAACGGCGGCCCGATCTTTCGATGAGAGTGGGGATAACTATCGATTTGGTGGATTTTGACCTTGATGATCCGGCTATAGCGTATCCGACGATACACCTCGACATTCGCTAAACCAATCTCCGATGGTTATTGACCTTGCCGTAGGCACGATCAACCTAAACAACGAGGTTCGAGTTCCTGCAAGCAACCGAAGAACCAGCAAGAACAAAGGTGAATTGCAACTGAAATTGCGGATGATAAACTGAGCACACGAACTAGATGAAAAGTGGGTTTCACTGTGGATCTGACAAGGCGGTAGTCCTACACGTCTCGTAGAAGCAAGTTGTAGCAATGGCTAGACAATACAATAAAACCCAAGTCTAACCCTAATAAAGAGATAAGTATTTATTAGATGAAAAAGAGGGTAGCCGCCGCCTGATGTCGGTCGATTGATCTGTAGGAGCGTCGTACGGCAGTGGCTTGGGCCGTTGCAGCCCGTGGCCTAGCCAAGCCCATGCGCCTAGTTGCATGCATGCATCATGTGGCGTGCAGCATACATGAATCTGGGTCCTGCCTCCTTTGCATGTACGTGCACCCTTGCATGGCTCAATATGATATAATTTCTTGCATACAAAAAGCAGCGATGCTGACTGTTTCAACAAACGGTGATCTTTATTTTCCATCTCTAATTTTTGTGTTTCCATCTCGCATCTTCACACGTGGCTTGTACAACTCTCTATTAATTCTGCATAAAATAAAAGATTGTGTCGTATTTCTATTTGAAGAAGCAAAATAATAATTCATATAATTGTTAATAAAAATTACCTGATTATAGTATATGCGGACAATATTACGTATGGCAAGTCATCTCCCACAATAGACGCAACCCAACTATTGTTTGCTCTAGGATCTGTCATGGTTAGTACCATACAAAAATAAAATCACAAGTATAATGTTTCTATAGTACTACTCCAAGGTGGTGGAAATTTTTTCTCAACACTCTAGCAATTACCCAGCTCTTACCAGTTCTTACCGTGCTGCAGTGGATGTTGGCCGTTGGCGATGTCAAAAGTTATCAAAAGATTGATATAGCGATTACCAAGTGACCGAACAAGATGCAATATAGAAAGTGGAGCTTGGTTAAGGTTTCCTCAACTCACAATATCAATGGCACAATTTAGCAAAGAGTAATGTAAGTTGAATAATTGCTCAAACTCCTAACTAGTGCTGGCAGTCGACTAGTAAGAGATAAAACGATCTAAGACCAGATACTGAATCAAAGGAGAGAAAACTGATGAAAATTATATAGCTCTATGCAGCGAGTGTACGGCAATCAAGAAGAGAAAAAAAATGTCCAGCAAATATGACGTGTACAGGGGAGAGGAAATTTTCTGAACATCCAAATGAAATTGCCCAAAAAGTGCTAGCCGGCCTCAACTTTGCAACTTTTTTCTCTTTTTTTGCTCTTTTTCCTCGTTTTTTTTGCAGGCCGACTACTAGCAGAAGTCACATACTCAAACAAGAGCACCAAGGGATTGAGGACTGCATGACCATGTGCTATACGAGCTAGCAAAAGCTAAACAAGAAACAAGCTAGTAGGCACGTACTAAAGGTTGCTGGGAGGTTGGACGCACGCGGGCTCTTGACCTCTTGTGATTATTAAAGTTGATCGGACTAGTACACAAGATCGGCAAAGAGGAAAACAATGGAAAAGAGGCGCAGGTGTACACGCAGGCAGACACGATTAGTACGTACGTACTGTAGGATGCAATCGGACCGGCGCCCGCGTATGGTGTATGGTTGTCTAGGCCGTGTTTGGTTACATTGCCAATTTAGCCTGATCCGGTGAGCCTGGCTCTAGTGAGCCGGTTTGAGGGGATGCAGGCCAAAACACCCCAGATGCACATAGTTTGGTTGCCTGCATGCCACTAGTTGCATGAGACAACCATTTTTGACCCGGTATTTGGTTGTCCGCATTGCATTAGGCGCACATATGACATGGTGTTTGGTTGCAACCTGCATAAGGTGTTGTCATCATTTCTAAGTAGTGCTGAGCTTACCACACACATCTAAACATGTAGCGCCAGCTAATTAAACAAATGACAGTTCATCCTAACTACTATCAAATGACAGTTCAAATTATTAAGAGCCATTGGCTAAATAGGGGATAGTTCATCGGTGTTGCTGCTACCAGATCTTCCTCTTCCTCTTCTTCCGCTTCTGCTTCTGCTACTGCTTCTGCTACTGCTGTTGCTGCTTCTTCTTCTTCCTCTTCTTCAAATCCTGCACTGACCTCTGTTAAGCCACATTCACTACAAAAAATACACTTTCATGATGATACGTGTTTGTCACAGTAGGTCACTTTTTTGTCATGCATGTACATCCATGACGATTTTATGACAGAATCAAGATAGTCATACCTGTGCTGTCGTAGAAGTGTTCCATGACATTACCAAAATTATCATCACGGAAGTGTCCACTTCCATGATGATAAATCGCGCGTCACAGAAGTGCTTTCGTCAAGGGTGACCGACACGTGGCATCCACCGTAACGGAACGCCGTTAAGCTATTGGGTCCGGTTTTGGATCCGATAACCCGTTAACAGCCCCGACCAATGGGGATTTTTCACGTGTAAAATCATCATTGGCTGGAGGAAACACGTGTCGGCTCACCATTGGGACAGATGTCATCCACTCATTGGACCCAAGGCGCCTATGATACGTCGACACGTGGCACGGCCCAAGAGAGGCCCATTCCTGTGAAAAGGCTGGCCCGTCTGACTTGGTCAAAAGGTGGGGGGCCAGCCCACGGAAAGCCTGTTAACGGTCTGTTCGCATATAGCCCATTTACAGCCCGCTAACCCAGGGCCCGTTACGACCTCTCCGAATTAGGCCCAGTACCGTCATCTGGGCCGTCCAATATGATTCCAGCCCGTTTTAACTTCCGGCCCATGTATGGCCCATGACGTCTTTCGGCCCATATGAGGCCCTTTGTAACTCTTGGCCCATTAACGACCTGTGGTGAAACTAGCCCGTAATGAACAGTGTATCACTTCATACCCATTAACGGCCCATTATTTCATTGGGCCGTTTCCAGCCCATGTTATCTTTCGGCCTTCTCAGGGCCCATTTATTCTTGGGCTCATTTCCAGCATTCGGTTACTTACAGCCCGTTACTGTCATTTTCTGCTTGTGGGCCAAATTCAGCCCGTGGTTACAGTCGGCCCGTTTGTGGCCCGTTAATACGTTGGGCCGTTTTCATGTAAAAAAACCCGTTGGGCTGTTTTCATAGAGTTATCAAATATAGCCTATTAACGGCCTGTTATGGTCCACGAATAGTACGACCCATGATTGGCGAAATGATGATACGCCCCGTAGAAGGCCCATAGATCGTACGGCCCGTAAAAGGCCCATGGATCATATGGCCCGTAAAAGGCCCATGGATCGTACGGCCCGTAGAAGGCCCATGGATCCTACGGGCCGTATAGAAGGCCAATGGATCCTACGGCCCGTAGAAGGCCCATGGATCATACGGCCCGCAGAAGGCCCATAGTTACAATAGTCCATGTGTTGCCATGATTATTTTGGCCTAGTTTCCAAAAATAGGTTATTGTGGCCACTAGAAAAACACAGAAAAAGAACTGCAGTGACTACAAGCAAACAACTAAACAAGACAATAAGGAAATAAATAAGCAAGCAATTAACGCTAGCCTATTACGGCTATTACACGTATTACATCCACTGGGCATCAAAGTTCGCCACCAGTGAAAATATAGGGAACAAAGCAGCATATTACATACACTGGCCGTCAAAATTGGCCACCAGTGCAAATAAACGCGGCAGCAAAACAAGAGCATAACTGAAACAACTTCAGAAGAGCTCAAGAAACGTTATCCTGGGTATCCACCATGCTGCCAATAAGCTTAGCAAGCTTATTAGCTTTGTCCTGTTTGGCGCTAAAATCCTCCAACGCTTGCTATTGCACCAGAAAGTATGAATCTGAATGCTCCAGGGACTTCCGCAGTCCTTCCGCTTCTTGTCGCAGCACAGCTGATCGATGTCTTTCAGCTTATAGTTGAGACTCAAGAAACCAAACTGATTCAGACAGTGAGTTTGAATAGCTTGTGCAAGCGGTAGTGGTCAGTAACTCGAACACTAAACCAAGACAGGACTTTGGGGTTGTCTCACTGTCTTTGAGATAGTCTTCCTTAGCTGTTTTATCAGCTTTGTTGGAGACCAACAAGGATGTGTCACTATCCTGAACCTTATCTGCATTACTTCCTTTACCATTGCTTAATAAGGCACTCTTCCCCAATATTCTGTCAGCATTCTAAAAGAATAAACAAGCAGACACATAACAGGTTTAGCATGTACTAGTATATGAAACTCATTTCGGTGAACCAGTTCATTAGTAAGGTGGACAGGATTAAACTACCAAGTCTTCTATTGCCAAGTACTAGTACATAATAAAAGCATCAAACAAACATATATCTATGTCCTATGGTCACTGCATTGTCTTGCCAAATCAAAATAGAGACACGGTTCAAATCATATCAGTTCAAGACAAAGCAGCAGTGAAAGAATACAAAGCGTGGGAAACTACACGGCACAACAAGATTTAAGATGGGTAGCACGGGTCTACATGTACAACAACACTATTGGCTCTGTTGTGATGCTAGTAATGTGCATGATATGAGAATTCAACTGTATACACAATTGAAATTGAAATCAACAGAGCTATTGATAAGAGAAAATCTGTTAAAGAAACATGCGTGAACATACCTGCTGTGCCATTGGAGTTTTGATTGGATCCTTCAATTTAAAAATAAGTTTGTATGAGTAAATACAGTGATACAAGAGCAAAGCAGTATGCACGATAGCAATCATAGTTAAAAAAGGCGCGCCTAAGCGAGCGCTTAAGCGCTCCTAGGCTCTAGGCATTGGCAAAACACATTGCGCATAACTACGCTTAATCTTTGCATAACTGCGCATAAGCATGCGCTTTGGTCAGTAAAGCGCAAGGCGGTGGCAAAACGCACAATTAACGCGTAGCGCTTTTTTGAACTATGATAGCAATGGAATCTTAAATTAAAACAGTTGTTCTTCAGGTTTAGGCACTTGTTCTACATGAATAGAGTACAGTAAGACACACAGATATAGTACTTAAAATAGAAAATGAGCTCATAGACCTTACCACATTCTTGGTTCGGGACCAGTACAGAACAAGGCGTTCCCAGTCATCGTCCAGTAAATGTGTCTTAGGAGAACGTAAGGGAATTTGATGAGTTTCTTTGCCGGTGAAGTACTTTTCTTCAGGTAATTCCGATACTGCCACCAAGCATTCTTGAAGATAGCAGAGGTATTAGCACATGTTACCTCATCTTGAGTTTCCAAGTCTGTCCTTCTCTATAGAGAAAAATGGGAAAATTTGCTATATTATAACCATCATGGAGGTAGGATGTATGGGACAAAGCAAAGTAATTGCCATGAATAACATTACTTACACATAACTCCTGGACAAACACCTGCAACTGGCATTTTCCTTCATCTTCAGTATAATATTTCCAAGATGGCAAGATATGCACATACAATTTAACAACATCAAATGCGATAGATGCTAAACTACGACTAGCTGGTTGTGCTTCCTCCACGGGAATAGGCGTACTAGCTGGTGGAGTTGGGGTTCGCCGTGGTAGTACTGGCCCTTTGGGCACTGGAGCTGCCTTACTAGCTGCTCTTGTTTGGGAGCTCTGTGGTGGAGATGGTGCTGCGTCAACAGGAACTGGGTTACTATCTGCTGGGGTTGGGGTTAGATTGGGTGAAGCTGGTTCTCTGTCCATCGCAGTAGGGGTACAATCTGCGAGAGTTTGGGTTATGTGTGGTAGGGCTGGTTCTCGTGCATGTACAACCGGGGTGCTATCTCCACCAAGAGGTAGCACTGTTTTATTTAAAGACCGTGTTTTTAGTCCGCTAGATACTGGCATCACCCGCTCCAATTCAAATGGCTGATAAACAGGAAACATAGTTGAATGTATAGACATTGTATGAGAGACAGATGCAATAGATAGTGTGAAAAAAAGAGGGCATGAAATAGTTGACATGTATATTGTTTAACTAAAACAGATAACATGACATAATTTCACATATATGATGTCTATCTAAACTGGATAGCATAGCATAACATAATTCAAAGATATGATGAATAACTAAACAGGATCGCATGACATAATTCACCTACATGTTATCTAAGTAATCATGATCACATCATTTAATTCACATATGTGATTTATATGCTAAACAGAGGGCATTCGATATGATGTCTGAACTAAGAACATGGTGTTGAGTATTGTGTATATGATGTCTAAACTATGCAATGCAAGACACCATATGCATGATATGAGCAGTATAACCGTGCCAAGTTAGACCATACACCTCGGTGGGGGAATAGGACTGGTCATCTGTCTCTGAATCCATCTCCGAGGAGCTATCGAGACCCAACAAGAGATCTGCTTCGACAGGTAGCACTGTTTGCTCTGAAGGCCTTGTTTTCACTCCAGGTTTTTCAATCGCCCACCCAAATGGCTGATTCACAGGAAGAGTAGTTTAATGTACAAACATTGTCGACAAATGGAAATGTAATGAAGAAAAGGATGGGTAAGATATCATTCAAATATATGATGCCTGGTTAAACAGGATGGCATTGCACATTTCACATATATTATGGCTGGCTAAAGACATGAGACTGCATAATTCCCATATATGATATAGAAACTAAACATGTGGCATTACAGAACATGTCTAAACTAAGCAGATGACATATATGATGTCAAAAGTAGGCACTGCAAGGCAATATATGCATGATATGACTAACATCATCATGCCAAGGTAGAGCAAACACCTTGGGGGGTAAATAGGAGTGGTCAGCAGCGTCTGAATCCGCCTCAGAACAGATATCTTCCTCTGGATTACAATCTGGAGATGGGTGGGGAGGGTTTGCCATTGAACCCACCATGGAGCGATGTCTGCATGACATTGTATTGCCACGCAAAACTCTTCTCTTTTTCTCTACATGTTCAACATGACTGTGTACAATATCTGACATGCATACGAAAAAAATATGGTGAGAGCATGCAGAAATTTAGAGTGATGGTAACAACCAGTGGATGGATCCAAAAATAATGATAGCAGGCTGATGATTGCTTTAATTTAATAAAAAGACAGATGGTGATTGCTTTACTATTTGTTTCCCACCCAAGATGAACAACATAGGCATACCCTAGGTGAACCAGATATTAGACAGAGATACTATTCATTGCTTCCTCGATATGTGCCCCACAACTAATTTAGAACTCAAGTTTGAACATAATTTGGACCTGACTTGGAGTCCAAGAGGTGAACAGGACGATAAAGTAGTAGGTAATTTTAAGCAATGCATAACATAAGCAGAAACAAAAGAGTGCGACCTCTCTTGTGGACCCGTGTACTCCCCAGGTTCATCTGCTGAGTCGATGATGGTGATGCCGTTGCGGTGGGTGCCGGCGGCAGGGAAGGAGATCTGAGGCGGCGAAAGACGGTCAGGAGTCGTGATGTATGGTTTGGTGGATGTTTCTGTCGATGGAGCAGCTTAGGTGAGGTGGACGACGTCGCGGCAGGAGCAGGACAAACCACACAAAGTTCCCTTCGACACCTACCTGTAACTGAAGTAATTCTGTAAGGGCTCATTTGGCTTGCATGATTCTAAAAACGCAGGGATAGGAAAAACACCGGAATAGGATAGGAATGCACATGGTAAACAGAGCATTTGTAAACACAGGATTTCTGTCAACTTGGGTGTTTGGTTTACAGGAATTGGAAGAGCAGAGGAATGCAAAGAAACATGGCCAAAATAAAGTGAAACCATATGAAAGCGTGTACAGTTAGAATGTTATTCTGCCACTAATGCACTTGGTCTTGTTTTCATGCATAGGATTTTGAAAAGTAGGTACAGGTGGATGTTTTGCTTCATTCCTTTCAACATGAATAATTGAATAGTAGAGTGCCATTGGAAAATTCCCTATTGCTATGTTTTTCCGTTGAACCAAAATAGCCCTAATGGATCGACATGAATGTATAGTAATAAGTGATGCAACAAGTGTACAATCTCTTTGCCGTAGCCGTGTCGACCTCAGCATCATTGGGTTGGTCGCTGAAGAAGTTGAGGCAGAGGTGGCTGTCGGAGGTGTGGAGGAAGATCTGAGGAATCTGTAGACGGCGTCCAGGGCACTGCTCTGTTGTGATGGATCGTTCTGTCGTTGGAGCAGCTCCGGTGAGCCGTAAGACGTCAAGGCTGAAGCAGCACAAGACATACATCGTCAATCTCAAGTGAGATTCTAATAGCATCTCCAATAGATGATGTAAAATAGATGTAAAATTTACATCACCAAAAACCACCTGACTACAACAGATGAGGTAAAAACTGTTGACTCTGAACTTAACTGTCGAAACTGAAATTTACTGTGGAATCTGAATGTTACCGTCGAAACTGAACGCAATGGTAGCAGAGAGGCACTTGACATGTAGTTTAGGGAGGGCCTGCAGTTCATCTTCAACCTGCACCCCCTGAGCCGCCAGCCACCACCGGCCGAACCGCCGGCCCCAGCGCCGCCTCGCCACCCCGAAACAACTCCCAACCGCCGGTCCGCCGCCGCCTCGGCCAGCCCTCTAGGCCCCCCGCCCCCACCCTGAACCCTAAGATAGACAGTGGGGTACCTCTCCAGCGAGCCCCCGTCCCCGCCGCGGGTGGTTCTTCCTTAACTCCGGCGACCCCCCCACCACCTGAAAATCGATTGACCCAAAAGTCAATTCAGTCGACTGAAGTGTAGGTAAATCGGAGCAGAGCAGCAGCACGAGTGAGGGGGAGAGCAGCAGCAGCAGCGCGAGCGAGAGCTGGAGCAGCAACAGCTGGGCGAGCGAGCGATCGAGCGAGAGCCGGAGCAGCAGCAGCAGCGCAAGCGAGCGAGCGAGAGCCGGAGCAGCAGCAGCAGATCCGGTTAGCATGGACGCCGCCGCCGAAGGGGCCTCGCACCGGGGGAGAGCCGCCATGGAGATGTCGCCCGCGGCGCCGGCTTCAAGGTAGCCGCTCCATGGGGGTGCGGGATGGAGCACCGTCGGCGCTGGGAGGTCGAGTTAAGGAGAAGGTGCGATGCGATGAGTGTACAACCTCTTTGGTGGCACCGAGTAGGCCTCGGCTTCGTCCGAGGAGTCGATGAGGATGCTGCGGTTCCGGTGGAGCAGGTTAAGGCGACGCTGTGGGGATGGAGCAGCCACGATAGACGAGGTGATCGTCAGAGCAGCTCCTTGGAGGTGGAGGAGAGGACGGGGCGGCTGAACCGGCGGGACGACAAGATGGACGACGGATCCTCATCCGGGGAGGTGGACGAGGGACGTCGAGCTGTTGCGGTGGACGACGTCGTCGGGGAAGAGGCTCCGGCTGGGCAACGGTGAGGTGGCGGACGGAGAAGGGTGGGGTTTCGCGGCTGGAGCGGAGAGGTTATGGCGGCCTGGGATTTCAAATGGCAAAAAGGAGGCGATGGGAGGGGGTGAACCATGACTTAGGGACGCGCTTGTCCAAAATGTAGGGTGTGTTACAAAAGTACCCCCCACCGATTTGAACTAGTAGCCCTTTAGCTCAGGGTTAGAAGGGGGATTTCGCGTGTCGGGATTTGGCAGCTGGAGGGAGTTTTCGCGCGCGTTGTAATTTCGGGATAGCAAGGCGCGGGTTGTGAAGGCGCCAGTTTTGGGAGCACGATATCTGAATTTTCGGGATATAACAAGGCGCGGGTTGAATTTTAGGGACAAGCCTAACGTGTAATATTGTACTTGTACGTACCAAATCAATTCGCACTTCCCTCAACCAAAAAGAAAATGAAAAAAATAAAACTATTCACACCACACAAAGAGAGAGTCTTGCCCCGTTTTACTATAAAAAGGCTATTCAAAGCTACCCCCTCCTTCCATATATAGGGCCTAATGCGTTTTTCGATGCTAACTTTGACCAAATATTAGAGCAATAATATATGACATGCAACTTACACAAAGCACACCGTTAAATTCGTCTGTGAAAGGTTCTTTCAATGATATAATTTTCACATTGTGCATGTCATGTACTATTAATCTTGTCAATAGTCAAAGGCAGTCTTAAAAAACGTATTACGCCCTATATAGATGGAAGGAGGGAGTATGAATCCATGTTATGTCCAATTAAATTTTTTCGCTTGCTGTATAATGCATGTAACCTACTCATATCAACATTTTAGCGCATTCCAAATGTCTATACTACCGCTGCAATTCGAACTGAATTTGAATTCGTTTCTCTATTTCAATAAGAATCTACAATCATGATTGTTGCCAACTTCAACCATCATTCGTGTATTACCTTATTAACACACCACATGATTACTATAGAGATAGATATGAACTATGTGTACTACATGAACTCGAATTCTATTTTTTGAATACACTTGATGTTGATTCCAAATAATAGTACATTTGATGTACTAACTATATATTCATAATCTAAACCATGTTCCATACGTACACCGTGTTTATCACACATAGTATAGTGCCCCGCCCCTACATTATGACAAGTATTTAGACCTGAGCTGCAAAAGCCACACATTAGCCCAAATTATGATCAATGTTCTATATATTATACGTAGTACTAGCAAGATGCCTATGCGTTCCACAGAACATCAACATGATCAAGGGGAGGCCTAATTTGCAAATATGGAGAGGGGTGTGGGTATCTTTTTTCAAAATTGCCATAGTTTCCTTCCTATCCGTCAGATATAAATTGGACGGCCTATATTGCAGGATGGCAGGCACACCATCATCAACAACTCCGTTTTTTATAAGAGTAGAGATAAAATATATTATATGTAGTATAACATGTTCATAACCACACCATGTGTATCACCGTTATATATATTCACACATGCGTTGGTTTAAAACACTATGATAAATTCTTCAAATATCCAAATTCGCTTTTTATAATGAAGTATGATCTCTATTCCTCTTTTACACCCACACAATCCTCTTATCTTTGTAGCTAGCACTAACTTTCTCTCGTGCATTCACATGCCCGCATCCCTCTCACCCTCCCTCAGCATTCTCTAGCTCCATCGCGCAAATTCGTCTTTTCACTTTAGGTCGTTCACCCACGGTGTGTGTAGGCCCTCCAGCTCCTTCTTTAGGCACACATCGATCGATATGCCTCTCTAGCCAGGTGTGCCTAGCACAAACACAAGCTTCCCCTCTTCTCTTATCACCGTCCATGCCTCACTCCCACCACTCTTTTCATCGATCTCATACTCGCACACTCCTTCCCCCTCGATATAGTATGACTCTCGCACCACCTCCTAGATGCATCCCTCTCTCTCTATCCTTCTCCCCGTGCCTCATTTGCTTCTAACACACACATGCATGTATACCGATCGATCTCCCAACATATACCTAGGTCGACTTTAACTATTCCCCCCCCATCGATCGACGTACCTCACAAGTTATGTCTCTTCTTTCTCTGACAAAGGACGATTGCTCTTCCTATGTAGTTACGTCTGCTTACCACAGCCATATCGTCCCCCCTCATCATTCGTGCATGCCTCCTGACCCGTCTCTCACACGCACGTGCACAGACAGGCAGCCACCCCCTCTCTTATTGATATTGCAGGCGTGCCCTTCGGTTGTCTAGCAAGCCTATCCCACCATTTGTTAGAAGCAACTCCACTACCACCCCCTTCAACACTCTAGCTCTGTCTCTCTCCCAACCTTATTCCTCTCCTACACAGATGCATGGATGCCGATCGATCTCCCTTAATACATGTGGTAGATCGATCTTCCTTAATACATGAGGTAGGCCTCTCTCCTCCTCCACAAATATACCAGCCATTGTACCTCTATAGTTAATTAGGCCTCCCTCCCCCCCCACAACACACCGATAGTCGAGCGCTGTAGGTAGGTATCCATGCCACAGAGACAAACTGTACCTGTCCCCTCTCACGTTCTAGTAGGCCAGCCATTCTATATCTTTGACGTGGGCACACACAAATTCGATGGCACTCTTTATCGATCGCGCGCGCGCGCACACACACACATCATCCCTCTCTTCGATTCTATGGACACCTCAACCGATGATACCTCCACTCTCTTCTCGTGGATCGCCCCCTCTATATATATGATATATCCAGGACTCTATTTCACACACATTGCATATGTTACATTCTTTGATTGACCCCCCCACCACAAAAAAAACACTCACGAACCCACACACTATATCTCTCTACGTTTGTATCTCTCTCACACAACCCCACGTAGGTGGTATACGTATACAAGAAGAGAATAGGTGCACCGTGCACGTACTCACACTTCGTGCCCAGCCACACCCGCGCGGGTACACGGTAGAGGTAATTTCTGTACGAAATGGCAGCCCACGTGCTAATTTGAACGCGTGTAGCGGTTGTTTACCTACGGAGGTCGTGTACCACGCGTGCACGAAACAAATTTCGACTTGATGCGTTGGCGCGTTATCTTTAAATAAAGTTATATCGCTCAATGGCACGTACACAAAATATAAAATGATTTTTATGGAGAAAAAGGTAGTCCGCTCCACTATATACAATGGAGACTGCCTGCCTGGTTTGTCTCTCTTCCGAGTATCTCACACAAGGCTGTGGTGGCCTCTCTATCTCTCTCACCGTCGGTCATTGATCCGGCCGCATCCCGTCCGTCGGCGGAAAGGGAGGACGTGCATCATTCCCCGTTCGACGGCGCCGAGGCAGCACATCCCGATCTGCGGTACACGCCGTTCTCTCTGACCAAGCTCCGGCGCGGTAGGGCCTACGCCACCTGCTCGCTGCCGCAGTATGTGCAGATTCCGCCCGCCGCCGCTCACCTAGTTACATCCCGACGACCTCTAGGTATCCGCTCCGGCCTTGCTCTAGTGCCCGTCTTCCCATGTCGCTGCATGTGGATCTTCCATAGTTCTTTGCCCAAAATGTAGCTCGTCCGACATACTTTCCGTATCGCAATCTCGTCCTCACACCGTTTTAGACAAACACAACCGTGTTGTTATCTTCCCGTAGGACAAGGAATATGCTTCTTTTTTGTCGTCGCATGTGTCATCAACTTTTATTAGCCAGAAATTGTTTCCTTTCTACCTATTTTTTGCAAACAGGGCTATCCATTTCACCTCATTGCTATTGCGACCTTTTGGTGAACCGCACAAATCACTTTTTTCTTAAGAGTGTTTTGTGCAGTTGTACTAAAATGTCACACGGGCAACGTCTCTACATTTTAGTGCGACCGCACAAAGGGAGATTGGTTTTGCTCTATCCTCCTCATCCAACTCCGAGCCTAATCTTCTCCAACTAGTTAGTCTTAAGAGAGATTGCAAAGGTGACCGGCTTCTATTTGTGTGTTTATTGTTTCATCAGCAGTCCTCTATTATCGTAATCACACTTAATATCTTTGGAGCAGGGACGCTCAGTTCTATTTTAGTGGAACTGCACAAAATGATTGGAATGTTGCATGCTCCAGACAGCTACTTTTTTCCCAACATGCCTTGTTGATTTAGACAGAGCTGGGGGGACGTTGCTGCCAATGAAAGCATGGATCAATTTTAATTTAACACCTTCTCACAACTTTGTCTTCAGTTGTGATATAAATATTAGCTCTGATCTGCTAACAATTGAGATGCATTAGCAAGGAAGTTAGTTTTTTATTGTTTCCGAAAGAGCATCGATGGCAAGACACATGAAACAAAAGCTGAAAGCTCACACCATTGTACAATTTCATGTCGCTGGAAAATTATTTGTATAGTACGTCAATTATGTAAACAAATGCTGGAAGCTTGATAGCATTGCCAGAAGCCTCTTCGGTATCCGGGTCCATGTGCCATGCACAAAATTATACTCCTTCGTTCCTAAATATTTGTCTTTTTACAAATTTCAAATGGGCATATTTTAGAGTGTAGATTCACTCATTTTGCTTCGTATGTGTACTCCCTCCGTTCCTAAATATTTGTCTTTCTAGAGATTTCAACAAGTGACTACATACGGAGTAAAATGAGTGAATCTACACTCTAAAATATGTCTATATACATCTGTATGTAGTAGTCCATTTGAATCTCTAAAAAGACAAATATTTGAGTAGTCACTCGTTGAAATCTCTAGAAAGACAAATACTCCGGAGTATATTTAAGAACCGAGGTAGTGCACAGCCGCATGGGAGACTCAGCCCGGTCGTTGCGCCGCATTAATAGTGAGTAATGAGCAGTCAAATCATAAGCCCCCCTTTCCCACTGTAAGTTGCTCGGAAGAAGCAACCATCAATACGCTCTTCTTTGAATCCGCTCATACTACTCCATCCGTCACTGTTTATAGAGCGCGCTTCAGAAAAAGAAAAAATCTCTGGGACCAAGGCGACTAGCGATCGGCCTGAAATAGCATTGGTAGTTATAGCACGGCGTCTATTACTAGAGGAAATAATGTGTACACACATGCATGCAGTGCTTCCACCCTGGGTACACACATGCATGCACCTACTCCACTCCGTAGTACATCGAGAGAAAATTGTGGACTTGATTGCGGTTACCACGCCCTAATTAATTGAGCATTAAACCAAACGCATCTAAAGTCTCTCTGGTGGTGGAAATGCATTGAGAGAAATGCATCATAATGAAGCGCGCCCTGTAAACTGTGACGGAGGGAGGAGTAGTATGAAGGTGCAAAACCAAGTACGCGTATGGCCAGTCAGTCAACGCACCTCCTCTTGGCATATCACTGACATGTGGGACCGGAGTGTGAGCAAACCCATCTCAATTGACGGCAAAATGGCCAACCCGCCGTTCCTTGAGAGAGACGAGGAGCGAGAACACACAGACGGGCTCGCACGGAGGCCAAGATATATTCGAGCATGGTTGATCGATATCATCATTACATGTTGGGCTGCTGTTTTCCGCCCTTCTCCGGAATAAATGTGTGCTTTATCAGAGATTAAAATAAATAAGAGTACAGACGCTCCACCATGCGGTTCTAGTAGTAGTACTACTCGTACTACTAAACCTTGCGCTTGGCTCTTCGCCTCTTCGTAAAGTCGAACAATGATGGTACTCCGCATGTTCGGTACTACAGTGTATGCCTCTGGCAATCTGACACCGAATGAACTGAAGCATGTCCACCGCCTGGGTGAGGGTAGGTTGCATTAGTCAAAAGGCGTAAGCGAGCTTCACCTTGTCCTGGAAGCTTCTCCTCGTTCTGCGAGTTGACGGGACACACCAAAAAGTAGTGCTAGTCCATACTCCCTCCTTTCCGGTTAATATGGCTTAATCTTTTTTGCGGGTAAATGAGAGAGCTTTATTAATATATAAGCATTCTTAGGACGATCAGCCAAGACACTGGTCACTAGGAAGCGAGGTACCCTGCAAAAAAAGAAGTAGGAAGCGAGGTGTTTCATCAAGCTAGCTCTCGGCCACATTCAAAGTGCAGCAAGCACGGTTCGCACAAAGATGCGCCGCAAGGTTTGCTGACCTGTTTACATGCTGAACAACAAAAAAGAGGAAATATTACCGAGCGCTCCTATTTGTAACAGGATATGAGCCAAAATCAAGTGAGAATTGTGGCGAGTGTTCCATGCAATCAACTTCCATTATCACATGCGAGAACCCTCGAAGAGAACCAAATGTGTTGAAGATTGCTTTATCACATTTTAAAAATATAATAAGAGTGCAGACGCTCCTCCATCCTCTTCCTAGTAGTAGTATAGTACATACCTCTATAGACTATAGTAGTAGTACTAGTACTAGTAAACTTTGCGCTTGGCTGTTCGCCTCTTCGGCAAGTAGAACAATAATAATACTAGTATAGTGTATGCTTCTGGCAATCTGACACCGAATTAACTGTTGCACGTCCACCGCCTGAGCGAGGGAGAGCTTGTATTAGTCAAAAGTTTCTTCTTGTCCTGCGAGCCACTGCGCGCAAGCTTCTCCCATCCTGCAAGTTTCTCCTCGTTCGGCAAGTTGATGGGACACAACAAAGTAATGCTAGTCCATACTGCCGCCTCTCCGGTTAATATGGCTTAATTTCAAACAAGATAAATACACTGTCTGTCACTGTATATTTGTAAAAATATGGTCAGTGGACTTCATAATACGCTCATTGCGCTCAATATATACATTTTCCGGTGTTTATACAGTCACTAGCTCACCCTGGCTGAGTATGTGTGTGCATGCACGTGTAGGTGGAGCACTTGAGCGTGACCGTGTGTGTTCCGTCGTGTGCTCGGACATGCATGCATTAGGGCGTCGCGCGCGTTTTTGCGTCCATGTGTACGTGTGACTGTTGCATACACGTAGGGGGAGTACGTGTAGGGGCCACTAAAGGAGCAGTCAAATCACACAGTAAGTTAGTCGGAAGAAGCAACCATCATTTCACTCTTCAATGACACGTACGCAATATAAAATGGTTGATATGGAGAGAAAAATAAAACCACTATATATACACTAGCAGGAGCCTAAGCTACAAGCCTGCTTGCTTGGGTTGCTCTCTTCACAAGCATAGAACGACGGTGGCCACACCGCTGGTCTCATATCCGACCTGATCCCGCAGCTGGGGGAAGGGAACAATGTTCTACGTAGACGCTGTCGACATCGGCGAGGGAGAAAATCCACGGTCGGTGCGTCCCAATCGGGGGTCACCGCGGTATGGGCCGATGCCGCGTCCCAACCGCCCTTCTAGCTACAGCCCGACGTCCCAGGTAGTCCATCTTCCTTTTGGAGCTGGCTTGCTCCACTGCCGCAGCTCCCCACGTAGCTCCATCTCCATGTCGATCTTTCTCTACTTCTACCGGCTTCTATTTGTTATGAGTTTATGTCCCATGAACTAGTGCCAGTACTATTATTCTAATCACACTTCTTCAATATCTTTGCCATCAGGGATGCTCAGCTCAATTTTAGTGGAACTGCACAAAAGCATCATATGATCCGAGGGTGCCAGCCGTCTTTCCTTCGACAGGTTCTACCTGGCCAGTAAATTAAATCCTGTTTAGGGTTTAGGGTTTAAGTCGTAGTGACCCCATCAATAGTTTTTCTTTCGTACACGCTCTCACAACTTTTCTCTTTAGTTGTGAAGTAAATATTGGCTATGATCTGTGAATCATTGAGGTGCATCAGCATGCGTGTTAGTTTTCCTTTGTATTTGATGGAATGTTGTAACGGGGCAACCTTGGAGTAGGAATGAAAATGGAGTGGAAAGTTTCCGTTTTTCCGGAGAAAAAAATGGAAACGGAGAGAAACCAACGTTTCGTTTCGTTGGATCGCGCCATCGAGCAAAACCAATGTTTAAATCACGTCTGTCGCGTTCGTGTCTCACCCTCCTCCACGGCTCAACCCCACACGGTCGCTCGGCATGCCACTCACCGCAAACCGAGTATGCGATAACTTTCCCGCCTGCTTGTCGATGGATCACGCCATGGAGTACTAGTACTACTGGAAGAGATTGACGAGTTGGGGGAGGACAGCTAGCTGTAGAACGGACTCCTAAGAACTTTTTACATGCATGTTGTGGCCGGCTATTACAACCTTTGAACGCGGAGCAGTCGCGTGCACCAGGAAGCGGCGCGGGCGACGCTCTCTCGGCCGGCGCGCCGCTTCAATGCCGGCGCCAGTGAGAGGTCGCGTCCACTCTGGCCGGGCATGAATGCGGCACTGACCGTTTCGGGCGGGAAGCACGCGCGGGTGATGAAGAGGGTTCGGGTTGGTCAGGAGCGGCCGTGGCAGCGGTCCGGACGTCCGCAAACAAGAGATACTATACGTTAATATTGCTGCGTATATAACTAACAACGTAAATAATGTGCCAGTTGGACAAATATGATTGGAGATGAAGATGGAAATTGAATTTTACGTAAACACGAATATGCATGTGTATGTCTATGTGTGTGTGCGCGATGACTCTAGCGACCTGGAAGCGGGGGCGTGTTTTTGATCGAGTTTTATTTCTTGGTACGTTAAAAAATTGCCGCCAGTCGTTTCTTTTTTCCGGGAACGCGCGTATTCTATTTAAAACCATAACTATGGAGAGATTTTTTTACTCCATTATATCCTCTTGTTTGATAGAGTTTCTCGCGTCTCGCTCTCTCACCCTCTCCATATCAAAACAACAAGACAGTGTCCACACTATCTCTCTCCTCACCGGTGGTCACAGATCCGGCCGAATCCCGTCCGCTGCGGGAGATGAGGAGGTGCAGCGTTGACGTTGTCGCCGTCGGCGATGGAGGAAGCCAATGCGCACCGTCCTCTCGGAGCCGGCGCTAGCGCAGAAGAAGGTCCTCCGTGCCCTTGTTCGCTATCGTCGTGTGGGCAGATCCCGCCCGCCCGCCTAAGCGACATCTCGCCCACTGGAGGTATAACTTCTTGTATTGGTCCAGCTCCCTAGGTCGCTGCATGCGGGTTTTCTTCTCTGCGACTACTCCCCAGCTCCCCATGTAAGTAGCTAGGGTTCGTCGGCTGGTCCAACATCACCTATTATTATAGAGGAAATGCCACTCGAAAAGCTGTCCTGATTTATGCCTCGGTGGAGGTATACATGTTGTTTCGACAAAAAGTACATGGTGGTTGTGCGGTCATTGTCCATATGCTCCTATTCCTGCTGCTAATCTACTATCGCTGGTTAAATGAAGAAATGCTTTTTTTCTTGGGTATCCTGGTTTAGTTCCCATCAAGATAATCATGATGCTTCTGTTTGTTGGTGTACTTTTCATAATTCTTATTGACAATTGAGATGTCGTTGTTAATCTTGTAAAACAAAGTAACAACACTATATCCCTTTTTTATATTTTTGGAAACAACGATGGGTATCTCCATACCCGGGCATGTCTTCCTCAATTTTAGTGGAACTGCACAAAATTGGATGGCCATTGTTGTTCCGCCTCACTGTCCTCTGCCACGTGGTTCTTCCTTCCTCGAGCTTGATTACTGGGAAGAAACAGACCACAGTGAGGATTTGTCGAACTTCATAGGTGCCTCACCCAAACTTGATGCCAAATGGATGATGCATCACCACGATGACCTATCGATGCTCATGGTTGCGCCTCATGGTTGCGTCGGCTAGTGAAGCTGATCGATTTTCAATGAAAAACAAGCTGTCTTCCATCAGTGCTCTTTGCTTGTTACCCACAAAGATGATATCCTTCGTCAGTTCACCTTGGTTGTGTTGGAGACGCAGTCGTCTTTCATGTTGGTGCAATTTTATCACACAATTGGCTATGAACCAAATGTTTCCTCGAAGTAGGATCGGCGTTGGTACTAAGAGCATAAGTTTTGTATTGATTTCTATGCCTTCTCACAACTTTGTCTCCAGCTCCCCTGTAATTTTATTTGTCCAGCTATTAACTTTGATTAAAAAATGGTGTGGACTAAAAACCCGGATGGACGTAGTAGCCCTCCATTTTTATTTACTCCGCATATTAGATTTGACTGAAGTCAAACTTTGTAAAGTTTGACCAAGTTTAGGCCGAACACAACAAACCATAATTATTAGAGAGGGCAAACTGTACATACTCTCAAACCTTTCCGATAATTGAAATTAAATTCTTTATTTGTACACACTCTCACACGTTTCCAATAATTTGGCGCATGTGTGGTTGTTCACTTAAGGGAGGGTAGTGTACCGCACGTGAAGGACAGGAAGTGGGACCAGGATGCGTGGATCGTTAGTTCATCGGAAGTACTCCCTCCGTTCCTAAATATTTGTCTTTCAAGTGGTTTGAAATGGACTACCACATACAGATGTATATAGACATTTTTTACAGTGTAGATTCACTCATTTTGCTCCGTATGTAGTCATTTGTTGAAATCTCTAGAAAGACAAATATTTAGGAACAGAGGGAGTAGTAGTTTTCTTCACTGGTACGTTAAATAAAGAGTTTCGTTCCGTACTTACACAATTTAAAACGATTGTTATGGAGAGAATAAGAAAATCACTCCACTATATATTAGTCGTATACACGAGTACTATATGGACGCAGCTTCATTGGCTTTAGTGCACCTGCCTTTGGGTTTATGACAGGTGGGCCCAAAATGTGGCTGGCCCACCTGTCATACAGCCAAAAGCAGGTGCAGTTAAGGCACCAGAGCTCAGTCCGTACTACAGTATATATATAAGCTGGAGTCTCAGCGCTTGTTTGCTAGGGTTTGCACTCTCCACACTCTCGCCGCACTACATATATATATATACACGCCGGAGGCTCAGCGTTCCTTTGCTAGGGTTTGCACTCTCCACACTCTCTCCGCACTACATATATATACACACGCTGGAGGCTCAGCGTTCCTTTGCTAGGGTTTGCTATATTCACAGTCTCTCACCCTCTTCACCAGATCTAAACAAGACTGCGTTGTGGCCTCTGTCTCTCTCACCCCCTCACAGCTGGCGAAGGAGGTGTATGGATCCCGTCACACCGGGAAGGGGAGGAGGTGCAACGTTCACTCTATCGCCTTCGGCGAGGGACGCAATCCACTGCCGGCTGCGAATTTCTCTTTCACCCAACGCCTGTGCGGGAGGGCCACCGACCCCTTCTTCCTCGCTGCCGTACGTAGTGTGGGCAGATCCGACCTCCCGCCGCACGCCTTGCCACATCCCGACGACCCTAAGGTATAAGTTTCTTTGAAGCCGTCATTGGTCTAGCTGCATGCGGATCTTTTTCGATTCTATAGTCGAATCTAGGTCTTGGTTCAAAGAGGAAAGAAGGGTGCGGTGGGGTGGAGCATGAATCTAGGACGTGGTTCAATGAGGAAAGGAAGGAGGGAAAGTAGTATAGACTAGCTATCCAGCCGCTTTGTTGGTCGAAAAGGGAAAAAGGGGGTAACCCAGTACACACATCTGTAAGGAACCGAACTCTTTGTTGAAAAGGGAAAGAAACTGGGGGGTCGGGTAGTTTGTGCAGGACTAGATTTGCTGCCCTCACATAGGAAAAAGTTTCAAAGAGAACAAATATGGGACCAACGCAGATATGCTGCTTGGCTACATACTCTGCATCACCCATTTATACGTGTGGACGCACATGGTGCTGGCATGTCCCATGTCCCATCCACATCATCGTGCAGTGTGTTTTGAGATGTTGTGCTACTTGTATTGGTACTGTTTTAAATAAATGTTGAATTGAAGCTATTGTATTGCTCTCTTTTCCCATTAAGTAGTGAACAAAAATGGTACCAACCCAGACATGATGCTTGTTGCTTTGTTACAACAAATTCTGCATCCCCCCTTTATAAGTAGATGGAAGCACATGGTGTTGTTGCGCCCACTCGCCCCTGGAACTGTTTATGCTTTTTCTTAATCTAATGCTGATGGTAAAATTAAGCAATGCCACTCTCAGAATTAACTACTGAAGTATTTTAAGAGAATTTCTCTGTTAATATGAATCAATGCAACCGTTTTAGAAATGCTAATGTCCTATACTTTGTTTTCCATCAAGATAAGGTAGATGCTTCTTTTTGTGGCCGCATGTTTCATCCTCCTTTATTGGCAGTAATTGTTTCCTTTTTTGCCTCTGTTAAATCAGGGATATTTGTCGGAGGAAATGGCCACGGGTAGCCTAACCGACTACCCCTGGCTCTTCAAAAAATTATCAGGCCATTTGAGCCTTCAAGCATTCGAAGCATTGGGCCGCCTTCCCCCGGCCGGCTACCCCAGGAGCCGAGTCTCAGAAGGCGACCCAGTCTCAGAAACCTCCCCCAAGATAACTACGAGATGGGCGACTCCAGGAAGCCGGCGCCAAGAGGACCGACTCCCAAAAGCCGACCATGGAGAACGCCGACTCCCAAGAGCCGACCATGAAGAACGCCGACTCGAAGAAGCCGGCCAAGACCGCACCCACCAAAACTACGCCCACATAACGGTGACAAGACGGGGTGTGGCCACAGTACGGCCCACTACCCCCGAATCCCGAGGCAGGCATGGCCACAGGACACCGTACGGGTCAGCCATCTCCCGTCCGGCTCGGCACTGTAGCCATGCTGGCCTCAACGTCATCCACGACAGACGCCAGTACGGCCCACGGGCGGCGGGCCCCTTTAGCCAGAGAGAGGAACGAAGGCGGCCCGGCCTCCCCCAGTCGGCCAGGGGCGTAGCCGGCCCCCAGAAGCCGGCTACCCCCCTCCCTCGAAACATGTGCCACATTAAGGAGACAAGACGAGGTAAGGCTACAGTGAGAGCCCTCGAGGCGGCACACTGTAGCCACGCTCACCTCGACAAAGCCCTCGTCATCAGGGGCGAGGCTACAGTAAACAGCCGCCGACAAGACCCCCAGGCAGTGGGGCCGGCCTGTCGACCAAGAGGCCGGCAGTCGGCGGGACCCACCAGTCGGCGGGCCCCGATGGCCGGCGGAGAAGCCGGCGAGCACAGACACTGACGGCTGAGACCCGCGCCCAGCCAGATTACAATTGTATCCCCGGGGGTAGGCCTATATAAACCCCCCGGGGCACCCATGCAAAGGGTTGGTCTCTTAGAATTACACACACACCATATAGAGAGAAAAGTGAGAGCTAGCCTTGCTCTTCTTCTCTCTCGAATCCGACAGCTCAAGGAGCACTTGTAGCTACTCATTTTGATCTAGTGATCATGCGGAGACCCCGCAGAGCAGGACTAGGGGTATTATCTCCACGGAGAGCCCCGAACCTGGGTAAGATTCGCCGGCGTGCATGTCTTCGCCTCATCCCGTTTCCAGGCACCGGCGACATCTTACTGGCTCCCACAATGATAAGCTACCCGTTGGCATATGTCGCACCTACCACCCGACATTTGGCGCCCACCGTGGGGCCAGGTGCACCGTCGTCCGGAGACCTGTTCGGGACGGGAACCCTTTTTCTCCCCTGCGAGCGCAGCCAGCCTGCTGCGCCCGATGGCGTTTGCCCCGACGCGCTGCAAGGCGTCGACGACGCCTGCGCGGTGAGCCGCCTCGCCGATCTGCTCGGCGAGACTCGCATCTCCGACGAGCCCGCGTCCGACGCGGGCACGGACTACCCCGAGAGCCGCCTCGTCAGCCTCCTCGACCAACTTCACGTCTCCAGCGAGCCTGCTGCAGACTTGGAGTCGGTCGGCTCCACCGACCCGATGCTAGTCGATTCCGACACGGCGTCGATCGACGCCTACCCCTCCGACGTGTTGGTCTTCGACGACCCTCTCCCTCGAGCTGACAGCGGCAGCAGCGCTGTCACCGAAGTGTTGGTCATCAGCCACGTCGCCAACTCAGGCGAGAACGCCCACGACGCCCTGCAAGCAGCGATGCACGACTTATCCGTCCCCATCCTGGCCGACGCCGACGCCGAGACCTTGGAGGCATGCCGCCTCGCCCTCATCGCGGAAGGCCAGAAGATAGCCTCCATGAGACGCCTCACCGAGGCCCACCAGCGCGAAGTCGACCGCGCCGCCTTCGGTACGCCGCCGCCTAGCGGGCCGAGCCGAGCCGGCTTCGTACAGAAGTGCGGCGCGGCTATCGCCAGCATGCTGGGGGCAGATCGCCCCGTCTACGCCACCCCGCTCGAGAATCTGCGTGCCGCCCAGGCGGCCGCTGAAGAGCTAAATGGGCTGGGAGCCGATGAGCTGCCCTACATGACAAGGCGAATCCAGCAGCTGATCGACACGGCCGCAGAACGGCACGAAGCCGGCGCCCGCGCTGATAGTCATCCCCCGCGCCGAGAGCACGCCGCGACATCCCGGTCGCCGACTGCGAGCGGCGCCTGCGAGAGGAAAGACAAGGAACCGGCTGCTAGCCGCAGCCGGACTCGTATCACCATCGAGCGCGACGCGGAAGGCCGCCCTCGAGCGGTGGAGCGCCAAGGAAATCCGCCTCCTCCCCCGCCTCGAGGAGTGAGACGTCCCACCCCGCCGCCTGTCACGCATCCGACTCTTGGTGGCCGACTAGGCCGTCGCGAAGGAGTCGGCGAAAACGACGCCCGCTACCGGATCGACCGCCTAGCTCGATCCCTGGCGCTAGAAGAAGACGATGTCGGCCCGCCATGCTTTGGCCCCCGCATCCGCGACGAGCCCTTCCCCAAAGGGTTCTCGCTCCCCAGAGACACGCCCAAGTATAACGGCTCTGTGAAGCCGGAAGATTGGCTCATCGACTATTCTACTGCAGTCAGCATAGCCAACGGCAACAGACGCGTAGCCGTGAAATATGTCCCCCTCATGCTGCAAGGCACGGCGCGCACCTGGCTCAACAGCCTCAAGCCCTACAGCGTCAACAGCTGGCTGGACTTCACGGAAGTCTTCGTCCGCAACTTCACCAGCACGCACAAGCGGCCTCCCAAGCCTCGCCAACTCTCCCTATGCGTCCAAGGGCCCAACGAGTCGACCCGCGACTACCTCACGCGGTGGGCCGAGCTCCGCAACTCCTGCGAGGGGGTGCACAAGGTCCAAGCCATCGAGTACTTCACCGCCTGGTGCCGAGAGGGCACCCTCCTCAAGCACCGGCTCCTCTGCGACGAGCCGGCTACCCTCGACGAACTACTGATCATCGCGGACAAGTACGCCACGGCCGACTCCTCGATGAAGACCGAGCTCCGAGTGGACGCCTCTAGGAAGGTGCTTGCTCCGGCTCCCAAGACGCCGGCTAGCGAGTCCAATCGGCGCCCCTACCAGAACGACCACAAGCGCAAGGCCCCTATGCCGCCTTCCACCAGTCGGTAGGTGGCCACAGTTGAAGATGAGAAACCCGAAGAACGGCCCGCTCCCAAGAAGAAGAGTGGCAGGCCGGCTTGGCAGCCGGCTTTCTCCTACGAGCAGACTCTCGACGCCCCCTGCAAGTTCCACAGTGGCGCAAAGCCGTCCAACCACACGACCCGAAAGTGCCACTGGCTCACGCGAATCTCCAAGGGCGAGGGGCTGGTGCCGCCTCCGCCTCCCGGCCCGCTGCCTCCAGCCCCCCAGCAGCCGGCGGCTCGGCCAGGAGTCGGAGCCATTCAAGATGAGTTCCCTGAAGAGCACGCCGCCTACGTCGTCTTCACAAGCCAAGTCGAAGACAAGCGTAGTCGGCGCCGTCAGCATCAAGAGGTCAACGCAGTCGCCTCTAGCGCCCCCGAGTTCATGCACTGGTCCGAGAAGCCCATCAACTGGAGCCAGGCTGACCACCCAGAGGTGATGCCATCCCCTGGCTCCTATGCACTAGTCTTGGATGTCACCCTCACGATGGAGAGGCGAGCTGCCCGATTCTCCTGCGTCCTGATTGATGGCGGAAGCAGTATCAATATACTGTACCGCGATACCATGGAGAAGCTAAACATCAAGGCGAAGCAGCTCATGCCAAGCCGGACCGTGTTCCATGGCATCGTCCCTGGCTTGTCTTGTTCCCCGATCGGCAAGATCAAGATGGATGTTCTCTTCGGAGACAAGGATCATTTTTGCCGAGAAGCGATCTGGTTTGAGGTAGTGGATCTGGAGAGCCCCTACCATGCTTTGCTCGGCCGACCTGCTCTGGCCAAGTTCATGGCTGTGCCCCACTACGCCTACCTGAAGATGAAGATGCCGAGCTCGAAGGGGATCATCACTGTAGCCGGCGACTACAAGAAGTCCATCGAGTGCGCCATGGCCAGCAGTCGGCTGGCCGAGTCCCTCGTAGTGGCGGCAGAGAAGAGGATGCTGGAGCGGGTTGTGGCCATGGCCGGCAAGCAGCCGGCCTTGTCCCCCAACCCCAAAGATTATGATGCACAGGGCTCCTTCCAGCCGGCCAAGGAGACAAAGAAGATACCTCTGGACCCGGAGAATCCGGAAAGGTTTGCTATCATTGGGGCAAACCTGGACAGTAAATAGGAAGGCGAGCTCGTCGACTTCCTCCGTGAGAATCGAGACGTCTTTGCATGGTCCCCAAAGGACATGCCGGGTGTCCCGAAGGATTTCGCCGAGCACAAATTGCACGTCCGAGCCGACGCGAAGCCGGTCAAGCAGCCCCTCCGCCGACTATCAGAAGAGAAGCGAAGAATCGTAAGAGAAGAGATAGCCCGGCTCCTCGCCGCTGGCTTTATTATGGAAGTATTTTTTCCAGAGTGGCTTGCCAACCCAGTCTTGGTTTTGAAAAAGAATAACAAGTGGCGTATGTGTATAGACTACACCAGCCTCAACAAGGCCTGCCCCAAGGATCCGTTTGCTTTGCCACGGATTGACCAAGTGATAGATTCCACAGCCGGATGCGAGCTATTGAGTTTTTTGGATGCCTACTCAGGGTACCATCAAATCAAGTTGGACCCAGCAGACCGCCTGAAGACTGCCTTCATCACACCATTCGGAGCTTTCTGTTACCTGACTATGACATTCGGCTTAAGGAATGCCGGTGCCACTTTTCAGCGTTGCATGCAGAAATGCCTCCTCAAGCAACTCGGCAGAAATGCCCATGTCTATGTAGAAGACATTGTGGTGAAGACAGAGAAGCACGGCACCCTGCTGGAAGACCTCAAAGAAACATTCGCCAACTTGCGCCGGTTCCAAATCAAGCTCAACCCCGAGAAATGCGTGTTCGGAGTACCAGCCGGCCAGCTGCTAGGCTTTCTGGTCTCCGAACGCGGCATCGAGTGCAACCCTGTGAAGATCAAGGCCATCGAGAGGATGGAGATTCCCACCAAATTGCGAGATGTGCAGAACTTCACCGGGTGCTTGGCCTCCCTAAACTGCTTTATCAGCCGGCTAGGAGAGAAGGTTCTCCCCCTGTACCGACTCATGAAGAAGTCCACTCACTTCGAGTGGAATGACCAAGCCGACCAAGCCTTCCATGAGCTGAAGAAGATGCTGACCACTACACCTGTCCTGGCGGCGCCGACTGAGAAGGAGCCCATGCTCCTCTACATTGCCGCGACTAGCCGAGTGGTCAGTACAGTTGTCGTGGTCCAGCGCCCGGAAGAAGGCCGAGCCCAGCTAGTTCAAAGGCCAGTGTATTATCTAAGCGAAGTACTATCCAGCTCAAAGCAAAACTACCCGCACTACCAGAAGATGTGCTATGGGGTGCACTTCGCTGCCAAGAAGATGAAGCCCTACTTCCAAGAGCATCCCATCACGGTCGTGTGCACCGCCCCGCTTGCCGAGATCATAGGCAGCCGGGATGCATCCGGCCGAGTGGCTAAATGGGCCATTGCATTGGCACCATACACAATCTTCTACCAACCCCGCACCGCCATCAAGTCCCAAGCATTGGCCGACTTCCTCGTCGACTGGGCCGAGACCCAGTACCTACCGCCAGCTCCTGACTCTACCCATTGGCGGATGCACTTCGACGGGTCCAAGATGCGCACCGGCTTGGGAGCCGGCATCGTCCTCACCTCTCCCAAAGGCGACAAACTCAGATACACGCTGCAAATCCATTTCGCCGCCTCCAACAACGTGGCCGAGTACGAGGCGCTCATACACGGGCTCCGGCAAGCCAAAGAACTCGGCATACGCCGGATCCTGTGTTATGGTGACTCAGACTTGGTAGTCCAGCAGTCGTCTGGCAACTGGGACGCCAAGGATGCGAGCTATTGAGTTTTTTGGATGCCTACTCAGGGTACCATCAAATCAAGTTGGACCCAGCAGACCGCCTGAAGACTGCCTTCATCACACCATTCGGAGCTTTCTGTTACCTGACTATGACATTCGGCTTAAGGAATGCCGGTGCCACTTTTCAGCGTTGCATGCAGAAATGCCTCCTCAAGCAACTCGGCAGAAATGCCCATGTCTATGTAGAAGACATTGTGGTGAAGACAGAGAAGCGCGGCACCCTGCTGGAAGACCTTAAAGAAACATTCGCCAACTTGCGCCGGTTCCAAATCAAGCTCAACCCCGAGAAATGCGTGTTCGGAGTACCAGCCGGCCAGCTGCTAGGCTTTCTGGTCTCCGAACGCGGCATCGAGTGCAACCCTGTGAAGATCAAGGCCATCGAGAGGATGGAGATTCCCACCAAATTGCGAGATGTGCAGAACTTCACCGGGTGCTTGGCCTCCCTAAACTGCTTTATCAGCCGGCTAGGAGAGAAGGTTCTCTCCCTGTACCGACTCATGAAGAAGTCCACTCACTTCGAGTGGAATGACCAAGCCGACCAAGCCTTCCATGAGCTGAAGAAGATGCTGACCACTACACCTGTCCTGGCGGCGCCGACTGCGAAGGAGCCCATGCTCCTCTACATTGCCGCGACTAGCCGAGTGGTCAGTACAGTTGTCGTGGTCCAGCGCCCGGAAGAAGGCCGAGCCCAGCTAGTTCAAAGGCCGGTGTATTATCTAAGCGAAGTACTATCCAGCTCAAAGCAAAACTACCCGCACTACCAGAAGATGTGCTATGGGGTGCACTTCGCTGCCAAGAAGATGAAGCCCTACTTCCAAGAGCATCCCATCACGGTCGTGTGCACCGCCCCGCTTGCCGAGATCATAGGCAGCCGGGATGCATCCGGCCGAGTGGCTAAATGGGCCATTGCATTGGCACCATACACAATCTTCTACCAACCCCGCACCGCCATCAAGTCCCAAGCATTGGCCGACTTCCTCGTCGACTGGGCCGAGACCCAGTACCTACCGCCAGCTCCTGACTCTACCCATTGGCGGATGCACTTCGACGGGTCCAAGATGCGCACCGGCTTGGGAGCCGGCATCGTCCTCACCTCTCCCAAAGGCGACAAACTCAGATACACGCTGCAAATCCATTTCGCCGCCTCCAACAACGTGGCCGAGTACGAGGCGCTCATACACGGGCTCCGGCAAGCCAAAGAACTCGGCATACGCCGGATCCTGTGTTATGGCGACTCAGACTTGGTGGTCCAGCAGTCGTCTGGCGACTGGGACGCCAAGGATGCAAACATGGCGAGCTATCGATTCCTCGTCCAGCAGATCAGTGGGTACTTCGAAGGGTGCGAGTTCCTTCACGTACCAAGGGCCGACAACGACCAAGCAGATGCCCTGGCACGGATCGGCTCCACCCGACAGGCTATACCGACCGGCGTCTCCCTCCAGCGCCTCCTCAAGCCGTCCATCAAGCCGTCTCCAGAGTCGGACTCTATCTTCGTACCACCTATCCCCGACTCAGCCGGATCCGACTGGAGAGACCCCGCAGGCGGCACGGGGACTTCGACAACCGGCCCGGGGACTGCCGTAGTCGCACCCGGCCCGGGGACTGCGGCAATCGGCCCGGGGACTGCAGCAACACAAGAAGCGGTGGCCGACTCCAATTCCACGCCACCCGACCCACCCACCCGAGTCATGGTGGCCGTACTAATAGAAGAAGAAGTCACAGCTCCATCATGGGCCCAACCCATCCTCAAATTCCTAGTCAACAGAGAGCTGCCGGCTGATGAGATCTTAGCAAGACTAGTGCAACGACGAGCTGGAGCATATGCAATAATCAACAGAGAGCTTGTCAAGCGCAGCGTCACTGGAGTCTTTCAGCGCTGTGTCGAGCCAGAAAAAGGAGTGGCAATCCTCAAGGATATCCATCAAGGCGAATGCGGCCACCACGCAGCCTCAAGATCACTTGTGGCCAAAGCTTTCCGCCACGGTTTCTTTTGGCCGACTGCTTTGGAAGATGCCAAAGAGATAGTCAAGAGCTGCAGAGGGTGCCAAGTCTTCAGTTCCAAGCAACACTTGCCGGCTTCTGCACTCAAGACCATTCCCCTCACCTGGCCCTTTGCCGTCTGGGGACTGGACATGGTGGGCCCTTTCAAGACAGCCCGCGGCGGCTTGACACATCTGCTTGTCGCCGTGGACAAGTTCACCAAGTGGATCGAAGCGAAGCCGATCAAGAAGCTGAATGGGCCGACTGCCGTGACGTTCATCACCGACATCACTACTCGGTACGGCGTACCGCACAACATCATCACCGACAACGGCACAAACTTTGCCAAAGGAGCACTGGCACGTTTCTGCGCGACGCAGGGTATCCGACTGGACTTAGCGTCCGTTGCCCACCCGCAGTCAAACGGCCAGGTCGAGCGAGCAAATGGACTCATCCTCTCCGGCATCAAGCCCCGACTGGTTGTACCACTGGAGCGATCGGCCGGCTGCTGGCTCGATGAGCTGCCGGCTGTCCTCTGGAGTCTGCGTACTACCCCTAACAAGTCAACCGGCTTCACTCCGTTCTTCCTTGTATATGGTGCCGAGGCTGTCATCCCAACCGACATCGAGTTCGACTCACCTCGGATCACCATGTACACGGAGGCGGAGGCCAAGGAAGCAAGAGAAGACGGTGTCGACCTACTGGAAGAAGGCCGGCTGTTAGCACTCAGCCGGTCCGCTATCTACCAGCAGGGGTTGCGCCGTTACCACAACCGCAAGGTCAAGCCAAGATCCTTCCAAGAGGGCGACCATGTGCTTCGGCTGATCCAACGAACAGCCAGCCAGCACAAGCTCTTGGCCCCTTGGGAAGGCCCTTTCGTCATCAGCAAGGCACTAGGCAACGACTCCTACTACCTGATTGACGCGCAAAAACCAAGAGCACGCAAGAGGGACGACTCCGGCAAGGAGTCGGAGCGACCATGGAATGCGAACCTCCTGAGAAGATTTTACAGTTGAAAGCAGTATGTATCATGCTACCCTTTTGTATTAAGTACGAAACAACAGCCCCCCCCCCCCCCCCCCGAGGAGAACTCGGGGACTGCCTTCATCTATCTATGAGTGACGAGTGTCATATCGATGAATGTATTATTACATTTTCTGTCTGGCACCGGGTTCGACTAGTCGGCCCGGGGACTGGCCGCCTTAAGCTATATTAAAGTTCTACCTGAAGTCAGACAAGTAGTGTGCCGGCTCCCGAGTCCTCTCTTGTTGAAAGTCGCAGCTCGAAGAACCGACTGTCCGACTAGCAAGAGCCAAGGCAGAAAGGATGCCCACACGAAAAATGGCTAAGGACTAATGAACTTGTATAACGAAAAGACGGCCTCCAGCTACGCTTGCTGGCTGTCAGAACAGCTGGTTAGCCGGCTTCCCAAACACTTCGCTATAATCCAACAAAGCTAGAGTAATTGCCCTCCCAATTGGCCAAGCACTTCTCCAGCCACAGATTGCAGAGCAACTGTCTGACTGGGGAGGCGGCAACCAAGGGAGGGCGGCAAAGGAAACAACAGAAGGATGAAAAGCAAAGAACAAGGAAAAGCCGAACACATGCTTAGTCATATATACATATAAAGCCCCCAACAGGCCGGCAATCGACATAGTTCGAATACACCCCGAGTGGGTGGAATTGTGCAAACTTAACAAAATATTGTTCCAAAAGTGATAAGACAGGAAAATAAAAGATAGCAGACTAGACTAAAGGCGTGGTATGGGAGCCGGGTTGGTCAGTGGAGACGGCGTCACCAGCTGAAGGAGTGGCCGGCTGGCGGGTCTCGGCTTGATCACCGCCGGTGGCAGGCGGCGCACCCGCGCATGTCGTGTTGCTAGAGGCACGGTCAAGCTGAGGCTGGCCGGCCGCTCCACCATCCGGCCCGGCGTCTTCACCCTCCTCCTCCTCCTCTTCGCCCTCGTCGCTGGAGTCGATCTCCTCCGCCGAGTCTTCGCCGCCTGCCGGGTTCAGCCTGAACCATTCCTCCGGCTGGGCAACACCGTTGTCATCTACCTCAGGGGCGAAGGCGCTGGTGTCGGTGTAGCCGGCGATCGCCAAAGCCCGCCGGATGATAGCCGGCCGTGCCGGCTCCAGCTCCGTGTCGGCCTGTTGCCGCCAGGTAGCCAGCTGGTCCAGACTCAGACCGGGATACCAGGCCTTGACGAACTCCAGTGCCCGCCTGGCACCGGACCGAGCCGCCGAAGCCTTCCAGGCTTCGAAGCGGCCGACCGCCACCTCCAGCCAGTCGGCAGTCCGACTGGGGGTGCGGGGAACCACTTCGCCAGGCCAGAGGGCGGCCAACAGCTGCGCCCCAGCACGTTGAAGCTGGCGGAGCAGTCGATGAGCCGGCTGGAGGCGGGCCTGGATCGCCAAGAGCTGCTCCTCCAGCGACCGGCTAGCGTTTGGTGCAATCTCGGCGCTAGCCTGCCTCCGTGCCTCGCGGCGGGCCTCGATGATCTGGTTGGCGGCGGTAGAGTAGCCAGGGAAGTACTCTGCGCAAGAAAGAAAGAGAAAACACCAAGTCAGAAAACGAGCCAAAAGTGGCAAGCGGCAAGAAAGGACGAAGAAGAAGGCGGCTTACCGTCAACCAAATCTTCGATCTGGCCATAGCCATTGATCAGCGTCTGTCTCGCTTCGGCCCAGCCAGCCGCCTCTGTCTCATACTCGGCCTGGAGGGCGGCTTCGCTGTCCTGCACCGCCTTCAGAGCCGCCTTGTGGCTCTCCTCCTGGTCGGCCAACCTCTTGGCCAGGCGGTCACGCTCCTGCACCAAGGCGGCAAACTCGCCTCCTTAGCACGAAGGGCGGCCTGAGACCCTCCTAGCTGCTCCCTAAGACTAGCGTTGGCCGCTGCAGGGACGGCAGAGAAAGAAGAAGCAATAAGAAGAAGTCGTCAAGGAAGATCCGACCCGACTGCTCAGCAGTCGGCCCGAATCTCGGGGACTACACCCAGTGGGTGCGCTGACGCGCCCCCACGTGAGATAAAGGACGAAGCACTTACCCCGGCTCTCAGATAGGTCAGCGGTCTTCTGGGTCAGCTCCCGAGCCTGGGAGTTGAAGGCAGCCGCGCGAAGATTGTGGTAGTCCTGCAAGACAGGCAGAAGAGCGAAGTAAGAGCAGGAATAGCAAAACTAAATCCGCTAAGAAGTTCCAAGCCGCCTGCTCAGCAGCCGACTCGGAACTCGGGGACTACACCCAGTGGGTGCGCTGACGCGCCCCCAGGGAAGAAACCAAGATCAAAAAAGCAAGAAAAGAAGACTAACCCGGATGGCCGCCCGCGTCGCAAGGAACTCGTCGTTGTACTTCCTCAACGCCGTAGCCTGGGCTTGGAGCCTGGTCCGAACGTCCTGCGCGGCCACGTTCATCACGGCCGTCCCTCCACCCGGCGTCCACCCCGAGCTGGCGCTGGCCGCCTCCATATCCTGGGCCGACGAGCTGGAGCCCGCGGCCGGCTGCGGCTCTGACGCGGCCTTCCCCGCGCGCTGGCGCGACGACGTCCGGACCGCCAGATCAGTCCTCGCAGATGGCTCGCCCCCGGCCGATTGCACAGGCGACAGGACAGGCCGGCCGCCTTGAGTCGCCCCAGTCGGCGGGGCCGGTGCCGCCACCCTCTCCAGGATGACGATGTCGTCTTCCCTCTCCAGCCCCGGCTGGTCATCGCCGGCTTCTTCTGGCGAGGGCTCTGGGGCCCCAGGCGCCGCAACGCGCAGTGGGGTGACCAGCAAGGCCCCCTCCGCCATCGCCGCAGCTGCGGTCTCCGCTTGGGCCTTGGCCACGGCGTCAGCGCGCGCCTTCGCCGCCTCCTCCTCCTGTGCCGCCTTGGCGGCGGCCGCCCTCAAAGGCCTCCGCGTCCCGCGCATTCCGCTCCGTCGCCGCCTGAAGATCGGCACGGGGTTCCACGCGGCGAGTAGTGCTCCCAGATCCTCCCGGCGACCCAACGACGGAGGCGGCAGCAGCCCGCTCAAGCGACAATGGAGCCCTGGTTTTTTGGAGAAAAGACAAGGACTCAGGAGCTACCAGAGAAAAGAAAAAAGAATACACGAAGGAGTATATACTTACGCCGACATCGTCTGCGGCTGCTTCACCGCCTTGCGGAAGCGGGCTGCCTTCGCGGCCGCCTCCTCCCGCCTGGTCGCCGCAGCCCCGCCTCTGGGCTTCTTCGGCCGACTACCGAACAAGCCCGGCGCGGCACGACGCTTTTGCCCGCCGCCCCGAGCAGGCGGCGCGGCGGAGGAACCCGCGCCGTGGCCAGGCGCCGGCTAGCGGCGTGGGACGACTTCAGCCTCGTCATCGTCCGGCCAGTCATCGAAGCTGACTCCAAGCCCGGAGCCGCCTGCCTCACCGCCGGCTTGGCCACCGCCTGCCTCGGCAGTCACCCTCCGCATCGTGATGAAGGCGCCACTCTGAGCCGGCACGCCCTGCATGCGCGTGCCCAACTTGGACTGGAAGAACTCCCCCCAGAGCTCGAGGGTGGGGAGGACGCCGAGGTAGCCTTCGCACAAGGTGACGAAGGCGGACAACAGCACCACCGTGTTCGGGGTGAGGTGGTGCGGCTGGAGTTGGTAGAAATTGAGAAAGGAGCGGAAGAAGGCGCTCACGGGCAAGCCGATGCCGCGCAAGAAATGCGAGCGGAAGACTACCCGCTCGCCTTCCTCCGGCTCCGGCGTATCTCCTTCGCCGGTGCAAGACGGACCTGCACCTTGTCCGCGCCGGGCAGCCGCCGCGTCTTGCGGAGGAACTCGACGTGATCCTCATGGACGTTGGAGCCGTCCCAATCCCCGCCATACTGCATCATGGCGTAGGGCTGGCGAGAATGAGCGCGGTGGCGGAGAATCGAGTGGTAGAGCGGTGCGGCGGCGAGGCGCTGTTGCAAGAAAGGGTAGAAGGAAGAAGATGGCGGAGAGGGGAGGGGCGTGCGAGCGCCTGCCGCTCTCCCCCTCCCCCTACTTATAGCTTCGCACTGTGAAGCCGAGGAGGCAGGGCGTGGGGCGAGACGTGGGATTAACCGCACCCACTCCCCCCACACCCCGCGATTATTACGCCCTAAAAGCGTGCCGAAACCGCCGCAGGAAGACGTGCGGGCGGCTTAGGGCCGCAGAGAATCCACGCCTGGGCCCGGGCATAGGCGTGGCGGGCCCCCGACCTGCGGCAACGTCCCGTCGCGCGCGTGGGCTGGCAGGCTTTTTAGCCAAGGTAGGCCACGTGGTTCGCAGGCGGCAAGTGGCCGGCCCGCGGCCCGGTGCGCGCGCTGGCAGGCTCCCGCCCTCCGACTTCAAAATCTTTCGCCGGGACGGCGCGCCCAACCAAGGCCGGCTCCCAGCTGCCGGCTCGTCAAGATAGGAAGCTGACCGAGCTTCTCGACTCCCACCCAACCTCGAAGCTCAATCAGCCTCGGGGACTACTGTCGGAGGAAATGGCCACGGGTAGCCTAACCGACTACCCCTGGCTCTTCAAAAAATTATCAGGCCATTTGAGCCTTCAAGCATTCGAAGCATTGGGCCGCCTTCCCCCGGCCGGCTACCCCAGGGGCCGACTCTCAGAAGGCGACCCAGTCTCAGAAACCTCCCCCAAGATAACTACGAGATGGCCAACTCCAGGAAGCCGGCGCCAAGAGGACCGACTCCCAAAAGCCGACCATGGAGAACGCTGACTCCCAAGAGCCGGCCATGAAGAACGCCGACTCCAAGAAGTCGGCCAAGACCGCACCCACCAAAACTACGCCCACATAACGGTGACAAGACGGGGTGTGGCCACAGTACGGCCCACTACCCCCGAATCCCAAGGCAGGCATGGCCACAGGACGCCGTACGAGTCAGCCATCTCCCGTCCGGCTCGGCACTGTAGCCATGCTGGCCTCAACGTCATCCACGACAGACGCCAGTACGGCCCACGGGCGGCGGGCCCCTTTAGCCAGAGAGAGGCACGAAGGCGGCCCGGCCTCCCCCAGTCAGCCAGGGGCATAGCCGGCCCCCAGAAGCCGGCTACCCACTCCCTCGAAACATGTGCCACATTAAGGAGACAAGACGAGGTAAGGCTACAGTGAGAGCCCTCGAGGCGGCACACTGTAGCCACGCTCATCTCGACAAAGCCCTCGTCATCAGGGGCAAGGCTACAGTAAACAGCTGCCGACAAGACCCCCAGGCAGTGGGGCCGGCCTGTCGACCAAGAGGCTGGCAGCCGGCGGGACCCACGAGTCGGCGGGCCCCGATGGCCGGCGGAGAAGCCGGCGAGCGCAGACACTGACGGCTGGGACCCGCGCCCGGCCAGATTACAATTGTACCCCCGGGGGGTAGGCCTATATAAACCCCCCGGGGCACCCATGCAAAGGGTTGGTCTCTTAGAATTACACACACACCATATAGAGAGAAAAGTGAGAGCTAGCCTTGCTCTTCTTCTCTCTCGAATCCGACAGCTCAAGGAGCACTTGTAGCTACTCATTTTGATCTAGTGATCATGCGGAGACCCCGCAGAGCAGGACTAGGGGTGTTATCTCCACGGAGAGCCTCGAACCTGTGTAAGATTCGCCGGCGTGCATGTCTTCGCCTCATCCCGTTTCCAGGCACCGGCGACGTCTTACTGGCTCCCACAATGATAAGCCACCCGTTGGCATATGTCGCACCTACCACCCGACAATATGTATTCAACTTGTTGCTATAGCAAACTTAAATGTCACACCGGCGACTTTACTTGATGTCAGTGCAACTGCATAAAACGAGATTGGATTTCCTATTCGTGTTGGCAGATTCGTACATGATCTTGTGTGCGTCATGACAGGTTGGTACTTGCCTTCATCCACATGATCGTGCAGTGTGTTTTGAGATGCTGTGCTACTTGTATTTGTACTGTTTTAAATAAATGTTGAATTGAAGCTATTGTATTGCTGTCTTTTCCCATTAAGTAGTGAACAAAAATGGGACCAACCCAGACATTATGCTTGTTGCTTTGTTACAACAAACTCTGCATCACCCCCTTTATAAGTAGATGGAAGCACATGTTGTTGTTGCACCCACTCTCCCCTGGAACTATTTATGCTTTTTGTTAATCTAATGCCGCTGGTAACATTAAGCAATGCCACTCTCAGAATTAACTACTGAATCTTATTTCAAAACTACAACACTTGTTAGGGATTGGCGGGATTACCATTTTTGTGGCCGCATGTTTCATCCTCCTTTATTGGCCAGTAATTGATTCCTTTTTTTGCCTCTGTTAAAACAGGGATATCTATTCAACTTGTTGCTATTGCGACATTTTGCTTCGCTTAATTTTTGTGGAACTGCACAAAATGAGACCAGATTTCCATATATGTGTTGAGATCTCTTTTAGATCTTCCTCGGGAGTTGTTTCAAATCTTGGTCTTGAAAGGTCAGTACCTACTTTCCTCAGAATTAACTACTGAATCTTAGTTCAAAACTGCAACACTTGTTAGGGATCGGCGGGAGTACCATTTCTGTTAGGGATCGGCCGGAGTACATGTTTAAGAAATGTATTGTTCAGATAATGTCTCTGTTATTATATATCAGTTACAGTGTTTTACAAATGGTACTATCCTGCTTTGTAGTTCTTTCTGCATGTTTAACCAAGGTATTGTTAAGATAATCTCTCTGTTAAAATGAATCAGTCGCATTGTTTTAGGAATGATACTTTTCTGCTTTGTTGTTCTTTATACATGTTGAAACAAGGCATTGTTAAGATAATGTCTCAGTTAATATGAATGAATCACACTAATTGAGAATTGCTACTCTCCTGCTTTGTTTCCCATTAAGATAAGGTAGATCAGTAGATGTTTTTCTTCTGGGAGTACAAGTCATCAACCGTTATTTCTTAGTAATTGTTTCCCTTATACCTATTGTTGCTTACAGGGATATCAAAATTAAAGCTCGGTTTTATTCCGACTTTGATTTTAGTTAAACTGCACAAAAGGAGCCAATGTGTCTATGGAAAACAGCTGCATTAGTGGGTCCAGTTGGTCTTACCACTTTGTAGAAAGAAGCAGTCACTGTTTGCGCTACATTACACAAGGAATGATCGAGAAGCTTTACAGAGTATTAGTAGACGCTGGTGACATGACTAGTCTGCAGAGAGCATAGGAAACCCTACACCATGTGGAGTGCACTGGGCAAAAAGTGCCCAAACAAGTACAGGAAGCCAGGCTAGGACTCCAAATCTGTCAATGTCATTCTAAGCAACAAGGATGGGGCATCTGGGTATGGTAATCTGTTTACCGTACTTTTAGTTTGTTAGTCCACCGATTGGTGGGTTGACACTGGGGCCAATATTCATGTGTGTGCTGCTGTGTCTTTGTTTTTTTGCAGCATATAAATACGATATCCACAGGGATGCTCAGCTTGATTTTAGTGGAACTGCACAAAATGTCCAGATGGTTTGTGTCCTCCATAATACTTCATCATGCACAATACATCGAATGGTTCTCTAATCATTCGTCGTCACCTTGAGCCACCGGACTATATGTTTGAATGGTGCTGCCAGCGTTGGCCATTAAGAAGGGTAAGAAGAAAGACAAAAAGAGAGATGGCTACTTTACTTGTGGATCGGAGGAACACTAGGCAAACAAGTGCCCAAACAAGTACCAAGAAGCCAGGACAGGACTCCAAGTATGTCAATGTCACTCTAAGCAACAATGATGGGGCATCTGGGTATGGTAATCTGTTTACCGTACTTTCAGTTTGTTAGTCCACCGATTGGTGGGTTGACACTGGGGCCAATATTCATGTGTGTGCTGATGTGTCTTTGTTTTCTGGCAGCATATAAATAAGAAATCCACGGGGATGCTCAGCTTGATTTTAGTGGAACTGCACAAAATGTTCAGATGGTTTGTGTCCTCCATAATACTTCATCATGCACAATACATCGGATGGTTCTCTAATCATTCGTCGTCACCTTGAGCCACCGGACTATTAGATGACAAACTGATGACAAACCCTGCCCGTTCCACAATCGTAGGCATTACATATTTTGAATGGGAAAAGCTTGTCAAAGTTGACATTAATTTAATATATTGGAATTGGAAAACCTTGTCAATTTTTGCTCATTGACGTTAGCTAGAAGACATGCATTTGCTATTTTTGAGTGGGACGCCCTTTGCTGTGAGCAACATCGATCGTTTTTTCCTATTCATGTCGTCAGTTCAGAAGTAAATGTTTACTCTACTGAGATGCATAGTCACATGAATGTTGACTTATGTAAGATATTTTAAGAGTTTGTTCTGAATATTGTCTATGTAATGCCAGGCCTTGTGTTTGATTGCAAAGTTGAGCTTGGAATGTTGTGGCATGCGACATCACGAGCTGTTTTCACCGTGCCTCCTGAGAATAATGCTTCGTATTGTTTTGCATGTCGATCTAATGCCAGTGATTTGCTTGTTAAGAAGATCATCCTCTTCTGTTGTTTCCGTGCTTAAGAAGTTCATCGTCTTATGTTTCATTCATAGCCTATATGACAAGTCGGGTAGGTTAGACGTGAAACCGTATGATCTTCCGACCAACTCATCATCTTAGGCCATGATTGGATCGTCGTTTTCCAACCAAAACCGCTTGTAAAACTGACGCTTGTAAATAAAAGCAGATGGTCTCGGGCGAAGAGCTTGGTTGGTCGATTTCGACTAGTAAAATATACAATGGTCTCTCAAATTACACGCGTAACCCGCCGGTTTTACTTACAGACCTCGGGCTCTCGATTTCATTACACCTGTATTTTACGCGTTGTTTCCGATGACGAGTAAATTACACTTGTATCTTAACACAGGTGTGAAATAAACCAGAGATCCCAAGCGCGGCCTTACCGTTTCATGCTGTCTCAGTCTCTTGAAGGTGCTCATAGGTGTCCGATGATCCTGGCTTCCTGAATGAGCAGCGGGCGCTGTATCAGACCATCCGTAGGGCCCACGAGGCCCTCTCCGTCGTCCTTCAAGTTGTTGCACTCGCCGTGGCGCTGAGCATTGTTAACATGGTCAATGAACATAAGGATTCAGGAGATGACTTTATTTTGACTGGATGACAGTAGGGACCCACTAGGGCCATAGCCGTACGTACGCAAGTGCCTCCTTATTATGTACAAGTATAATTTTTTTGCTTCCTCCTAGTTTCCTGACATCACGGTCCCACACCATTGTCAACCTATGTAGTCAATATAAACAAGAGAATTGCACAAGGTGCGGCCGACAGCTGGGACCAAGCAGCTCGAGCAGTATTTGTGTTTTTGAGGCGTGAGCACTGGAGAGTTTTTCTTGGCGATGTTTTCATTGTTATTCAGAGGAGAGCAGGGTATTAACTGGGCGGGCTGTGGCCCGGTTAGCCTAGGACAGATATCCAGCCCAGATATTAATTTTTTTCAAGATGAAAATGGCTAGCCCAGCTATACGTTTTTTTGAGGAATACCCAGGCAAGGTCAACTTGTTATTCTCTGCCCCGCTGGGCTGCAAATCTTTCCTAGGAGGGACGCATTAGGCTTAACAGGAAAATGGGCTTTAAAAAATTAATAAATGGGATGTAATTATAAAAACTGGGCAGTAACTATAAAAAATGCACCAAACACGAAATTAGTTTATAAAATATTATTTATGGATTTTGAAAATCTTAATTTTTAATTGTTGCGCGCGCAATGTTTCGTTGGATTTTTACGTAATACAAATTTATATTTAGTCTGACTAGAAATTTCGGGATAAAAATATTTCGGATCCCATCAAAATGTGGGAAATTTTATTGAATTCTGTCTTGAACGTTTGGTTGAAATTATTAATCGTTGTCCTAGCTAGAAAGTGGGCTGTACTTTTAACAAACTGTAAATGGGCTATAGTAAATTCCATTAGAATTCAAAAATGGGATGTACATTCTTACAAATCGCAAATGGGCTATAAGTTCTCTGCCACACAGTTGTGGGCCTACTAAGTTGACGCGTCCCCTAAAAAAAGAAGTTGACGCGTATGCAAGGCTTTGTCAACTTATTACGGTCAACACACGGTTTTAGCAGCAGTGGCCGTTGGATGTCTATCCAACGGATGTCGCGCTTCTTCTTCAATCTCGGATATTCTAGCTTCGGCCGCCCAAAAAATGATTCCTCTCCCTGACATCTGGGGTGCACCATTTTGGAGGCTAGCCTGTGGGCCTACTAAGTTGACGCGTACCAAGGGCTTTGTCAACTTAGTCAATATAAACGATTCTAGCTGCAGTGACCGTACGATGTCCATCCAACAGCCGTAGTGCTTCTTCAACCTCTGGTCTTCTTGCTCCAGCCGCCCAAAGCAGCGGCGGTCGTGCCGCCTGCTCCTGCCTCCCGTGGCCGGCTATGCTGCCGCAAAGGCCTCACCGCCCCCATACTACTCCCACCGCTGGCCAGGCCATCCCTCCACTCACCCACACCCCCTGTTATTCTGCGGCGACGGCAGCCTCACACCGCAGCCGAACCAGTGAAACCTCGTACTCCTCTCCGCGCGGGCTTCCACTGCCGCGTCTTCCCCGGCTCCGCGTCGTCCCCTTCCTAGGCCTCGCCGTCGTCCACCGCCCTGGTGCTCTCGGCGCGGCGTGGTCAACGTGGTCAAGGAACGACTTCCATCGAAAGAGTACTGTATGTGGAGAGGTTGATAGCTGGGTCCATGGCGGCCGCAAGGAAGTGCCTCCTTATTACGCGCAAAATATTTATTCCTCCACTTGACAGCAGGGACCCACCGGACGAGCCACCGTATTTCGTGAAAAAAAAACGTTTCCCCCTGACTGCTGGGACCCACCAGCTACATCTTCGCATGCAAGGAAGTGCGTCCGGGCAAAAAAAAAAACGATTCGCCCCGCTGACTGCTAGGACCCACCAGCTACATCTTCGCACGCAAGGAAGTGCCTGGCAGTCGGGACCCACCTAGTCGAAGCGTACGTAGTGTTGTCATTCCGGTCGCGAACGTGTACGTACATACTGGTCGATGTAGAGGCACACACGTAGGATGTACACGTACCTATAGCGGCCAGGGTGCAAGAAAGAAAATACGGCCACATACGTACATACGGGCGGGGTCTCAAACGCCTACTCGCGCATACGTACGGCCAGGGCTCGTGTACATGGCTGGGTCAGAACGGAGAAACAGCGTCATCGTCGTGTTCATGGGGAGCCAACCGGCTGGGTCGGAACAGAATGCGTCATCGTGTTCATCGGGAGGGCTTGGACGGAACCGCCGATGGAAACGAGGCCTGGCGTACTGCACAACGGAGGAAACGGCCTTGTGTTCGACCGGTCACGTTCGAAACGGGATCCTGTTCATCGGGAGGGGTCTGGCGTACCGCAAAACGTAGGAAACGGAATTTTGTTGGACCTCCTACGGTCGAAACGGGGTCCTGTTGATCGGGAGGGGTGTGGCGTACCGCAAAACGGAGGAAACGGACTTGTGTTGGAGTGCTACGGTCGAAACGGGGGTCCTGTTCATCGGGAGGGGTGTGGCGTACCGCAAAACAGGACTCCACGAGATACTGTTCATCTCCACCGTCGACCCCCTCCAGCCTCCACGGGCTACTGTTCATCCACCGTCGACCTCCTCCAGCCTCCACCTGCGACTGTTCATCCACGGGCTCCTGTTCATCCAGCCTCCACCGCGCGCTACTCCACCGGCTACTGTTCAACCAGCCCTCTCCACGGGCTCCTATTCAACCACCCCTCCACGGCTACTGTTCACCCAGCCCTCCACCATCTATTGTTCATCCAGCGCTCCATGGGGTGGTCCTATTCATCCAGCCCTCCACGGGGTCCTATTCATCCAGCCCCAACCAGCTCGATCGATCGAGGTCCTGTTCATCCAGAGGCAACACCACGGGTCCTGTTCATCCACCCCCATCGGGAACTATTCATCCAAACGCCCCAGCAACACTCACTGTTCATCCAGAGGCAGCATCGATCGGCTTCAGTTAGCAGCAGTAGCGAAGGAATCGCTCGAACGGGTTCAGTTAACAGCCATAAATCGATCGCTCGGGTTCAGTAACGCGTAGCCTGCAGTGCAATCGCTCGGGTTCAGTAGGCGAACGCCTCGCTCGGGTTCAGTTAGAGCCCAACGCCTCGCACCCACGCGCGTGTACGGGAGAAACATGCAAACCTCCGTGCATCGCTCGGCCCCGACCACCCACCGTAACCGGGAACACCCCGATATTTTCCTAGCCCTCGCTTCTACCATGGTTTTTTCCGTCATGGACGGCCCAAAGAATGTCATGCAGCTGCGTCTCTAGCCCGCCCAGGATGAAAAGCCCATTTTCTGTCATGATTTTTTGTCATAGAAGTAGGAGCCCACCACATCTATGATGATATCGGGTTTTGTCACAATTATCGCCATAGAAGTGTCATAAGTATGACCGATTTTTTTTTGTTCGGCCCAAAATGTCACGGATGTGTCTTTTTTGTAGTGATTGCCTCTGCCCACTCCAACCTTTTGTTCTTCCAAGCGTCATTGTTAAATACCTCCACACCATGGCCAGAGCTAACAACATCGTCAGGCTCGACCTCTTCCTCCTCAGGCACGTGTTCATCAAAGCCCCATTGGAGGATCCAGTTATGCAGAATGCAACAAGCAAGATCAAGCTTAACCTGAGTGGAGTATGGGTGGAATGGCTTCTGATCCAGGATCTTAAACCTATTCTTTAGACCTCCAAATGCCCTCTCAATAGTTACTCTAAGGCTGGAGTGTTTGAGATTAAACAGCTCCTGTGCAGTCCTAGGTTACTTCCTACCAGAGAACTCGTTGAGATGGTACCTTGTTTTCCTGAAGGGTGGAAGAATACCCGTCCGACATGTATAGCCAGCATCTCCAAGGTAGAACTTGCCGTCGGGGATATTGATTCCATCAGGTCGACTCATGTTGTCAGTGAGAATGTTAGCATCATGCGCTGACCCCTCCCAGCCAGCCAGCACATATGTGAACTTCAGATCAAAGTCAACAGCAGCAAGCACATTCTGACTTGTGTAGTGCTTCCTCCCCGTGTATGCTGCAGACTGTAACCTAGGAACTCTGGCAGTGACATGAGTACCATCTATTGCCCCAATGCAGTGCTGAAAATGGCATCACAAGCCTGTGTTAGTGCTCAACTTGAGCAATACAAGCATATCAAGCCATGAAAAGTGTATATTGTCAATGCTCACCTTGAAGTATGGATACCATCTAGGGCTTCCGCGAATCTTGGGTGAAGTCTGACCAGATGGTCTCCTGATCATCTCTCCTCTAAGCTCCCTAATAGCAAAAAGCACTTGCTTGAAGTACCTAGAGATGGTCTCCATTGATCTCCTAAACGTGTTGTGAATGACCCTGAACCTCTGGTTATGGCCAACAACATGGAGGAACATGGCCACTTGCTCTTCGACACTGTAACACCCACGATGCGGCTATATCTCCCATGTGTCGAGGCACGACTTAGAGGCATAACCGCATTGTGGTTTTGTCGCAAGAAGGGTCATCTTCACACAATCCCATGTAATGAACAAGAATGGGATAAAGAGTTGGCTTACAATCGCCACTTCACAATACATAAATAAATCATACATCAATCAGAGTACACACATAGGTCCGACTACGGAACCAAAAGAAAAGAAGACAACCCCAAATGCTAGATCCCCGATCGTCCCAACTGGGCTCCACTACTGATCAACAGGAAACGAAACATAGTAACGACCAAGGTCCTCGTCGAACTCCCACTTGAGCTCGGTTGCGTCATCTGCACTGGTATCATCGGCACCTGCAACTGTTTTGGAAGTATCTGTGAGTCACGAGGACTCAGCAATCTCACACCCGCGAGATCAAGACTATTTAAGCTTATAGGAAAGGATGGGGTAATGAGGTGGAGCTGCAGCAAGCACTAAGCATATATGGTGGCTAACATACGCAAATAAGAGCGAGAAGAGGAGCAATGGAACGGTCGTCAACTAGTAATGATCAAGAAGTGATCCTGAACTCCTACTTACGTCAGACATAACCCAAAAGCCGTGTTCTCTTCCCGGACTCCACCGAAAAGAGACCATCACGGCTACACACGCGGTTGATGTATTTTAAAATTAAGTCAAGTGTCAAGTTCTCTACAACCGGTTATTAACAAATTCCCATCTGCCACATAACCGCAGGCACGACTTTCGAAAGATAATACCCTACAGGGGTGTCCCAACTTAGCCCATCACAAGCTCTCACGGTCAACGAAGGATATTCCTTCTCCCGGGAAGACCCGATCAGTCTCGAAATCCCGGTTACAAGACATTTCGACAATGGTAAAACAAAACCAGCAAAGCCGCCCGATGTGTCGACAATCCCGATAGGAGTCGCACGTATCTCGTTCTCAGGACACACCGGATAAGCGAAGCGTACAGGTACCGACGTAACCCAAGTTGCCAAGGGATGGTCCCGCGCGGTGCTCTAGTTTGGACCAACACTTAGACAAGCACTGGCCCCGGGGGGGGGGGCGTAAAATAAAGATGACCCTCGGGATGCGCGACTCCCAAGGGAAAAAGGCTAGGTGAGGCAAATGTAAAACCAAGGTTGGGCCTTGCTGGAAGAGTTTTATTCAAAGCAAACTGTCAAGGGGGTCCCATAAATCACCCAACCACGTAAGGGACGCAAAATCAAGGAACATAACACCGGTATGACGGAAACTAGGGCGGCAAGAGTGGAACAAAACAACAGGCATAAGGCCGAGCCTTCCACCCTTTACCAAGTATATAGATGCATTAATTAAATAAGAGATATTGTGATATCCCAACATCAACATGATATCCATGTTCCAACATGGAACAAACTTCATCTTCACCTGCAACTAGCAACGCTATAAGAAGGGCTGAGCAAAAGCGGTAACTTAGCCAAACAACGGTTTGCTAGGAAAGGATGGTTAGAGGCTTGACATGGCAATATGGGAGGCATGATATAGCAAGTGGTAGGTAGCGCAACATAGCGATAGAGCGAACAACTAGCAAGCAATGATAGAAGTGATTTCGAGGGTATGGTCATCTTGCCTGAGATCCCGCAAGGAAGAAGAACGAGTCCATGAAGAAGACAAACAGACGGAGTCGAACGAATCCTCACAACTCCGGAATGAAACCGAAGCTAACGAGAGAAGCAACCCGGAAAGAAACAAACAACATAGTAACCACACAATCATAAACATGGCATGATGCACAAACAAGTATGATGCATGTCCGGTTTAAAGAGGCATGGCATGGCAAAGTGCAACAAACAATACTACAAATTAAGTGGAGCTCAATATGCAACGAGTTGCATATTGACGAAACACCACATCAATTATTTAGTTCTCTCCCGTTTATGTACCCAACAATATTAACTGTTATTAAACATGGCAAGAGGTGAAGCATAGTAAGACTATCTATCTAGGCAAGTTTAAATGAGGCCGGAACAGCAAACAACAATTCCGATAAATCCTCATGTCATTTAGCAATTTAATACAAACACAATTTTAAACATTTAAATGTTGTTATCATGATGCGGATGACAATGCAAGTTTTAAGCAATTTTATGAAAATATTGACTTGAGCATGACACAAGGCATTTGTCGCCATGGCGGAAGGAAAAGGGTGCCACGGCGGTGAAACGGAAATGGTGCCACGGCAACATCCCGGTTCCGGCAACTCGATTGAGATGCTGGTGCAAAGGAACAAGTGTGGGGATGTGTGGAACTTGCTAGAGATGGTGGGGTGATCCCGGCAACCGGGTTCCCTTGGTTCGACGGCATGGCAAACAAGGAGGGACGTGCAACATCAATCGCATACGGTGAAAACATGCGGTTCATCTCATACAACAAACATGCATTCAGTCCAAGGGCGGTCGTTCCGGCGGTTATACCTTCGAAGCGTGCCTTTTCGGAGTGGATCGGGTTCGTTGAGCGAAGTAGTGGTACTCGCGGGTCGTAGAGGAAGTAGTGGTACACGGCGACGATAGTCCAACTTGAAGGGTCGTTGATGTCGTGGTACTTGGAGACATGCACGGGATCAAAGTTGTACACGTTCGTTTACATCCAGTGTCGTTCGTAGAGGTACTTGGCGTCCGGTGCGGTACTTGGCGTCTCGTACTGGCCGATCCAAAACGAAGCAAGACAAAAGGGCCTCTGGTTTGTGCAGCAACAAGGCAACTCATGCCCGACAGTGAAGCAACAAAATCGGCCACGACGTGGTGGTGGTGCAGAACACCAAGAGGCAGGGCGTGCAGGAGAAAAGGGCCGGAGATGGGGGCGGCAACATGGCACAACATCAGGTAGAGGCCATGGCGACATGGGGCCCTCGAGCGCTATCGGGGAGGAAGGCGAACTCGGGGTCCGGCAGCAGCAAGGCGACGATGAGGGGGCACGTCGGGGGCAGTGACTCAGAGTTCTTTTGAAGGAGCTGAAGCAGAGGAGGGCTGCGACGGCGCGTCGATGGTCACCGACGGCGGCGGGTCCAGGCAGCGGCGCGCCCAGAAGAACTTGGCGGCGGCGGCTTCAAGGAGGTTCGGGCACGGGGACGAAGGCCAGGGCCGCGATCGGTGGAGGAAGGCAAGGCGACGCGACGGCGAAGGGGCATGGCTCCGGCAAAGGGGCATGGCTCCGGCGGAGCTGCTCGTTGGCGGCAGCCGAAGGCAGAGGCGGGGAGGCGGCGGCGATCCAGCGATGTGGTGCAGGAGAGGGAGGCGCGAGGAAGGAGGGGCCGGCGCGGGATCCGGGCAGCAGAGGGAGGAGGTGGCGGCGCTAGGTGGAAGGTGGGAAAGGGGAGATCGAACGAGGCACGCGCTCGCTGTCTCCTGGCGGCGCGAGGGGAAACGAGAAGGAGAGACCAGGGAATCGAGAGGGGAGTTTAGGGTTAAAGGTTTGGATGGGCTTAGGGGATGGATGGGCCTAGATGCTGGGCTGCAGGAGGCCGGCTGGGCTTGCTCCTCTCTCCCACTTATTTTCTCATAACAGAGAAAAAGAAAGAAAAGGAAGAAAAGAAAAGGTTGGAGAAAGAGTTTGGGCATGGGGATTATCTTACTGGGCTCACAAAATTATGAGGAATTTGACAAAAATGGCCTGAGGATTTTTAGAGGAAGTAAAATCCACACGCGTTGGATTTAACTCGGCAAGTTTGAATTTTGAAACCCATTCAAATGAGCTCCAAATAGGTCGAAACTGTAGGAGGTGACCCTACACACCAGATGTGATTTATGAGCAGATTTGGAACATTTATGGGGAAGTAAAATTGCAACTCCATTTTACTAAAAGGTCGAAAAGGAAGGATAGGAAGTTGAGTCGGATAAAAGAAGAGTTGAAGAATAATGCAAATGTGTTATGAGTGATTCCAAGTTAATGGAATAGTTTAATATCTCCCTAGATATTGAGAGGATATGTTATAAAGAGAAATCACCATGTGAATTCCCTCGATTTAAATAGATCAACCATCCATGCAATTTATTAGTTGAGTTGAGAAGCAAAGATTAATGACATGATGGCATGATGACATGATGCAATGCAAAAATAAAAGAGCAAGCACAAATGAAACACACAGTGATCACAAAAATATGGAAGTCTTCTGAAGCGTCGGTCTCGGGGCGTTACAACACTCCACCACTACAAGAGGATCTCGTCCCGAGATCTAGGATGGCACCGGAGAGAAGCGGGAGAGGAAGAGAAGAGGTAAAACTAATTGCTTCTTAGACAAATGAATGAAACCAAAGAACCTTGCGGGGTTGAACAAATCGAAAGAAATGACACAACGGAGATAAGCGAATTGAGAGCACTCCGTAGTAAACGGAAGCAAGGAACACCATGAGATCCTTGAGGTTAAGTGACACGATAGATATTTAAACCACTCCGATTAAAACAAGATAGGGAAGGAATAAGAGTGATATAATTTGGACAGCGCTCTGACTGAAAATGGAAGGAAATAACATGAACTTGAGAAGATGGGGTGATGCTTGATGAAATCAACAACACACTGCCTCCGGAACTACTGAAAGAATGGCATAATGGGTCAGAAAGATTTCAGACAGCACTCCGGTTGAGAAGGGAGGCAAAACTTGACAGAATGGGAAGAACTTGAAAAGAGGGCACAACACTCCGGTTGGAAATGAAAAAGCACGAAAAGAACACGGTCCTCACAAACCGAGAAGATGAGTGAAGAGAGCAACATCACAATGCCTCCGGAAGAAATAAATAATAGAAGATAGATCCTTGGAATAAAGAATGGAGAAGAAAATGACAACTTCTGCCACAAATGAGCTTGGAAAGCATCCTTCCAAGAAGGTTATAACTGAGTTGTTGGGAAATCAACAACGAAAAGAACAAGCTTGTTGTGGGCTTATGGAACACATCTCAAAATTATGAGGTGACAACCCGGCACTAACGGAAACAATTGCTTGCTTGAGATCAACGAAGAGATGAAAACTTCTTCCACCAAGAGGGGAAGGAGAAAACTTGATCATTGATAAACACCACAAATAGCTACATTCCTTAGGGAAGGCTATAGGTGAAATATAACCCAATACAACTCCAACAAAAAGATTGATTGGTTGAAAAGATCTCTTGAACGAAGATAAAATGATGGATTTAAATATGTCACTCTTGAAAACTTTGTGAATCATGAAACCCGAAGGAAAATTATCGAGAATGACATAACACCACCCCAAAAGATAAGGTAGGAAGAATTGCACTACGGAATGCAAGATGAAGAATGCTTGAACTCCTCAAAACAAAACATGTGTTGAACACCATGTTTATTTAAGAGTATAGCTTGGTGGATCTTAACTTAGAGAGAAATCTTGAAGAACAATTGAAGAATGAAAAGAATCCTTGACGAACCGCCATGTGAACCTCCATGAAGAACTCCGGTAATAAAAGAATGATCAAACGAAAGGGAAAGTTGAAAAAAAACTCCGGGAGAAGCCTTGCGATGATTAGATGAAGCTTTGAAATGATATAATTGAAATAACTTGGAGCTCCGGAAAAAAATGAACAAATGAGATCAAGAATTTTGATGAATCTCCGGAATAAGGAATTGAATTTTACTCGATGAAACAAGAATAAGAATTACAATATGCGTATCCTTCACCAATTTAGATTGATGACAAGCAACGGATTTGGCATACTGCTTATACTTGTAGAAAGGATTAAGAGAGATATAGCGTAAATTTGAATAAGGTCTCAACGAATCGTCGGTAGGATTTGAAAGAACGAATGAGTTGATACAATAACGAAGGAAGATAAATCTTGAACGAACCGCCGTAAGAATCTGAAAATCAACGAAGATAAGATAAAGAAACACCGGGAAGAATTAGAAAACGAATAAAGATACTTGACAGAATTTAGATACAAGTGAAACAAAGAGATCATGAATTGACTAGAGGATACTTGAGCGATGCACCGGTAAGAATATGGAGATGAACGCAGAGACATCAATTTAGAATAATTGGAGAACGAAGCTGAAAACTTAGAACGAAGAAATCTTTCTGAAATGATGGCCTTTGGATGATCAAGAAATGAAAACAACTCTGAAATGCTCCGGATGGATAAGAAAAGAATTACGCGATTGGAAACAATTTGAGAGGATGGAAACAAGTAAGAACCATGAACCTTCAAGAGAACGGACCAAGATTCAAGAGAAATTCTTCTTCGGTCTTCAAATGTTGGGAATGATGATGCAAAACACCACCATGAATTGTTGAGATACTCCGGGATGAAAAATTAGAAAGGTTGAACCAACGATGAAAAGAATTTGAAATATCTTGGAGAAAGACATATGACTGATGATAACTCATTCTTATGTCAAACTTTGAAATGAATTTGAGAATAACTCCAGAAAAATTAGAAGAGTCAGGTAAGATCCTGGGAAAAGACCTGTGGGTTAGGGCCCACTCAAAAGAAACACCGTTGAAATGATTACTTGAAAAGGAGATTGCACCGGTTGAATTAAATGGCTCAAAAGAGATAACAACCTCGAGATAGCTTGAACGGATTGGGAATGGAAATGCGTATCTTCTGAGATATCTTCAGCACTCCAGATAACATGAATAGCAAAAGGTAGATGATTAAGAGATGCACCGACATGAGAAAGCATTTGAAACGAGGAAAAGAATACGATCAACACTGAAAGCTTGACTTGAGTCCATCGGAGAAGAAAAAGAACGAAGAATAATAAACTTGAAGCTCCGTTAGTATCTTCATGGAAATCACCGGATAAGAACATTGACGGAAAAGATTGGAGAGACTTCCCATCAATAAAAGGATACTTGAATCAGAAATCCGAGTCCTTGAAGAAAAAAAAGGTGGGAGGGCGGGAAAAAACAAAGGCACCTTGGGACGGATGAAACAAACACCGTTGAGAAAACTTAGAGTTGATCTTGCGGATGTTGAAAATGATCGGATCCACTTGAAGAGAAGCACACCGGTTGGAAATAGAATTGGGATGACACTCTTGATGACCAAGAAGGATTAACACTCCCATAGAAACATGAGAACACCACTTGGAAAAGGTATGGAATCAACACTTGACATTGAAGCAACTCGAATACCACAACTTAAAACAAAACAAAGGATTGGCTTAGGAAATAAGCCAGAAACAAACATATGATAGATCCCATATCGTATCATGTGTGTGTTGGAAAGATATCCTACGAGATACTTGAATTCCCACTTATAAACTCCCGAAACTTTCTGGTTATGCAATCTGGTGTTGGGGATACAGGGGACACAAAATATATCACCCAAACTAACAATCCCTAGATCCAGCTGTATCCATCCGTCAACACATAACCAAGAAACGTTCGGAAATCGTGTACCTCAACCTTCGAAAAGCATCTGTTATACGAGTTATGGTAATACTCCCGAACTCCCGCCCCAGTACTGGGTGGCGTCGAGGTGATCTCACCAACAACTGCATAAAAGAGATTTTCGATGTCGGCGAAACTCAGGTATTCCAGAACTGCAACGATAAAATTGTGACGACAACACCTCGGAGCTCAACTCCCCGGGACACTGCCACAACCCCTAAATGTCAGGAGGCACCAAGAACAATGTTCTCGTCACAAAACCATCGGAACGATTCCAAGATACCCGCGTGATCCTAAATTTTTTTTAGTGAAATTTGAGGAGAGAAGAGTCAAAACTTCTACGTCAGGAGACCTCACCAGAGCGACGAAGGGACTGAGGAGTAAAAAGAATCCTACTCTCCGATATATATAATCCTAAGACTCAAAACATTTTTGTTCTAGAGTCAACAATGCCAGCGATTCGATCAAGCAGGGGGCTCCTAAGTCGGGGATGGCTCTGATACCAACTTGTAACGCCCACGATGCGGCTATATCTCCCACGTGTCGAGGCACGACTTAGAGGCATAACCGCATTGTGGTTTTGTCGCAAGAAGGGTCATCTTCACACAATCCCATGTAATGAACAAGAATGGGATAAAGAGTTGGCTTACAATCGCCACTTCACACAATACATAAATAAATCATACATCAATCAGAGTACACACATAGGTCCGACTACGGAACCAAAAGAAAAGAAGACAACCCCAAATGCTAGATCCCCGATCGTCCCAACTGGGCTCCACTACTGATCAACAGGAAACGAAACATAGTAACGACCAAGGTCCTCGCCGAACTCCCACTTGAGCTCGGTTGCGTCATCTGCACTGGTATCATCGGCACCTGCAACTATTTTGGAAGTATTTGTGAGTCACGAGGACTCAGCAATCTCACACCCGCGAGATCAAGACTATTTAAGCTTATAGGAAAGCTGTGACACCCAAGTTTTATTTGGATTTTTCAAAAGATTTTATTTGACTTGAGGGGAGTGATTTAAATTTTTCTTCAAGAGAACTCTCCCTCTCATATAATTTTTCTTTATGGCAAAAGTTTTATTTGGATTCACCCAAGATCTGTCTTTGGTCTTGGAGGTTCTTGCTTTTCATTCGGACTCAAGACCAAATGTTTTTCTTTTGGGGAAAACAACTTAAAAAAAACCTTTTTGGAAATGCACTATGGCTTTTGGAAAACTCCTTTGCCACTTTCAACAATTCCTTCTTGCCATGGCCTTAGGGCAAATCCTCTCTCCTAACTCTTCCCTCACCTTTGGATCATGATCTGCATCAAATCCAGCAAGTTGGACCTCCTCATGTGATCATTTTCATTTGAATCTTATTCAAACAAATTTCTGTCTTCTATCCTACTACTTGGAGATTTACAAAGGAACTCCATTTTCTGTTTTGATTTTTGCCCCCAAACCAACTCTCCTCCCTAGTCCTTTGAACCCTCAACCTAGAACCATGAAGATCCCCCTGGTCTTCAGTTCAAAATGTTCAAACTACATATGCTGCAAGTTTGGACCAAATTTGCCAAATTTGGTGAAATTCATTCAAAACCTTCTCCAAAAATTCCAAGTAAAATCAGGCAGCCTCTGGGTGCATTGAGTGGTCATCTCACCAAGTTACAGCTCCAGAAAAATTCATCTCATTGCAAAAACCTTCTGTCGAACACCTGCAGTGCACTGTCTTTGTCACATTCAGAAAGTTCAGAGAACACTGCAGTGGCTTGCTGTCGTTTTCTTCAGAGAAGGACGTCGATCTCGCCAGTGCCACCGCGTCGCCTTGCTCCTCGTCCCCGCCCTCTTGTTCCTGCACCGCACGAACGCCTGGCGCCTTGCGGGCATCGGCGACGAGCAGCAGAAGGTGCGCTGCCCCGTGACCGACGCCGGCGGCGGCTTTGCGGACGCCAGCGGGAGACACGGCGCCGACGACGCCACCCAGCGCCGCCCAAACCACCGGAGCTCGCCGCGTGGCCTTCCACTCCCCCGAATGCGCTGCCGCTCTCGTCGTGAACCGCAGGGCGCGGAGCGCGCTCTCTGCCGCCGTTGAGCCCGTGCGGTCACCTCACCGTGGACCGACGCCATTACGCCAAGACCATCTCCGTTTAGCTGTAAAACGACTCCGGTAACTTCCACTGATGCTGCCTGGCCGCTCAAACCACCTGCCAATCCACTGCTCCGCCGTAATCGCTCGCCGGAGATTCTCCGTTCACGGCCACCCCGTCGATCTGCCTATAAATAGAGGCCCCGAGCTTCAACTCGAGCACCCACCATCCCTGCACTCCCCCTAGAGCAAGCCTAGCCGCTGGTAGAGCCCCGAGGAGGTCTCCTTCCTCGACTCCGGCCGCCGCGACCCGCCACGGGATCCAGCCCGATTCGCCCCCGTGTGCGCTCCTCTGCCTCCATTCTCTTGCCAGTAGCTTCACCTTGCATCACTCGTTCTGACCCGCGCCTCAATTCGTAGTTTGCAGCCCTCCACCGGAGTTCCCCATCCTCACCCGAACCGCCGTCCGCCGGAGATAGTGTCGCCGTCGACATGGTGCTCCTCGTTGAACGAGTCCACCACCCACCGACGCGGAAGAGGACGCTGAAGCTCTTGGTACCCTCCGTTTCTCCTAACTCGCCGTGGTTCGACGCCGGCGTCCACCGCAGTCTTCGGGCGCCGGCGAGCTTTTCAAACCTGACATGTGGACCCCGCATGTCAGCCTCTGTTCTTTTATTCGCGAACCGTTTTCTGTTGGCGCCTTCGGGCAAAATACGTTTCCTCCTTTGCGCTTGCGCATTCCCAGCCGAAGCGTTTTCTATTTTCTCAGTTAAAACCCTGGAACTTTTCTGTTTCATTACAGATAAGTCCCTGGACAGAAACCTTTATAACTTTTTAATAAAAAGGTATTTTTGAGTGATTCTTTTGCTGACAATCTTCAAATTTTGTCTAGTTTTTTATGGGATTTATTTGAAAAATATTTGGAAAAGTTTCTGTGCATGTGTTGGTTTTCACGTTAGTATCCGTTTCGTGATTGCCGTAGGTTCCGGGAGAGGAGACGGAGCCGCGAACTTCGCCGAGCTAGACTCCGACTTCTCCGAACCAGGCAAGCATGTTTTGAACATTTGATATGACAGATGTTTTACATGTTCTCGTGAAAGTTTGTGCGTGGCATATGAGTGTCGGCAAATACCTCGTTGCTTGTAAGGCAACTACCCGGTTGTCCCAAAGTCGGGATGATCTCTGATGAGAGATGGCCTAATCATGTGGTGACATGAAGGGCAGCAAGGTGGTACTGTTGTAGCATGCCAGCCTTGCGTCATCCGACTTTCTCCGACGTTAACATGGTTGGAGCCACGTTATCGTTCTTTTCCGCATGTTCCAAAGTTGCGATGATCTCTGATGAGAGATGGCCTAATCATGTGGTGACATGAAGGGCAGCAAGGTGGTACTGTTGTAGCATGCCAGCCTTGCGTCATCCGACTTTCCCGACGTTAACGTGGTTGGAGCCGCGTTACCGTTCTTTTCCCCTTCCGTGCTACCACATGTCTCATTGCCAGGATGCGGTTTAGTAAGTTGGTAACCTCTTTTCGTGTACACACCAAACAGAGAGGCCGGGATGATGGTACCTTGGCCCAAGATTAAAGCCAGTCATCCGGTCAGGGGGCATGGGTGTTTCCGGTTGGGACCGAGAGGGGGGGCACCCCCTTAAAGCGCGCGTATAGAAATTTGATCCCATGCTACGCGAGGTTGTAGCCTCCCCGTCTCAAGGTTTTTCTTGAACGTTGCCGAGGGTGATCCCTGGCTTCGGATGGTTGAATTGGGTGTGTACTGGTTAGACGTGTTTCTTCCAAAACACCGTAGACGGAACTAGTCCCTGTGACTACTGAAATCCGTTGGCTGTGGTTAAGTACAAACTCTGCAGAGTCAATTCTTTCCATATCATCGTATCCATGATCAAGTAATGAAAACATTATTATCCATATCTATCCGCATTGGAAAAACCTGTTCCCGGTGAACAAGCTCAAGTGATATTTCAGATTTATTGTTATTCCTGTGGATGGACTAACTTTATATTTGTCTCATGCTTGTGATAAATTATGTTCCCGAACGATTGTATTATTGAGCTGTGATATAAGCCCTTTATGTGACGTCGCGCAGACGTCCGACTGTGGCGTGTTTTGTTTCTTACATTAAATATAAGCCCTTTATGCGATGTCGCTCAGACGTCCGACTGTGGCATGCACTGTCTTTAATTTCTGTTATAAGCCCTTTATGTGGTGTCGCCCCGACGCCCGACTGTGGCATTATCATTCTGCATTTTCCGCTCGAGGAGTCTTTCAGACACTCGTTTGGCACCCGCATTATTATTCTGCATTTTCCGCTCGAGGAGTCTCTCAGACACTCGTTTGGCACCTGTATTATTATTCCGCATTTTCCGCTCGAGGAGTCTTTCAGACACTCGCTTGGCACCAGTATTACTATTCTGCAGTTTCCGCTCGAGGCGTCATTCAGACCCTCGCTTGGCACCCAGTATTTATTATCTCTATGTCTGATCGCACTGGTTAACTTATTCATGTACTTCATGTCTGCATTTGTTATACCTTATGTCCGAACTGTCTTGCGAGTACTTTCATAGTACTCACCTGGCTTGTTGATTTGGCCAGATGTTGACGAAGGCGATCTCTTGGATGAAGAGTTTGATAGCGCGTCCGATGCCTAGAGGAGTCCCAGTCAGTCCTGCGCGATCCCGGATATTGGTCACTTGTTTTGTATACGCTTCCGCCACCCGCAATAAGCCTTCTCGAGCCTCACTCCGACGCTCGAAGAGCTGTAGTCTTCTGGAATCATATCACTCGCTTCGCGGTGATATTTCCACCAATGTTATTATCGTGAGTTAGTAGTTGCCACCCTATCCGCCGTATTGTTTTAGCGGCGTGCATGTAATAAATTGTTGGGCAGTCTTTGCTCAACCTTGTATTATATCTAGTACTCCTGGTATTTTTCTTCTGTGACCAAGATATTGTCTACTAGTGAGAAGGAATTCTTCCTCGCTGGTCCGTAAAAGGGATTGGTCTCTCAATAATTATTTTATTGAAAAACCGGTCGTGACAAGCTTGGTATCAGAGCCAGGCTGACTGTAGGAAGCCACTAGGTGCAATCGCTAATAGGGTATTAGCATCCTTTGTGCTTTTTCAGCAGTTTGCAATTGTAGCTATTTTCTGTTGGTCATCATAAATTTATGACATGACTACTCAGAATTTTCGCCTACTTTTGTAGATGGCTGGCAGCAGCTGTGAGAATCGAGTGTTCACCAACGTGCCCGAGGGGTTTGTCAAGCTCCTCGTCTCCATCACCAAGCTCGCGATCGGGCCAGAAGCTCGCCCGGAGTTCACACTCTATCAGCACAAGCTCAGTGACGACGTGTCTATGCACCAAGCCGTGGTGCAGTTCAGGGGAGGACGTTCTGCTGCTCGTCACTTCCGTTTTACGGGAAGGGCCATGCCTACGGAGAGGCATGCCATGCAGATGGCTGCCCGTGAGGCGATAGCTCGCCTTCGGGACATCCTCCTACGATGAAGACTCGTCGCTACCGCTACCTCCCATGCCATGTGCCTTACACCAGCCACTATGCGTTCGCCTGCCATCGGGGAGAAAGAGATGAAGCCATCGAGATGGTTGTGGAGTATCTCAAGGCTCTGGAGGAGTCTTTCGACAACCTCGTAGATGATCTTGTGGCTGCCCGCATGGACTTAGTCCGGGGCGGTCCTACCAGCAGGAAGGAGCTCCTCCACACGGCGCCGCCTCTGACATTCGTCTCGTCTTCAGCCTCGTATGCACCGGCCGTTTTGGCCACTGCTCGCCGTCTGCCTACCACTGAGGAGTTCAACCGAGTCATCGCTCCTACTCCAGTCAGAGTCGCACCGCCTGCCGCACGCGCTCTACCACCAGTCGCCCCCGCACCATCACCGCAGCGCAGCGTCACGCACCAGGAGCCAGCTAGAGAGGAGGAGGTTGACTCTCCTGGACCGCTGAGCCTTGCCATCGGCAAGGGGAAGGAGATCTTCACCATCTCCGACTGAGAGCACCGAGTAGCCGCGTGTTATGCCTGCTTGTATGATGTGTTGTTTTATCTGTACGCTAGTTTGTATTGGTGTGTTTTCTGCCTTCCGGAGTAGTACGCTAGTTTTTAATAACATGTCAGGATTGTGTACGCGCATCCTGAGTGCTATATCTTGTGTTTGCTTTTCGCATGTAAGATTTATGTTAAGCACTTCTTCTCCATGAAAAATCATTTGTGTTTCTTTGAAAACCTTGAAGCCTCTTTAATTGTTGCCTTTGCAAGATTTTTCTTGTGCTACACAATTTTTCTCATGGGTTTTGCAAATAATACCCCAGACTGGAAAAATGTCTCGCCCATGGACTCGCTCCATGCCCAATCAGCCAGAAGAGGTTTACGGGACACAGACCAGCAACAATTTCACTCAGGGTCAGTCCAGCCAACAAGACAGCGAAGCAGCACTGTCTCAAGTATGTCGTCTCTTTGAGCAAAGCCAGCAACAGCACCAAGAGATGATGAATCATGTCATCAATATGGGAAATCACCGTGAACCCTATCAACCACATTCCAAGTTATCTGAGTTACAGAAGACTCGCCCCTCAACTTTTGCTCACACCGATAGACCACTGGAAGCCGATGATTGGCTTCGTGAGATTGAAAGGAAACTGATTATTGCTCAGTGCTCAGATCATGAGAAGGTGCTTTACGCACCACACTACCTTACTGGAGCAGCCGCAGCATGGTGGGAAAACTTCCTACACATGCATCCCAGGGAACACAACATCACCTGGGAAGAGTTCAAGGAAGGCTTCCGTGGGGCACACATCCCCAGGAGCATCCTAAAGATCAAGAAGAGAGAGTTTGATGACCTGAAGCAAAGAGGCATGTCCGTCATAGAATACAATGGTCAGTTCACCCAGCTGTCTCGTTATGCCTACGACGAGCACATGACAGAAAGCAAGAAGATGGAAAAATTCCTGGACGGCCTGGCACCAGCGTTAAGATGCCAACTGATCGTGCACACCTTTCCGGATTTTAAGACGCTGGTGGACAAGGCCATCACCCTAGAGAATGAGCGCCGTAGTCTGGAAGATATCCGCAAGCGAAAGAGGGACAAGACGACTCTTGCTCGCAGCAACCGAGGCAAGACTGAGGTCCCGAGGACAGACGCAAGGAGATCCACGACTACTGAGCCAAGGCCCGTCGGACAATTTCATGCCAGGGATAAGGAGTACACATACCGTCCAGGGGTCACCTGCTATGCTTGTGGTCAACAAGGGCATTATGCTAAACAGTGCCCGAAGCCAAGAGACTCGGCACCCAAGCCGAACAATGATGGAAACAATCCAGCCCCCAAGCGCAACAACTTCAACCCCAGCAACAACCACAGGAAGGGTCACCTGAACCATGTGACCAGGGAAGAAGCGTAGAATGCCCCAGACATCGTGCTCGGTACGTTCCCTGTCAACACAGTACCTGCCACGGTTTTGTTTGATTCTGGAGCTTCCCATTCATTCGTTTCGAAGAGTTTTGTTTCGCAACATGGTTTTCCGATACTTCCCTTGGAAAAATCTATGATCATCAAGTCCCCCGGAAATAAGCAAATCACTCAGGGTTACTGCCAAGGAGTGGTCATTGAGTTCGAAGGACTACAATTCCACGCGAATCTCATCGTGTTGGAAAGTAAAGGACTGGATGCCATTTTAGGGATGGACTGGTTGACCACCAACAAAGGATTCATCGACTGTTTCAATTGGACAGTGATTCTCACCCACCATCACGGCAAGACGATAAGAGTTTCCGCCCAAGAAAGGCCACGATCACAGAAACCAAAACTGAACAAAATGGACATTGCAGAATTGAGAAAAGTTCCAGTGGTATGCGAATTTCCTGATGTGTTCCCTGAAGAACTACCAGGCATGCCACCAGACCGAGAAATAGAATTCAGCATTGAACTAGCACCTGGCACCGCTCCCATCTATAAGAAGCCGTATAGAATGGCACCCTCGGAATTGGTGGAGTTGAAGAAGTAGATAAAGGAGTTGTTGGACAAAGGATTTATTCGAGCCAGCTCCTCACCATGGGGTTCACCTGTGTTGTTCGCCAAGAAAAAGAATGGAACACTGAGACTGTGTATAGACTATCGAGCCCTCAATATGGTCACCATCAAAAACAAATATCCGATGCCACGGATAAATGATTTGTTTGACCAGCTCGCACAAGCCAAGGTATTTTCAAAGATTGATTTGAGATCAGGATACCATCAACTGAAGGTACAGACAGAGGATATCCCCAAGACAGCATTCACTTCCAGATATGGGTTATACGAGTTTACAGTGATGCCTTTCGGACTAACAAACGCCCCCGCATATTTCGTCCACCTCATGAACAAAGTGTTCATGAAATTCATGGACAAATTTGTGGTGGTATTCATTGACGATATTCTGGTTTACTCAAGGACACCAGAAGAGCATGCTGAGCACCTCAGAATTGTTTTGGGAGAATTGAGAAAACATCAGTTGTACGCCAAGTTTAGCAAATGCGAGTTTTGGCTAAGACAAGTTGGTTTCTTAGGCCATATATTGAACCAAGAAGGCGTGGCCGTAGACCCAGAAAAGGTCAAGGCCATACTGGACTGGAAACCGCCCGCCAATGTTACACATGTGCGGAGTTTCCTAGGAATGGCCGGATATTACAGGAGATTCAATGAAGGATTCTCCACTGTGGCAAAACCTATGACGCAGTTACTCAAGAAGGACAAGAAATTCGTATGGACGGAAGCATGCGAGCAGAGCTTCCAAGAACTCAAGAAGAAGCTGACAACCGCACCGGTCTTAACTGTGCCAGACATACACAAGAGCTTTGAAGTGTATTGTGACGCGTCCCGAAAAGGTCTCGGATGCGTGCTAATGCAGGATGGCAAAGTTGTCGCATATGCCTCCAGGCAGCTGCGAAAACATGAGGAAAATTACCCAACACATGACTTGGAGCTAGCAGCAGTCATACATGCACTCAAGGAGTGGAGGCACTTTCTGTTGGGAAATCGCTGTGAAATATATACGGACCATAAGAGCCTCAAATATATTTTCACACAGCCAGAGCTGAATTTACGCCAACGACGCTGGTTGGAACTGGTCAAAGACTATGACGTCGGCATTCACTTCCACCCAGGGAAAGCAAATGTAGTGGCCGATGCCCTTAGTCGAAACCCCAGCCCGGACAGTGACGGTCAGCAAAATTTGAGGCCTGAGTTTCAGCGAGAGTTCACTAGGCTCAACATGATGTTAGTCTCTGAGGGCACCGTATCGAACCTGGAGATATAACCCACCCTGGTGGAACAAATTAAGAAGGCTCAACAGGGACATCCCAGCATCGAAGGCATAAAGAAGAAAATGAATCTTAGTAAGACTTCAGAGTTCGTCACAGACAGTGAAGGAACGTTATGGTACCGAGACAGACTTTGCGTACCTAACATTGAGGAACTCAAGCAACAGATCTTGACGGAAAGCCACACCGCCCCATACTCGATCCATCCTGGAGGAACCAAAATGTACAAGGACATCCAGGAAAGATTTTGGTGGCACGGTATGAAAAGAGATATAGCCACATTCATTGCTTGTTGCGATTCATGTCAGCACATCAAGGCCGAGCACCAAAAGCCAGCAGGGCTACTTCAACCTAACAGGATACCGGAGTGGAAATGGGATGAAATAGGAATGGACTTCATTGTCGGATTACCCCGATCGCAACGCGGAAATGACGCCATATGGGTCATCACAGACCGACTAACCAAGGTTGCTCATTTCATTCCCGTGAAGACTACCTACTCCACACAAAGACTGGCAAAACTTTATCTCTCCCGTATAGTTTGCTTGCACGGATTCCCAAAGACTATAATATCAGACCGAGGCACCCAATTCGTCTCCAAATTTTGGGATCACCTACAACAAGCTCTGGGCACGCAACTAGCTTTCAGTACAGCATACCACCCTCAGACTGATGGACAAACAGAGCGTGTAAACCAAATCCTAGAGGATATGCTAAGAGCCTGTGTGCTCACCTATGGATCCAGTTGGGAAGAGAGTTTGCCGTATGCCGAATTTGCTTACAACAACAGTTACCAAGCCAGCTTGCAAATGGCACCCTTTGAAGCATTGTACGGACGAAGGTGTCGTACCCCTCTGAATTGGTCAGAAACAGGTGACAGCCGTATCTTCGGCCCAGACATGCTTAAAGAGGCCGAGGAGAAAGTTAAACAAATCAGGGACAGACTCAAGACAGCACATAGCCGACAAAAGAGCTACTATGATCAGAAGCATCGTGAGGTTAGCTTTGAACCTGGTGATTCCGTATACCTCCGAGTATCTCCTATGAGGGGTCTGCAACGGTTCAAAATTAAGGGGAAGCTAGCCCCAAGATTTATTGGACCATTTTGTGTAAAGGCACGAAGAGGCACGGTGGCCTACCAACTAGACCTACCCAAGGAGCTGTCAGACGTCCATGACGTATTCCACGTCTCGCAGTTGAGGAAATGCGTGAGTAACCCGTAGAAACATGTACCTCATGAGGACATTGATATGCAACCAGATCTCACCTACAGAGAAAGGCCGGTAAAGATTTTAGGAGAGTCTGAACGGAGGACCCGTCAGAAAACAACAAGATTTTTCAGGGTTCAATGGAGCAACCACACTGAGGATGAAGCCACATGGGAAAGGGAAGATTTCCTCCGAGCAGAGTATCCATATCTATTTGAGGATCAGCAGAAATCTCGAGGACGAGATTTTTCCTAAGGGGGTAGGTGTTGTGACACCCAAGTTTTATTTGGATTTTTTAAAAGATTTTATTTGACTTGAGGGGAGTGATTTAAATTTTTCTTCAAGAGAACTCTCCCTCTCATATAATTTTTCTTTATGGCAAAAGTTTTATTTGGATTCACCCAAGATCTGTCTTTGGTCTTGGAGGTTCTTGCTTTTCATTCGGACTCAAGACCAAATGTTTTTCTTTTGGGGAAAACAACTTTAAAAAAAACCTTTTTGGAAATGCACTATGGCTTTTGGAAAACTCCTTTGCCACTTTCAACAATTCCTTCTTGCCATGGCCTTAGGGCAAATCCTCTCTCCTAACTCTTCCCTCACCTTTGGATCATGATCTGCATCAAATCCAGCAAGTTGGACCTCCTCATGTGATCATTTTCATTTGAATCTTATTCAAACAAATTTCTGTCTTCTATCCTACTACTTGGAGATTTACAAAGGAACTCCATTTTCTGTTTTGATTTTTGCCCCCAAACCAACTCTCCTCCCTAGTCCTTTGAACCCTCAACCTAGAACCATGAAGATCCCCCTGGTCTTCAGTTCAAAATGTTCAAACTACATCTGCTGCAAGTTTGGACCAAATTTGCCAAATTTGGTGAAATTCATTCAAAACCTTCTCCAAAAATTCCAAGTAAAATCAGGCAGCCTCTGGGTGCATTGAGTGGTCATCTCACCAAGTTACAGCTCCAGAAAAATTCATCTCATTGCAAAAACCTTCTGTCGAACACCTGCAGTGCACTGTCTTTGTCACATTCAGAAAGTTCAGAGAACACTGCAGTGGCTTGCTGTCGTTTTCTTCAGAGAAGGATCTCGATCTCGCCAGTGCCACCGCGTCGCCTTGCTCCTCGTCCCCGCCCTATTGTTCCTACACCGCACGAACGCCTGGCGCCTTGCGGGCGTCGGCGACGAGCAGCAGAAGGTGCGCCGCCCCGTGACCGACGCTGGTGGCGGCTTTGCGGACACCAGCGGGAGACACGGCGCCGACGACGCCACCCAGCGCCGCCCAAACCACCGGAGCTCGCCGCGTGGCCTTCCACTCCCCCGAATGCGCTGCCGCTCTCGTCGTGAACCGCAGGGCGCGGAGCGCGCTCTTTGCCGCCGTTGAGCCCGTGCGGTCACCTCACCGTGGACCGACGCCATTACGCCAAGACCATCTCCGTTTAGCTGTAAAACGACTCCGGTAACTTCCACTGATGCTGCCTGGCCGCTCAAACCACCTGCCAATCCACTGCTCCGCCGTAATCCCTCGCCGGAGATTCTCCGTTCACGGCCACCCCATCGATCTGCCTATAAATAGAGGCCCCGAGCTTCAACTCGAGCACCCACCATCCCTGCACTCCCCCTAGAGCAAGCCTAGCCGCTGGTAGAGCCCCGAGGAGGTCTCCTTCCTCGACTCCGGCCGCCGCGACCCGCCATGGGATCTAGCCCGATTCGCCCCCGTGTGCGCTCCTCCGCCTCCATTCTCTTGCCAGTAGCTTCACCTTGCATCACTCGTTCTGACCCGCGCCTCAATTCGTAGTTTGCAGCCCTCCACCGGAGTTCCCCATCCTCACCCGAACCGCCGTCCGCCGGAGATAGTGTCGCCGTCGACGTGGTGCTCCCCATTGAACGAGTCCACCACCCACCGACGCGGAAGAGGACGCTGAAGCTCTTGGTACCCTCCGTTTCTCCTAACTCGCCGTGGTTCGACGCCGGCGTCCACCGCAGTCTTCGGGCGCCGGCGAGCTTTTCAAACCTGACATGTGGACCCCGCATGTCAGCCTCTGTTCTTTTATTCGCGAACCGTTTTCTGTTGGCGCCTTCGGGCAAAATACATTTCCTCCTTTGCGCTTGCGCATTCCCAGCCGAAGCGTTTTCTGTTTTCTCAGTTAAAACCCTGGAACTTTTCTGTTTCATTACAGATAAGTCCCTGGACAGAAACCTTTATAACTTTTTAATAAAAAGATATTTTTGAGTGATTCTTTTTCTGACAATCTTCAAATTTTGTCTAGTTTTTTATGGGATTTATTTGAAAAATATTTGGAAAAGTTTCTGTGCATGTGTTGGTTTTCACGTTAGTATCCGTTTCGTGATTGCCGTAGGTTCCGGGAGAGGAGACGGAGCCGCGAACTTCGCCGAGCTAGACTCCGACTTCTCCGAACCAGGCAAGCATGTTTTGAACATTTGATATGACAGATGTTTTACATGTTCTCGTGAAAGTTTGTGCGTGGCATATGAGTGTCGGCAAATACCTCGTTGCTTGTAAGGCAACTACCCGGTTGTCCCAAAGTCGGGATGATCTCTGATGAGAGATGGCCTAATCATGTGGTGACATGAAGGGCAACAAGGTGGTACTGTTGTAGCATGCGAGCCTTGCGTCATCCGACTTTCTCCGACGTTAACATGGTTGGAGCCACGTTATCGTTCTTTTCCGCATGTTCCAAAGTTGCGATGATCTCTGATGAGAGATGGCCTAATCATGTGGTGACATGAAGGGCAGCAAGGTGGTACTGTTGTAGCATGTCAGCCTTGCGTCATCCGACTTTCCCGATGTTAACGTGGTTGGAGCCACGTTACCGTTCTTTTCCCATTCCGTGCTACCACATGTCTCATTGCCAGGATGCGGTTTAGTAAGTTGGTAACCTCTTTCCGTGTACACACCAAACAGAGAGGCCGGGATGATGGTACCTTGACCCAGGATTAAAGCCAGTCATCCGGTCAGGGGGCATGGGTGTTTCCGGTTGGGACCGAGAGGGGGGGCACCCCCTTAAAGCGCGCGTATAGAAATTTGATCCCATGCTACGCGAGGTTGTAGCCTCCCCGTCTCAAGGTTTTTCTTGAACGTTGCCGAGGGTGATCCCTGGCTTCGGATGGTTGAATTGGGTGTGTACTGGTTAGACGTGTTTCTTCCAAAACACCGTAGACGGAACTAGTCCCTGTGACTACTGAAATCCGTTGGCTGTGGTTAAGTACAAACTCTGCAGAGTCAATTCTTTCCATATCATCGTATCCATGATCAAGTAATGAAAACATTATTATCCATATCTATCCGCATTGGAAAAACCTGTTCCCGGTGAACAAGCTCAAGTGATATTTCAGATTTATTGTTATTCCTGTGGATGGACTAACTTTATATTTGTCTCATGCTTGTGATAAATTATGTTCCCGAACGATTGTATTATTGAGCTGTGATATAAGCCCTTTATGTGACGTCGCGCAGACGTCCGACTGTGGCGTGTTTTGTTTCTTACATTAAATATAAGCCCTTTATGCGATGTCGCTCAGACGTCCGACTGTGGCATGCACTGTCTTTAATTTCTGTTATAAGCCCTTTATGTGGTGTCGCCCCGACGCCCGACTGTGGCATTATCATTCTGCATTTTCCGCTCGAGGAGTCTTTCAGACACTCGTTTGGCACCCGCATTATTATTCCGCATTTTCCGCTCGAGGAGTCTCTCAGACACTCGTTTGGCACCTGTATTATTATTCCGCATTTTCCGCTCGAGGAGTCTTTCAGACACTCGCTTGGCACCAGTATTACTATTCTGCAGTTTCCGCTCGAGGCGTCATTCAGACCCTCGCTTGGCACCCAGTATTTATTATCTCTATGTCTGATCGCACTGGTTAACTTATTCATGTACTTCATGTCTGCATTTGTTATACCTTATGTCCGAACTGTCTTGCGAGTACTTTCATAGTACTCACCTGGCTTGTTGATTTGGCCAGATGTTGACGAAGGCGATCTCTTGGATGAAGAGTTTGATAGCGCGTCTGATGCCTAGAGGAGTCCCAGTCAGTCCTGCGCGATCCCGGATATTGGTCACTTGTTTTGTATACGCTTCCGCCACCCGCAATAAGCCTTCTCGAGCCTCACTCCGACGCTCGAAGAGCTGTAGTCTTCTGGAATCATATCACTCGCTTCGCGGTGATATTTCCACCACCGTTATTATCGTGAGTTAGTAGTTGCCACCCTATCCGCCGTATTGTTTTAGCGGCGTGCATGTAATAAATTGTTGGGCAGTCTTTGCTCAACCTTGTATTATATCTAGTACTCCTGGTATTTTTCTTCTGTGACCAAGATATTGTGTACCAGTGAGAAGGAATTCTTCCTCGCTGGTCCGTAAAAGGGATTGGTCTCTCAATAATTATTTTATTAAAAAACCGGTCGTGGCAAAAGGATGGGGTAATGAGGTGGAGCTGCAGCAAGCACTAAGCATATATGGTGGCTAACATACGCAAATAAGAGTGAGAAGAGGAGCAACGGAACGGTCGTCAACTAGTAATGATCAAGAAGTGATCCTGAACTCCTACTTACGTCAGACATAACCCAAAAGCCGTGTTCTCTTCCCGGACTCCGCCGAAAAGAGACCATCACAGCTACACACGCGGTTGATGTATTTTAAAATTAAGTCAAGTGTCAAGTCTCTACAACCAGATATTAACAAATTCCCATCTGCCACATAACCGCGGGCACGGCTTTCGAAAGATAATACCCTGCAGGGGTGTCCCAACTTAGCCCATCACAAGCTATCACGGTCAACGAAGGATATTCCTTCTCCCGGGAAGACCCGATCAGTCTCGGAATCCCGGTTACAAGACATTTCGACAATGGTAAAACAAAACCAGCAAAGCCGCCCGATGTGTCGACAATCCCGATAGGAGTCGCACGTATCTCGTTCTCAGGACACACCGGATAAGCGAAGCGTACAGGTACCGACGTAACCCAAGTTGCCAAGGGATGGTCCCGCGCGGTGCTCTAGTTTGGACCAACACTTAGACAAGCACTGGCCCGGGGGGGGCGTAAAATAAAGATGACCCTCGGGATGCGCGACTCCCAAGGGAAAAAGGCTAGGTGAGGCAAATGTAAAACCAAGGTTGGGCCTTGCTGGAAGAGTTTTATTCAAAGCAAACTGTCAAGGGAGTCCCATAAATCACCCAACCACGTAAGGGACGCAAAATCAAGGAACATAACACCGGTATGACGGAAACTAGGGCGGCAAGAGTGGAACAAAACAGCAGGCATAAGGCCGAGCCTTCCACCCTTTACCAAGTATATAGATGCATTAATTAAATAAGAGATATTGTGATATCCCAACATCAACATGATATCCATGTTCCAACATGGAACAAACTTCATCTTCACCTGCAACTAGCAACGCTATAAGAAGGGCTGAGCAAAAGCGGTAACTTAGCCAAACAACGGTTTGCTAGGAAAGGATGGTTAGAGGCTTGACATGGCAATATGGGAGGCATGATATAGCAAGTGGTAGGTAGCGCAACATAGCGATAGAGCGAACAACTAGCAAGCAATGATAGAAGTGATTTCGAGGGTATGGTCATCTTGCCTGAGATCCCGCAAGGAAGAAGAACGAGTCCATGAAGAAGACAAACAGACGGAGTTGAACGAATCCTCACAACTCCGGAATGAAACCGAAGCTAACGAGAGAAGCAACCCGGAAAGAAACAAACAACATAGTAAACACACAATCATAAACATGGCATGATGCACAAACAAGTATGATGCATGTCCGGTTTAAAGAGGCATGGCATGGCAAAGTGCAACAAACAATACTACAAATTAAGTGGAGCTCAATATGCAACGAGTTGCATATTGACGAAACACCACATCAATTATTTAGTTCTCTCACGTTTATGTACTCAACAATATTAACTGTTATTAAACATGGCAAGAGGTGAAGCATAGTAAGACTATCTATCTAGGCAAGTTTAAATGAGGCAGGAACAACAAACAACAATTCCGATAAATCCTCATGTCATTTAGCAATTTAATACAAACACAATTTTAAACATTTAAATGTTGTTATCATGATGCGGATGACAATGCAAGTTTTAAGCAATTCTATGAAAATATTGACTTGAGCATGACATGAGGCATTTGTCTCCATGGCGTAAGGAAAAGGGTGCCACGGCGGTGAAACGGAAATGGTGCCACGGCAACATCCCGGTTCCGGCAACTCGATTGAGATGCTGGTGCAAAGGAACAAGTGTGGGGATGTGCGGAACTTGCTAGAGATGGTGGGGTGATCCCGGCAACCGGGTTCCCACGGTTCGACGGCATGGCAAACAAGGAGGGACGTGCAACATCAATCGCATACGGTGAAAACATGCCGTTCATCTCATACAACAAACATGCATTCTGTCCAAGGGCGGTCGTTCCGGCGGTTATACCTTCGAAGCGTGCCTTTTCGGAGTGGATCGGGTTCGTTGAGCGAAGTAGTGGTACTCGCGGGTCATAGAGGAAGTAGTGGTACACGGCGACGGTAGTCCAACTTGAAGGGTCGTTGATGTCGTGGTACTTGGAGACATGCACGGGATCAAAGTTGTACACGTTCGTTTACATCCAGTGTCGTTCGTAGAGGTACTTGGCGTCCGGTGCGGTACTTGGCGTCTCGTACTGGCCGATCCAAAACGAAGCAAGACAAAAGGGCCTCTGGTTTGTGAAGCAGCAAGGCAACTCATGCCCGACAGTGAAGCAACAAAATCGGCCACGACGTGGTGGTGGTGCAGAACACCAAGAGGCAGGGCGTGTAGGAGAAAAGGGCCGGAGATGGGGGCGGCAACACGGCACAACATCAGGCAGAGGCCATGGCGACATGGGGCCCTCGAGCGCTATCGGGGAGGAAGGCGAACTCGGGGTCCGGCAGCAGCAAGGCGACGAGCGACTCGGAGCTCTTTTGAAGGAGCTGAAGCAGAGGAGGGCCGCGGCAGCGCGTCGATGTTCACCGACGGCGGCGGGTCCAGGCAGCGGCGCGCCCAGAAGAACTTGGCGGCGGCGGCTTCAAGGAGGTTCGGGCACGGGGACGAAGGCCAGGGCCGCGGTCGGTGGAGGAAGGCAAGGCGACGCGACGGCGAAGGGGCATGGCTCCGGCAAAGGGGCATGGCTCCGGCGGAGCTGCTCGCTGGCGGTGGCCGGAGGCAGAGGCGGCGATCCAGTGATGCGGTGCAGGAGAGGGAGGCGCGAGGAAGGAGGGGCCGGCGCGGGATCCGGGCAGCAGAGGGAAGAGGTGGCGGCGCTAGGTGGAAGGAGGGAAAGGGTAGATCGAACGAGGCACGCGCTCGCTGTCTCCTGGCGGCGTGAGGGGAAACGAGAAGGAGAGACCAGGGAATCGAGAGGGGAGTTTAGGGTTAAAGGTTTGGATGGGCTTAGGGGATGGATGGGCCTAGATGCTGGGCTGCAGGAGGCCGGCTGGGCTTGCTCCTCTCTCCCACTTATTTTCTCATAACAGAGAAAAAGAAAGAAAAGGAAGAAAAGAAAAGGTTAGAGAAAGAGTTTGGGCATGGGGATTATCTTCCTGGGCTCACAAAATTATGAGGAATTTGACAAAAATGGCCTGAGGATTTTTAGAGGAAGTAAAATCCACACGCGTTGGATTTAACTCGCAAGTTTGAATTTTGAAACCCATTCAAATGAGCTCCAAATAGGTTGAAACTATAGGAGGTGACCCTACACACCAGATGTGATTTATGGGCAGATTTGGAACATTTATGGGGAAGTAAAATTGCAACTCCATTTTACTAAAAGGTCGAAAAGGAAGGATAGGAAGTTGAGTCGGATAAAAGAAGAGTTGAAGAATAATGCAAATGTGTTATGAGTGATTCCAAGTTAATGGAATAGTTTAATATCTCCCTAGATATTGAGAGGATATGTTATAAAGAGAAATCACCATGTGAATTCCCTCGATTTAAATAGATCAACCATCTATGCAATTTATTAGTTGAGTTGAGAAGCAAAGATTAATGACATGATGGCATGATGACATGATGCAATGCAAAAATAAAAGAGCAAGCACAAATGAAACACACAGTGATCACAAAAATATGGAAGTCTTCTGAAGCGTCGGTCTTGGGGCGTTACAGACACTGGTGTTGATGCTATCTTGTAGCAGCCCCCTGCTCATGAAGGTCTCGACAAGCCTGGCAAATGGTGCTCTTTTCATTCGAAGCATCCACGGAGCCTCGGCGTCATTGCAGTTGTAGATGTAGTTTAGATTTTGGATCCTCTCCTGTTCCCGGACAAACAATGGACCATAGCAGATCAATGGTCTCCCAGCACGACGAACAGCTCTCTAGTGCATGAACATGACCCATGCCTGAATCACACTAATCAGTGTTGCTGCCTGGATTATCAGCCTCATCCGTGCGTCCATAACCTAGTCGACATCGACGGTTCATTCAGTGGGAAATCGATCCTACACCTAGCATAACGGCCTAACCACCGATCAAACAAAGGGGGGAGGGTGTGCTGCTTACCGGCATCGGAGACGAGGACGACGTAGGGGGAGCCATGGCACAGACTAGGTCGACCAGACGGTGGCCAACATCAAGGGGAGCACCAGATCCGCCGCAAACGCCGCCGCCTCTTCCACCGCCGCCGCCTCTAGCGCATATCTGAAATCGCAGCCGCCGCCGGTGGTGAGGCAGTAGGGAAGAAAGGAGGGCAGTGGCTATGGGTGAGCGAGGGAAAGGGGGTGAGGCTAGATTTGGCACCGGGACGGCGCGCCAGATTTCCATCTCCCGCCACCCCCTCGCCCTCGCCTCACACCCGCCCGTGCGACCTTGCGCCGCACTCAGCCTGGCTCGCGAGAAACTGCCGATCCGAGCGTTTCCAGCGAGCCAGGCTCTGGGCTACTTTGACAAGCGTGCGATGCAGGCCCAACAATAAAACCAAGCAACCAAACAGGCCTCTCCCTTCCCGCGCGGGCCTGGTTGGGCTGGATGCGGGCAACCAAACACGCCCCTAATGATCAGCAGATAGTTTAAAACATGCAAGAATCCTGGACGGAAATATATCTGCTGATATGTCCGTTTTTCCTTTGGACGCGCCTAGCGAGCAGCCGTTGGCTCGCTAGTGCTTCCCGGCACTCCGTAAATTATGGAAAGTGTTTTGTCCCCTTATGCTGATTAGGAAAGATTTTTCTGGTCCCAACTAATTAAACAAGAAATACCCAACGAACATGCGTATTAAATGATCCACATGTATTCGCTGCGCCTTCTTTTACTGCATGGACATGGATGGCTTTGTACCATTTAATTCATGATTTACAAAACTCAAAAAACCATAACTTTCAAACCGTGCATCAAAATTAAGATCCGTTTTCACTGTTGGAATCCTCGTGACGTGCTCTTCGAAACTAGATCCCACATGGGAATGTTTCAATGAAATTTTTTGTGCAACTGACTAGAAGCGATGTGCAACTACCTGGCAGTGGATGTGCAACTTCCCACCTACCCCGTGGATGTGCAGTTTTCACTGATGTAACCTCCACCCCCTCAAACTACCCCTTCCAGTGACATGTGCAACTTCGTCTATTGCTCAGGCCAATTGCCTAGTACTTGATGTGCAACTTTCCCTCTGCATGTGGATGTGCTTTCATTGTTTCCTGCATCCGCCAACTGCCTAGCAGTTGATGTGCAACTTTGAATACTACCACGACCAACTGTCTAACAGTGATGTGCAACTTTTCATCGCACCCCCATGGATGTGTAGTTTTCCCTTCTAGCAACCGGTCCAAACGACCCCTGCTAGTGATATTTGCAACTTTAGCCCCCTGTCTATATGCAACTTTTCACTATCCTCGTGAATGTGGAACACCATCCAACTATCCCTGCCTATGAGATGTGCAACTTTGTATGTTTTCTTGGCCAACTGCATAGCAAGCTATGTGCAACTCCGTTTGTTGCCCCCGCCAACCGAAACTACATATCTACAAGTAGGGAGAGGAAAGAGTTGCACATCGACAAGTAGACAGTTGACTTGAACAACATACTAAGTTGCACATATCGCTGGTATGGGAGGTGGTGCAGGGTGTGCCAACAATAGGCATCCACAAGTAGGGAGGAGGATTACACATCTACTACAAGGTGGTTGGCTGGGGTAGTAGACTAGTTGCACATCACAAAAGTCGGTTGTTATGGTTGTTATGTTGTAGCCTCATCGGAAGTTGGATCATGCAGCTCTAAAATTGGTTTTGGAAAAAAGTTGCACCATGCAGTACTAAAGTTGCACCATGCAGTACTAAAGTTGCACCATGCAATACTAAAGTTGCACCATATAGCCCCAAAGTTGGCATCGAAAAAATTTCGTCGAAATATACCCACGCGGGATCTAGTTTTAAAGATCTCGTCGCGAGGATTCTGATGGTGAAAACGGATTTGAATTCCGACGCGCGGTTTGAAAGATATAGCTTTTTAAATTTTTGAAAACCCGAAATAAATGCAGATCGATCTGCTTTTCTCAAACCAAAGGAGCAGTGTGAACACATTTGATGCCACGACTACATGCACTAGCACACAAATAGATTAACGCATGCATGGTTGTGAGAGCGAGGCCGCTCATTTCGTCTAAAAAGTGCGCGTGCACTTTGAAGAATTTAGGTTTTCTTTTTGAGCGCCCACGAAACAAGTCTAGACGCAGATTTTTTCTATTGAAACTAATACACACAATAATCTCTTTCTGTTTTTTATTGATACCTTTACCCGATTGGAGTTGCGACAAGAATTCTTGGGGTGGACAAAACAAGAACGATCTAGTAGATAGTTTTTCCCAAACTAATCTAAACCAGCACTAATTCTAGGATGGATGCAACCAAAAATTCAACTACACAAATACTAGATGAAAATGTTGCTAAAGGCTAAAAAGGTAGGTGTAATTGATGAACTAATCTTTTTTTTGGCTTTTAGTGGGTTATAGGACAGAAAAATAAACTGATATATGAAAACTGTAAATATCTCGCCGATGAACCTGAAAACTGATACCACTTGATGTAACGGCGGCCCGATCTTTCGATGAGAGTGGGGATAACAATCGATTTGGTGGATTTTGACCTTGACGATCCGGCTATACCGTACCCGACGATACGCCTCGACAACCGCTAAACCACTTCGATTGTTATTAACCTTGCCGTAGGCACGATCAACCTGAACAACGAGGTTTGAGTTCCTGCAAGCAACCGAAGAACTAACAAGAACAAAGGTGAATTGCAACTGAAATTGCGGATGATAAACTGAGCGCACGAACTAGATGAAAAGTTGGGGTTCCACTGTGGAGCTGACAAGGCGGTAGTCCTACCCGTCTCGCAGATTCGAATTGTAGCAATGGCTAGACAATACAATAAAACCCAAGTCTAACCCTAACAAAGAGATAAGTATTTATTAGATGAAAAAGAGGGTAGCCGCTGCCTGATGTCGGTCGATTGATCTGTAGGAGCATCGTACGGCAATGGCTTGGGCAATTGCAGCCCGTGGCCTAGCCAAGCCCATGCACCTAGTTTCATGCATGCATCATGTGGCGTGCAGCATACATGAACCTCGGTCCTGCCTCCTTTGCATGTACGTGCACCCTTGCAAGGCCCTGTTGGCGTTCTAGGAACCAGGGTACCCAGACTTGCCTGCCTGCGGCCTACGTCATGGCTCCATCGGCAGCCCGGTACGGCACATCTTCAGCACCTTCAACAAGACCCTCGCGAGGGGCCAAGCCTGCGAGGCAGACGACGCCAAGACCTCCATAGGGAGCGGCCTCTTCAGGATGGCTCCCGAGGAGCGGGGATTCCTATGCAAGCACTTGTCTCAGGAGGTTCGGATGACGCAAGCTATGACGACCAAGGCCAGGCGGACTCCAGCGGGCACAGAGCGACAGGTTTCCCCTTTGGTGCTAAGGAAGCAAGCGCAGGCGCGGAGTCCCGAGGGATCAGCTAAAGGTTTCCATTTCCGTGCTACAAGACCAAGACCACCAGGACGGATGTCATCGCCGAGCCCACCATGGCGTCACGAGCAGGGGCTTTGCAGGCGAAGACCACCTTTCGCCAGGATAAGATGTACTTCTTGTCCCCCTCCAAACTAGCCGTTGTGGAATCCCTTCCCGCCTATATTTTGGGGGAAGAGGACCGGGGCCTCTATATATACAGGTTAGCCGCCACCATAAAGGGGGGACGGAGAAACCTCATCACCAGACACCCGAGCCTCCGGGGCTTGTTCATTCTCTGTACTAGTTCATCCTTAGCCCTTCGCGAGGCTAATCCACACCAAAGCAGGAGTAGGGTCTTACACCGCAAGGTGGCCCGAACCTGGGTAAACTGCCGTGTCTCTTTCCTTTCCTGTTCATCGAGCTAGGCTGTGAGGACGGCTAATTGGTAGGCTGGGGAGGTTGAGTTCTTCGCACACGCACTTGAGTTCGGACCTTTCTCGGGTCTGTGGAGCCCTGAATCCGACATTTGCACGCCAGGTAGGGGCGTGTCGAAGCCTTTCTTCCGTCAGTTGTTCCGCCGTCCTCATGGCCGATGCTCGTCAAGTTCGTGCGGAGGGTCGGGCGGCTCTTGCAGCCCGCGTTGCTCAGACAGCGCCAGCGGGCGACGGCGCCCCCCGCCGCTCTCCGTCACCTGCGGCCAACGCCGCCACCGGTCCCGCGGCCCACGAGCGGCAAGACTCATCGCTGCCATCGTCTGTGTGGCGCGATGGTCTACCGCCGCTCCGTCGCTGACTCCAGCTGCTGCTTCGTCCTCCCATGCTTGTTGCGGGCCGGAAAATGCGCAGGCTGTGGGTCTCATGGTGCGCGAGCTTCTGCGCTACTGCCTGGCTGATGATCTCTACGAGGATTGGCTGGACCGCATTGCCGAGCTCGTCAACGCCGCTGGAGAGGCTCCTGCGTCGTCCCGCTCGCTACCTCCCCCGACGCCTCAGGCGGGCGATGTGGCCCACGGTGCACCTCCTCCTCCTCTTTGGCACGACGTCGTCCCCGAGCCAAGGCGTGAGGCCCCTCAGCGCGACCCGCCACGCAGGGCGCCGGCGCGCGATGAAGAAAGCTGCCAGGTGGTGCAGCGACCCCAAGGAGAAGCGTGCGCACTCCTGGCACCACCACGTCAAGACCATGTGCCACCCGAAGTGGCGGCGCGCCGGCGCCAAGATCAGGCTCCCCCACCGTGGCGGCTCCCGTGAGCGCGGCAGGCTGCCGGGCGTTCACTCCGGAGCTGCGCCGCGTCGTCTGGCCCGGCAAGTTCAAGCCAGACCTGCCTCCGCGTTACGACGGCACCCCTGACCCCGCTGAGTTCCTCCAGCTCTACGAGCTGAGCATCCAGGCGGCGAATAGCGATGAGAAGGTCATGGCGAACTGGTTTCCCATGGCCCTCAAGGATGGCGTACGCTCGTGTTTTCTAAACCTCCTCGTGGAATCGATCTCCTCACGGGACGAGCTGCGTGAGCACTTGAGCGCCAATTTCGAGGGCACTCACGACCGTGCTCCTCTTGTAGGCGACCTGCGGCGCATCAAGCAGCAGCCAGGGGAGATCTTGCACAAATATATCTAGCGCTTCACCAACATTCGCCTCGAGATCCCTTAGGTGTCGGACGAAGCCATCATTTTGGCATTCACTGATGATGTCCGGGATATCAAGATGAGGGAAGAGCTCGTCATACACGAGGGCTTGTGTTCGGCCCTGGAGATGTTTAACATGGTGACCAAGTGGGCAAGGGCAGAGGAAGGCCACCTCTCCCTCCTCGAGCTCCCGGAGGCTGATCCCGAGGACAAGAAAGCCAAGGCCAAGGACGTGAAGCGCAAGGACCCGATCGTGCTTGCGGCCAAGCCAAAGATGAAGCGTGGCTACGACCACCCCGAGTCCTCCAAGGGAAGTCGTCCGTTCTGCGTATTCCACAACATCCACAACCACAACACCAACGACTGCCAAGAGCTCAGGGCCATCCGAGACGGGCGATTTGGCCGCCGCCCTGAGCGCAACGACCGTGGCTACGGCCATGGAGGAGGCCGAGGTGGGGGACGCTGGGACAACCGTGATCCCCGCCAGGACTGGCGCGATCAGCCTCGTGAGGATCACTAACAGGGCCAACCTCGCGAGGGCCCCTAGAGGGATCAGCCTCGTGAGGATCGTCCTTAGGGAAATGTTGGCCTTCCTCCGCTGCCGCCGCCACCAAGGAGAAATGACGACCACCACCAAGATGATGGGGCCGGGGGCTTCCAAGAGCCTCGTGCCATTGCTTGCATCCTGGGCGGCGCTCAGGCCCCCGCCTCCCATCGCATCTTCAAGCAGTTCGCTCGCGAGGTGAACGCGGCTCTCCCCAAGCTCGAGGCGACGCTTCCCCTCAGGTGGTCCAAGTAGGCTATCACCTTCGATTCTACTGATCATCTCAAGTTCGCAGCCGCCACTGGCGCGCTCCCGGTGCTCTGCTCACCCGCCATCAGCAACGTCCTCGTCACCAAGACCCTCATCGATGGAGGTGCAGGGCTCAATGTCCTCTCTGTCGAGACGTTCGACACGCTCCAGGTGCCGTACGACCAGCTTCTGCCTACCAAGCCTTTTTCAGGGGTGACCGACGGCTCCACCGTCCCCATAGGGCAGATCCGCGTCCCTGTCACCTCCGGCAAGCACTACAACTAGCACACTGAGCTTATCGACTTCGACATCGCCCACATCCGCCTCCCGTACAATGCCATCCTCGGATATCCAGCCCTAGCCAAGTTCATGGCTGCGACTCACCACGGCTACAATGTCCTGAAGATGCCAGGAAGTGGTGGCATCATCACGGTCGCCTGTGATGAAAAGGGTGCAGTGTGTTCTCTCGAGCGCGCCAATCAGGCCGCGGCAGTCGAGAACTCAGATGACGAAGGCGCCATCCACCCCCCTGAGGTCATCCCTAAGAAGAAGAAGCAGCTGCTCCGCCGAGGATCTCAGGAAGGTGGGGGACCCAACGATTGCGCCTCAGACCCTGCACCCACCGATGGGGCGCCTTCCCCTCTCGCATAGGAAGGCGTGCCCGACGCCCCTCTCAGGCTAGGCTCGGGGGCTCTCCTCTGGAGGGCTCTGACCTGGCCGGCATCACGAGAGAGGCGTTCGGGCACCATGTGGAGGCGTGCTTCAACGTGTGTTTCCGCGAGCAGGGCGCAGGGCGCGAGACGCCAGGCGCTCAGGAGTTCATCGCCAAGATGATCGAGGAGCTTCAGGAGGCGCGAGCCATGCGTGGCGAGCGTCGCCCTGCACTACCCAGTGCAGCTGCCGCCCCTGACGTGGGTAGCGAGCTACGCATCTGCGTCAACATCCCAGGGCTCAATAGAGCCGCTTCTTAGGAGCTCTTCTGGCCGTCCCGCGTCAGCCGGTGCGAAGGCCCCCATCCCAGCTACGTTCGCATGCCTTTCGGCCTTCCGAACGCAGCTTCTACGCACCAGCGCCACATACGGGCCATCCTAGAGGCTCATGAGGCCAGGCGCTGGGTGATCCAGATGAAGGAGGTGTCGAGCCCTCGTGAGCCCCTTGGACCTCCGAAGCCTCACAAGGCTCAGGAGCCGGACGACTCGTGAGGGGCGACTTCTGTGGCACGCATCTTTGACTACTCCAACACTTCTTTAGCGACGGTGCAAGGTGACCTTTTTCGTTTGTTCAGTTGGGGGCGCCCCTCGGGCTGCATTATCCTCAAGCTGCCAGGGCCAGTCCTGCAGCCGCACCATTTTGATTCGTGTACTCCGAACCAGTTTGCATGCCTTGTGTTATCGTGGTTGTTTGGCATTACTCCTGCTGTCTCATTACTTGTGGGGTCGCCCCTCGCGGCTTTTCTACGCGTTGCTAACCCGCCTCTTGCTCACCCTGCAACGGGGGCTACTGGCACGGCGCCTGTGCTCGGGTCCTTCCCTACAGCGCTGATAAATCCGAGGGACCGAGCTCTGTCTCGCGGCTGGCGGCTGGCCCCGCGCACGTCACCTCACCGGGTCCTCAGTGCCTTCGTCTTCTTGCAGAAAGATCGCCGGCGGGACAGCAAGCGCGGTTATGTTTTCTTTCTTCGGCTAACCCACAGGAACATCCGGAGCCAGGATCACGAGCGGCCCCGCCAGCACCTCGAGTCGCAACCCCTCGCAAGGCCAGCTGCCCTTTTTTCACGCAAATCGCTTGCACGTTAAAGGGAGGGGCCCTGAGCATCACGCCTCAGGGGATCTTACTGACTCTCGAGCCCTCACCCCCTGGCCTTGACCACGGCATCGCGACCTGGCATACCAGCGGCAGCTGAGCCTCGCTTGAGGCCCGGGACCCGAGGACGTAGAGCACCTAGATGAGCGGGGAGGAAGGGGTCGGCACGAGCCTTTCTTGGGAGCGCCACCACAAGGGCACAGCCAGACGTCGTGCCAAAACTGTCCCTGCAACGAAGGAATCACCGCGGGCTCGCCAAGATAAGTCACCTCATACACACAAGCGCGAACCTTGTGATTCAGCGTTTGCCTCTCGCGATCTTGCTCGGGCAAGGATACTTCCCTTTCGGCCTTCCAGGAGCCGCTTGCGCGCTAAAGGGGACCTCCTAAGCATCGCGCCTCAGGGGCTCTTATCGGACCTCGGGCCGCTCACCTCCTGGCCTTGACCACGGCATCGCGACCTGGCATACCAGCGATGACTGAAGCTTACCTGGGGACTGGGTCCTATCGGCGTAGAGCACTAAGCTACCGCGAGAACGAAAGGGAGCACCTTGCCAAGGCGGGATAAGTGACCGCAACACTGAATGGGGAATAGTAACACTAAGGCGAAAGCATCACATTTTTTACATACCCCCACACGGCTCGTCATGGTTTTGTGTAGAAATGAAGCAAACAGAAAAAAACCTAGAGAACCACAACCTCAGGGACATCACCGATGGCGCGGGGATGATGCCACTGCTGCGCCCCGAGCATGGCGGCTCGGCGGCTCGTATTTGTCGTCGTCGCTTGAATCTGAAGAGTCACTGCTGTTGCCGAAGGAGCTGCGGGCAAGGCTAAGGGCAAGTTCAACGCCCGTGGCTGCGCCACCTTGACCGCCTCCCCTAGGGCAGCATTCCAGGCACCGGCCATCCTTGCCGAAGACCTTGAAGGAGAGCGTTGGAGCTCCATCGTATTCGAAGTGGATGGCGAGAGCTCCTCCCGAGCGGCAGGCGCGGGCAATCTCGCCCCATCGGTGAGTCATGAAGACATCGTCAGAGTTGACGACCTCGACTTCCACTTCAGAGGCTTGGCCGCAGCACCCGGCGTGTTGCAGCCATAACCGGACAGGCCCCCTCGGCGGTATCTCCTCTGCAAAGGACCGCGGGAGCTAGATCCATGTGCACGGCGGCATTGCTGCCCACACCACAAACTCGCGGGTCGTGCCTTCAGTGTGGGTCCACGAGCCGGGTGGTCGTACGACCACCGCCTGTTCTCCTCCGTGACCCCGCTCCTCACGGCGCCGAGTGCTGCCCCTGTGCGCGGGGCTCTGCGCGCGGGCATACACAGGGATTGGGAAGCCCGGCGGAGCACGTTCATGCCAAAGCCGCGTCACCATGGGCTCCGGGATGGCATCGCGGGAGCGATCGAGCCTCTTCTTCGACGTGAGTAGCTCAGGTTCCACCTGAGGGGGTTTTCCCTTCTCTGCAGCAGAAAACCTCCTCACCGGCGCCATGGACGCTTCGACGAGACGGCGGGACAAGAATGAAGAAGGATGAGCAAGCAGCAAGAAGACAGAGATGAGCGGGGGGCTCCGCCCCCTCTCCCATTTATAGCCAGAGGGAGGCCAACCACCGGCCTCCCATGATCCCCAATAATGATGATTTTTTGCATGCAGTAGGTTGTTGTCAAATCGAACGGTTCCCAAGGCTGCATGGGGAAGTGGAGACGCCTACGTCCTGTCAAGCGCCACGCGTCAGCTCAGTCCGCAGGCGATTGGGGCCCGCGGCGCTTCGCCCTTGCCCTTTGGCTTCGCCTCGAAGCCAAGCCCGAGCGTGCCTTGGGCCCGGGGGCTACTGTCGGCGTTCTGGGAACCAGGGTACCCAGACTTGCCTGCCTGAGGCCCACGACGTGGCTCCATTGGTGGCCCTGTACGGCCCATCTTCAGCACCTTCAAGACAAGACCCTCGCGAGGGACCAAGCCTCGCGAGGCCGACGACGCCAAGACCTCCATAGGGAGCGACCTCTTCAGGCTGGCTCCTGAGGAGCAGGGATTCCTATGCAAGCACTCGTCTCAGGAGGTTCGGATGACGAAAAACATGACAACCAAGGCCAGGCGGATGCCAGTGGACACAGAGCGACAGGTTTCCCCTTTGGTGCTAAGGAAGCAAGCGCAGGCGCGGAGTCCCGAGCGATCGGCTAAAGGTTTCCATTTCCGTGCTACAAGACCAAGACCGCCAGGACGGATGTCATCGCCGAGGCCACCATGGCGTCATGAGCAGGGGCTTTGGAGGCGAAGACCACCTTTCGCCATGATAAGATGTACTTCTTGTCCCCCTTCAAACTGGCCATTGTGGAATCCCTTCCCGCCTATATTTTTGGGGAAGAGGACCGGGGCCTCTATATATACAGGTTAGCCGCCACCATAGAGGGGGGACAGAGAAACCTCATCACCAGACACCCGAGCCCCCGGGTCTTGTTCATTCTCTGTACTAGTTAATCCTTAGCCCTTTGCAAGGCTAATCCACACCAAAGCAGGAGTAGGGTCTTACACCGCAAGGTAGCCCAAACCTGGGTAAACTGCCGTGTCTCTTTCCTTTCCTGTTCATCGAGCTAGGCTGTGAGGACGGCGAATTGGTAGGCTGGGGAGGTTGAGTTCTTTGCACACGCCCCTGAGTTCGAACCTTTCTCGGGTCTGCGGAGCCCTGAATCCAACAGTCTCAATATGATATAATTTGTTGCATGCAAAAAGCAGCGATGCTGACTGTTTCAACAAATGGTGATGTTTATTTTCCATCTCTAATTTTTGTGTTTCCATCTCGCATCTTCACACGTGGCTTGTACAACTCTCTATTAATTCTGCATAAAATAAAAGATTGTGTTGTATTTCTATTCGAAGAAGCAAAATAATAATTCATATAATTATTAATAGAAATCACCTGATTATAGTATGTGCGGACAATATTTTTGGTTGTATTTGTTGAGCCCATGTCCACATCAGAGGCATGCTTTTCCTGTCAACGAAAACGACCGAGAATTCCCAATATCTTCCATGCTAGACACATTATAGGCGGTTCCCAAACATAAAATAAAGTTTATTTCCTTTCTACCATTTTTTCACAATCCATGGCTAGTCGTATCCATGGGTGCCTTCCATACCAACACTTTCAAGGAATTTATTACTATCATCATAATATTTTTTTCATTTCGGGACTGGGCATCCCTATTACCTGCCACTCTCTCGTGCAATGACAAGTGAACAAAAACTCATCATGAGAATAACCCACCTAGTATGGAAAATATTGGCTACCCCCTGCCGCTTCATGAGCGGTACAGGCACACAAAACTGAAAATTATTTTGAAAAATTAGAGTTGGCACATGCAAATTTACTTGGGATGGCATGGAAATACCGCATATAGGTAGGTATGGTGGACTCATTTGGCACAACTTTGGGTTTAAGGAATTGGATGCCCAAGAAACTTTCTCGCTTACTACAAATGAAGGCTAGCAAATAGATTGAGAAGCGACCAACCAAAAAACAAAAACGGTCAGAAACATGTATTGAACATAACTAACACTCAATAATGCACCATAAGTAGGGTATAACTTCGTTGCATAACTATCGACTTTACGTGCATGCATAGGGAATCACAAACCTTAACACCAATATTCTTACTAAACCACAATTACTCACTAACATGTGTAGCGACCAGACCTCAAATGGTCTGTGCTGCTGTGCACCAGTGTCATCCCTGGATCAGTAATGCTGACACGCACAGTACAAATGGAGGATTTATAACAGAGTAGCAATCACACACTTATTACATCGAATATCTCCAAAGAGATTAAGTATGATAAACATGGCTTAAGGCCATCTAATAACGATAACAGCGGAAGACTTGGAAGATAAGTGAGTCCATCAACTCCAGCGGCATCACTGAGTATAAGACCACGACCTAAGGCATCTTACTCGTCGTCTGAAAAGTCTGCAACATGAAACGTTGCAGCCCGAAAACGGGTCAGCACATAGAATATGCTGGCAATGTAACACATAGAGAATAATGAATAATAACAATGCTATACTACATGCATATATGGCTGGTGGAAAGCTCTATGGTTACAGTTTTTGCGAAAAGCCAATTTTATCCTACTTCAAAGGAATAAATTTTATTTAACTATCATGGTGGTTGTGAAACATTGAGATGGTTGACAGCATCTCAATCCCAATTAAAATGTCATCAATAACCCAACAAAATTAATTAGTAGTAACATAGTGATGAGATTCACATGATAATCCAGGTACTAGATACTCAAGTTGTCCATAACCGGGGACACGGCTAACCATGATTAGTTTGTACACTCTGCAGAGGTTTGTGCACTTTTCCCCACAAGACTTGATCTCCTTCGTTGGATTACTCGCACTACATGGTGTTTGAGTAACGAATGACCAAGACACAGTCTTTCAGAAGTGTTTGCACCTTACGTATGGGTAGACAGTTACACCTACTTTCCCCTACATCTGCTAGTCTACCACTGTAAGAGTTCACACAACTTAGTCAACTATGCTAGAGCCCATAATAGCTTGCGGCTGCACACGGAAGTTTCTAGCATGAATAATCTCATGATCCCTTTGAACCTGGGTGGCGGTCCAAAAGAAAAACAGGCAATCCTGGAATACCCAGGTACCTCAATCCACCCAGATGTGAGTTTAAGTTGCCACCTTAAGTAAACCATTAATTAACAATCTCACATCTGTCATGAATTTCACTCAAACCCAATCCACGTCTACGAGCATAGCATGGCAATAGTAAAAGCAACGTAGAAGTAACTCCCAAGGGTTTGAATAGAAAACAGGTAATAGGTTCTACCTCAACTACTTCCCAATACCCACAATTTAATTAGATCCTAATCATGCAAGTGTTTGAGGAAAACAGATCTAATGCAATAAAAACTGGGTATGAACGGGATATGATCAAAGTGTTACTTGCCTTGCTGATGATCCGCAAAACCTAGCGATTCGAAGTAACAAGCGGCACACTCCGGGTACTCTATCGCAAACAAACAAGCATACAATCAGTACTCATCTAATGCACAGGTAAAACTCGAATGAAAGATCCAACCAGAAGTTCAACTTAAGAACTCCAGTTTGCAAAAAGAATCAACTCGAAAGAAGCAACGAAAGTCAAACGGCGAAAGAAAGAAACTTCGTTTGCTAATCTGGATCTAGGTCAAATTTTATTGTAGCAAAAACTTGTTTGAGTAGATTAAACGGAAAGAGAATTTCGAGACGAAACTCCATGCGCTTGAATCACCTGATTCTGATAAACGAGCGAGAAGTTAAACAGAAACGAAGATTCGATCAGAAATCGAATCTGAGATAATCGCAGAAAAATCCGACGAAAAAGAAAAAAACGGACGAACGGTTAAATAACGGACGTTCATTAACAGAGAAAAACCGACGAACACGTTCGTTAAAACGAACGGTTCGGTGAACGCTCGTTAAATAATAAAACCGAAAAAAACCGATCTAGGGTTTTTTTTAAACGAAGGGTTTTTTTTAAACGAAAACCGGCAAGTCAACGGGCAGCGGGCATACCTCGTCGGGGCTACTCCGGCGAGGCTCCGGCGGGGCTCCGGCTCGGGCGGCGAGGGGCGCGGGGTGCGGGGCTCGGGGGCGGCGGCTCCGGCGGCGAACGGGCGGCGGCGGAGGCGACTCCGGCGGCGGCGGCGATAGTGCGGGCGGCGGCGGCGATGTGAGGAAAGAGAGGGGGGAGGGGTATATAAAGAGGGGGGTCCGGCGGCTTGGGGGAGGGGGCAACCCGAGGCGGCGGCGGTCCCGTGTCCATGGCGGACTCCGGCGGCGGCGATCCCGTGTGGGAAGAGGAGAGGCGCGAGGCGGGCCGTCGGCTGGGCCTTTGGCCCAGTCGGCGCGCGGGCGTGTTTTTTTTAAAATAAGTTCCGCGGAAAATAATTCGTAGAAAAATAAATAAAACTCAGAAAAATATGAAATAAATTTTCCTTGTCTAGTTAGAAAATCTAGAATAGGGTGAACATTTTTATAATCCAAAATAAATATTTCGAAAATATGCAATATTTTTTTAATGCAATAAAAATTGCAAATAAAATCCAAATAAATTCCAAATAATGATTTTAACATTTTTCCTCCAGTATTTCAATTGTTTTGGAGAAGTCATATTTTCTCCTCTCGTTTATTTAAAATGAAATATTTTTCCGGAGAGAAAAATAATTAAAACCACAATCCTCGTTTGAAAATCAAATTTGAAAATTCGAGAAAATCCCCAACTCTCTCCGAGGGTCCTTGAGTTGCTTAGGATTTATCGAGGATTTTGTCAAAATGCAACAAAACATGATATGCAATGATGATCTATGTATAACATTCCAAATTGAAAATTTGGGATGTTACAACATGACTCACATATTATCATCTCCATATCACAAAACTATTGCAAGGAATCAAACTTATCATATCCAATGATCTTTCATGAAAGTTTTTATTATATCCCTCTTGAATATTCATCACTTTGGGACCAACTTCATATCTTGTGCAAATTACCATTATACTATTATCAACTCTCAAAAAGATATAAGTGAAGCATGAGTGCAAATATTTCTTCAAAATATAATCTTATCAACTCTCAAAAAGATATAAGTGAAGCATGAGAGTGCATGTATTTCTTCAAAATATAATCTTATCAACCCTCAAAATGATATACGTTAAGCATGAGAGTGTATGCACTTCTTTAAAATATGAGCACCGACGTGCTCAAAAAGATTTAAGTGAAGCACTAGAGCAACTGCGTAGCTCAAAAGATGTAAGTGAAGCACATAGAGCATTCTAACAAATCATGGTAATCATGTGTCTCTCTCAAATAGGTGTGTCCAGCAAAGATGATTGTGACAGATTAAAAAGTAAACAAAGCAAAGACTTATACAATACACGACGCTCAAAGCAAAACTCATATCATGTGACGAATAAAAATATAGCTCCAAGTAAAATTACCAATGGTCGTTAAAAGAAAGAGGGGATGCCTTCCGGGGCATCCCCAAGCTTAGTTGATTGGGAGTCCTTGAATATTACCTTGGGGTGCCTAGGGCATCCCTAAGCTTAGGCTCTTGCCACTTCTTATTCTTTCATCCATCGTGATCTCACCCAAAACTTGAAAACTTCATTCACCCAAAACTTAACAAAACCTTCGCGAGACCTGTTAGTATAAGAAAACAAATCACTACTCTAAGTTCTATTGCAAACCCATTAATATTTTATTTTTTCATTATACCTACTGTATTCTAACTTCTTCATGGCTTATACCCCCCGATACAATCCATAGTTCCATCAAAACAAGCAAAATTCTGTAGAAACCTGAATTATACTCATACATTTGTAACTATAAAAATTCTGAAAAATTAGGACAATGTGGGCAGTTTGTATATAAATCATGTGTAAGAAATTCAGAGTAAAAGCATGTTTCTGTGCATTTATAAAATTCCAGAACTGGGCGCAAAAGTTTCTGTTTTTTTTTCACAGAATCAAGTCAACTATCATCCAAATCATACCAAAGGCTTTACTTGGCACAAACACTAATTAAAACACAAAAACACAATCATAATAGTAGCATAATTGTGTGCACACAAAAAACATTAAAATGATAACTATTGGGTTGTCTCCCAACAAGCTCTTTCTTTATAGCCATCAAGATTGGCTTCAGATTTTATTGATGCTCACATGAAAGATAATAATTGTAACGCAAAGAGAGCATCATAGAACATGTGACAAACACATTTAAGTCTAACATACTTCCTATGCATAGGCATCTTATGAGCAAACAAATTATTAAGGCAAGAAATATTTAGCATATGTATGGAAGAAAAAAGAAAAAATAGCAATCTCACAATGAAAAGAGGTAATTTAAGGACATGAGAATTTATAAAACCATATTTTCCTCTCTCATAATAATTACATATGTGATCATATTCAAATTCAACAGTATAGCTATCACATAACATGTTTTCTACACGATCCACATGCATGCAAAGTTGACACTCTTCCAAAATAGTGGGATTATCATCAACTAAAGTCATGACCTCTCCAAGCCCACTTTTATCAAAAATTTCATAAGATTGATCATTCTCCAAAGAAGTGGGATCATTATTACCTAAAGTTGACACTCGTCCAAACCCACTTTCAATATTATTGCAAACATTATTATCAATGCCATATTCATCGTGAGGATTAAATAAATTATCAAGATCATAAGAAGCATTATCACCCCAATCATGATCATTGCATAAGTAGTGGACATAGCAAAATCATCATCCCCAAGCTTGTAGCATTGCATATCATTAACACAGTTGTCATTCTATAGAATTTATAATAACATCATTGCAATCATGCTTTTCATTCAAGTAGCTATCAAGTGCGGGTGCGATAGCAATAATTTCATTTTTCAACATAAGGAACTATTAAAAGTTCATCATCATAAGCATCATTAATATTGGCATCATGGCCATGAGAATAGCAAGCATCATGTTCATCAAGAGGGGATAATTCAATCAAATCAACAAAATCTTAATTATCTATAGATTCATGCATATCATTATTTTCTTGCAAAGCAGCAGACATTTTCTCAATAAGTTCTTCAACATAAGCATTATGAGCATAGTTTTCATGGCAATATTTAAGTATGTCAAACTTTTCAAATTTGTAGAGAGTAATATCATACTTTTCAATCAAAGAAGGAACTTCATAAGCACCCTTAAAAGCAACAAATTCTTCAATTTGTTCGATATCATAGTAAATATAAACACCCTTTTCGTAAGAAGATAAGATTTCATTATCATTAAACTCACATAGGTAGGATCCCGCAAAAAAACTCACATAGGTCGGGAAGGTGTTTTTTAGGGTTCTTAGAGCAACAAGTAAAATCATAAATTTCACTAAGATTCCAAGCATAGCATAGCAAACAATTTATTTGATTCCATAAGAGTCTCCCTTTTTGAGACAAGCGGTGACGCACAAAATGAGCATGCTCATCTAATGATTTTCCCTCAACAAAACTAGTTGGGGTTTCAGCACAAGCACAAATGGATCGAAGATGATCCAAGTAGAAAACTTTAAGTGGACACATAGTCATCTTAAATTTTTGCTTTCATTTTCTGTTTTTGAGTGTGCACACATGAAGGAAAAAAGCAAGCAAACGAGCAGAAAGTCAAATGAAAATATTTTTGTGTTTTTGTGGAAGTGTTTTAGAAGTGGGGGAGATGAAAACTAGAGGCAGAAGGCAAATAAAGTAAATGCAAGGAGATGAAATTTTATGCGTAGGTACTTGCTAGATGTTGATGATGTCTCCCCAGCAATGACGCCAGAAATCCTTCCTGCAACTTGTCAGCTGCGTTGGGTTTTTCCCGAAGAGGAGGGAATGATGCAGTACAGTAGAGATAAGTATTTCCCTCAGTTATGAAACCAAGATTATCAATCCAGTAGGAGAATCACGCAACAAATCATTAGCAGCACCTGCACACAAAATAACAAATCCTTCCACCCAACACGAACAAGGGGTTGTCAATCCCTTGGCGATTAATTGCAATATTAAATTGTATGGTGATAGATAGATCAATCGAACAAAAATACAAAATAAAATAAATAAAGTAAAATTGCAGCAAGGTATTTTTAGGATTTTTAATATATGATAGAAGTAGACCCGGGGGGCATAGTTTTCACTAGAGGCTTCTGTCTTGAAAATAGCATACAGTGGGTAAACAAATTACTATTGGGCAATTGATAGAAAAGCGAATAATCATGACGATATCCAACGATTCTGCAATGATCATGTATATAAGCATCACATTTGAGACAAGTAGACCAAAATGATTCTGTATCTACTACTATTACTCCACACATCGACCGCTATCCAGCATGCATCTAGAGTATTAAGTTCATAAAGAACGGAGTAACGCCTTAATCAAGATGACATGATATAGAAAAAGTAAACTCACGCATGAATAAACCCCATCTTTTTATCCTAAATGGCAATGATAGAAATACATGTCATGTCCCCTTCTATCACTGGGATTGAGCACCGCAGATCGAACCCATCACAAAGCACCTCACCCATTGCAAGATAAATCAATCTAGTTGGCCAAACCAAATCAATAGATCGGAGAGAAATATGAAGCTATAACAATCATGCATAAAAGAGTTCAGAGAAAACTCAAATAATATTCATAGATAATCTGATCAAAAACTCACAATTCATCGGATCCCAACAAACACACCGCATAAAGTAATTACATAGGATAGAACTCCAAGAACTTCGAGGAGAACATTGTATTGAAGTTCAAATAGAGAGAAGAAGCCATCTAGTACTAACTATGGACCCGTAGGTCTGTGGTAAACTATTCAGGCATCATCGGAAGGGCAGCAAGGTTGATGTAGAGCCCCTATGTGACTGATTCCCCCTCCGACGGAGTACCAGAAAAGGTCCCCAGATGGGATCTCTCGAGAACAGAGGCTTGCGGCAGCGGAAAAAGTATTTCATGGACTCCTCTATTGGTTTCCCGATTTTAGAGAATTTATAGAGGCAGAGTTAGGTCAAACAGAGCTAGCTACATGGGCCCCACGAGCGACCAGGGCACGCCCTGGTGCCTCTTGGGCCACTGCTTCATCTTCTCGTCCCCTTCGGAAGCTTCCAGGGTATCTTATGTCCAGAAAAGAATATCCAAAAAGTTTCATGGCATTTGGACTTCGTTAGGTACTGATATTCTGAAAAACCAAAAACAAGCAAAAAAACAACAACTGACACTGGGCACCAAGTTAATAGGTTAGTCCCAAAAAATGATATATAATTTCTTGTAAATGTATATAAAACATCCAAGATTGATACTATAATAACATAGAACAATAAAAAATTATAGATACGTTGGAGACGTATCAATGGACCTGATGTTTGCTTGAACTACGTCGGTATTTCCCCAAACAAGAAGGGATGATGCAACACAACAACGGTAGGTATTTCCTTCGGTAATGAGACCCAGGTTATCGAACCACTAGGAGAACCACACAACACCACGTAAACAGCTCCTCCACACAAAGAACAAATACTTGCAACCCTACGTAAGAGAGGGGTTGTCAATCCCTCACGGGTAAAAAGATAGGTAAAATTATAGTAGATTGGATAAACAGATCTCGCGGGAACGCGAGATAAAATAAATAAATAAAAATTGCAGCAAGGTATTTTTGTGTTTTCGGATGAATAGATCTGAAAATAAAAGCGAAGAAAAATAGATCTCGAAGGCAAATATAATAAAGAAGAGACCCGGGGGCCGTAGATTTCACTAGTGGCTTCTCTCAAGAAAAATAGCATACGGTGGGTAAACAAATTACTGTTGGGCAATTGATAGAACTTCAAATAATCATGACGGTATCCAGGCAATGATCATTATATAGGCATCACGTCCAAGATTAGTAGACTGAATCCTGCCTACATCTACTACTATTACTCCACACATCGACCGCTATCCAGCATGCATCTAGTGTATTAAGTTCATGGAAAAACGAAGTAATGCAATAAGAACGATGACATGATGTAGACAAGATCTATTTATGTATAAATAGACCCCATCTTGTTATCCTTAATGGCAACGATACATACAAGGCGGTTACCCTTCTGTCACTGGGACCAAGCACCGTAAGATCGAACCCATCACAAAGCACCTCTTCCCATGGCAAGAAAAATCGATCTAGTCGGCCTAACTAAACCAAAGATTCAAAGAAGAAATACGAGGCTATAAGTAATCATGCATATAAGAGGTCAAAAGACTCAAATAACTTTCATGGATAAAAACATAGATCTGATCATAAACTCAAAGTTCATTGGATCCCAACAAACACACCACAAAAAAGAGTTACATCAAATACATCTCCAAGAGACCATTGTATTGAGAATGAAGAGAGAGAGAGAGAGAGAGAGAGAGAGAGGAAGCCATCTAGCTACTAACTACGGACACGAAGGTCTACAATGAACTACTCACGCATCATCGGAGAGGCACCAATGAGGATGATGAACCCCTCCGTGATGGTGTCCAGATTGGATATGTGGTTTCTAGAACTTGCGGCAGCTGGAATTGATTTTCGTCGACTCCCCTAGGGTTTCTGGAATATTGGGGTATTTATAGAGCGAAGAGGCGGCGCGGGAGGCGGCCGAGGTGGGCACAACCCACCTGGGCGCGCCTGGGCCCCCAGGCGCACCCTGGTGGGTTGTGCTGCCATCGGAGCCCCCCTCAGGTACTTTCTTGGCCCATCGTGTGTCTTCTGGTCTAGAAAAAATCAGCAAAACGTTTCGCTGCGTTTGGACCCCGTTTGGTATTGATTTCCTGCGAAGTAAAAAACAAGCAAAAAACAGCAACTGGCACTAGGCACTACGTCAATAGGTTAGTCCCAAAAAATAATATAAAGTTGCTATAAAATGATTGTAAAACATCCAAGAATGATAATATAACAACATGGAACAATCAAAAATTATAGATACGTTGGAGACGTATCAGCATCCCCAAGCTTAATTCCTGCTCGTCCTCGAGTAGGTAAATGATAAAAACAGTATTTTTGATGTGGAATGCTGCCTAACATGTTCATCACAAATTCTTTTCTTTGTAGCATGTTCATTTGGACTTTTATATGATTCAAAGCAATAGTCTAGTTTTGACATGAAGATTTCAATACTCAAGCATATCAACAAGCAACCATGTCTTTCAAAATATCAATACTAAAGCAAGTTATCCCTAGCCCATTATGCTCAATCATTGATCCATTCATGAAACACACTCGCATATTAGCTACACCCAATGCTCAAGTACGATCATAGTGCCCCTTAGTTGGTGCTTTATAAGAGAAGATGGAGACTCAAATAAAAATAAAAATTGCATAAAGTAAAAGAAAGGCCCTTCGCAGAGGAAAGTAGGGATTTGTAGAGGTGCTAGAGCTCAAAGCGAAAAAGGTAGAGATAAAACATTTTGGGTGGCATGCTTTTCCTCTCAACGAAAACGATCGAGTAGTTCCCAATACTTTCCGTGCTAGATATATCATAGGCGGTTCCCAAACAGAAAATAAAGTTTAATCCTTTTTCCACCATACTTTCACATTCGACGGCTAACCGAATCTGCGGGTGCCGTCCGTACCAACACTTTCCATGGAATTTATTATTTGACAACATAAAGTAAATTCATTTTTCATTTCGGGACTGGGCATCCCTAATACCTTTGTCATACTCTCGTGCAATGACAAGTGAATAAGCACTCATCTTGAGAATAACACATCTAGCATGGAAAAATATCAGCCACCCCCTACCGTTTCATGAGCGGTACGAGCACACAAAAGAGAAATTTATTTTGAAATTTAGAGATGACACATGCAAATTTGCTTAGAACGGTAAAAGAATACCGCATAAAGGTAGGTATAGTGGACTCATGTGGCAAAACTGGGTTTAAGGATTTTGGATGCACAAGTAGTGATCATACTTAGTGCAAAGGAAGGCTAGCAAAAGATTGGGAAGCATCCAACTAAGAAACGAAAAATCTCATAAGCGAGCATTAAGCATAACTAACACCGAATAATGCACCACAAGTAGGATGTAATTTCATTGCATAACTATTGACATTCATGCTTGCATAAGGAATCACAAACCTTAACACCAATATTCTTACTAAACCATAATTACTCATCAACATGACTCACATATTATATCAACATATCACAAAACTATTACAAGGAATCAAGTTTATATTGTCCAATGATCTTTGTGAAAGTTTTTATTATATCCCTCTTGAATATCTATCACTTTGGGACTGATTTCATATGTTGCTTTTGATAGCTCAAACAAATCTAAGTGAAGAACATGAGCATAAAAATATTCTTCTCTCAAAATAATTTAAGTGAAGCAAGAGAGAATTTCTTAATTTTTTTACTAACTCTCAAATAAATCTAAGTGAAGCATGAGAGAATTTCTTCAAAAATAATAAAGCACACGTGCTCAAAAAGATATAAGTGAAGCACTAGAGCAATTCCAAAGCTCATAAAGATTTAAGTGAAGCATAGAGAGCAATTCAAACAAGTCATAGCATAATCTTGGCTGCCTCAAATAGGTGTGTCCAGCAAGGATAGATGACTTAAAACAAAAACAAGCAAAGACTCATATCGTACAAGACGCTCCAAGCAAAACTCATGATATGTGATGAATAAAAATATAGGTCCAAGTAAAATACCGATGGTCGTTAGAAGAAAGAGGGGATGCCACTCCTGGCGTCCCCAATCTTAGTTGCTTGCTTCTCTTTTAGATAATAGCTTGGGATGGCATGGGGCATCCTCAAGCTTAGGCTCTTCTTACTCCTTATTCCTTCATCCATCATGATCTCACCCAAAACTTGAAAACTTCAATCACACAAAACTCAACAAAACCTTTGTGAGATCCGTTAGTATAACAAAGCAAATCACTACTCTAAGTACTGTTGCAAACCAATTCATAATTTATTTTTGCATTATATCTATTTTATTCCAACTTTTCTATAGCAAAAACTCTTCAAAGGAAACCACAGAATCATCAAAATAAGCATACAACGCAAAGAAAACAGAATCTGTCAAAAACAAAACAGTCTGTAGTAATCAGGGAACTTCGTATACTTTTGTAACTCCAAAAATTCTGAAAAATTAGGACAACATGGGAAATTTGTATATCAATCTTATGTAAAAGCTTTAGAGCAAAAGCATGTTTCTGTGATTTATTAAAATTATTTTTCTAAGCGCAAAAGTTTCTGTTTTTCAACAAGATCAAATCAACTATCCCCCAACATGATCCCAAATGCTTTGCTTGGCACAAACACTAATTAAAACACAGAAAAAACAATCATAACAGTAGCATAATTGTGCAAACACTCAAGAACAGAAAGAAAAAGACAAAAAATAATTTGTATTCATTGGGTTGCCTCCCAACAAGCGCTATCGTTTTATGCCCCTAGCTAGGCATAAGATTTTATTGATGCTCTCATGAAAGATAATAATTGTAACACAAAGAGAGCATCATAAAACATGTGACAAACACATTTAAGTCTAACATACTTCCTATGCGTAGGCGTTTTATAAGCAAACAAACAATCAAGACAAGAAACATCTAGCATATGCAAGGAAGAAGAAACAAACAATAGCAATCTCAACATAACGAGAGGTAATTTAGTAACATGAAAATTTCTACAACCATATTTTTCTCTCTCATAATAATTACATGTGGGATCATATACAAATTCAACAATATAGCTATCATAAAAAAATCACTTCATGATCCACATGCATAAAAGTCTTATAATCTTCCAAGCTAGTGGGATTAACATCAACTAAAGTCATGACCTCTCCAAGCCCACTTTTATCAAAAATTTCATTAGATTGATCATGCTCCAAAGTAGTGGGATCATTATTACCTAGAGTTGACACTCTTCCAAACCCACTTTCAATATTATCGCAAACATATCCATCACGAGGCTTAAATAAATTTTCAAGATCATAAGAAGAATCACCCCAATCATGATCATTGCAATAAGTAGAGGACATATCAAAATTAGCATCCCCAAGCTTGGGGTTTTGCATATCATTAACACAACTGACATTAATAGAATTTATAATAAACATTATTGCAATCATGCTTTTCATTCAAGGAGCTATCATGAATCACTTTATAAGTTTCTTTGTTTAACACTTCATCACAATTTTCAGATTCATAAATCTCAAGCAAAACTTCATAAAGATAATCCAGTGCACTCAAATCACTAGCAATTAGTTCATCATAATTTGATCTTTTGAAAAGGTTAGCAAGTGGATGAGGATCGATCTCAATAGATTTTTAGCAAGCGAAGATGCAAGCAAATAGAAGGCACATGGAAACACAAGCAAACAGGAGATCTGACGAGAAAAAGGCGAAAGAAAAAGGAGGCGAATAAAACGGAATTTTTTTGTGAAGTGGGGGAGAGGAAAACGAGAGGCAAACGGCAAATAATGTAAATTGCAAGGAGATGATATTTTTGATTAGGAACCTGGTAGATGTTGATGATGTCTGCCAAAAATTCCTTTTGATGTTTGCTTGAACTACATCGCTATTTCCCCAAAGAGGAAGGGATGATGTAGCACATCAACGGTAGGTATTTCCCTCAGTGATGAGACCAAGGTTATCGAACCAGTAGGAGAACCACGCAACACCATGTAAACAACTGCTGCACCCAAAGAACAAATACTTGCAACCCGACATAAGAGAGGGGTTGTCAATCCCTCATGGGTAAAAAGATAGGTAAAATTGTAGTAGACTGGATAAATAGATCTTGTGGGAACGCGAGATGAAATAAATAAATAAATAAAAATTGCAGCAAGGTATTTTTGTGTTTTTGGATTAACAGATCTGAAAATAAAAGCGAAGAAAAAGACCTCTCGAAGGCAAATATTGAAGGAAATATGCCCTAGAGGCAATAATAAAGTTGTTATTTATATTTCCTTATATCATGATAAACGTTTATTATTCATGCTAGAATTGTATTAACCAGAAACTTGATACATGTGTGGATACATAGACAAAACACAGTGTCCCTAGTAAGCCTCTACTAGACTAGCTCGTTAATCAAAGATGGTTCAGTTTCCTAACCATAGACATGTGTTGTCATTTGATGAACGGGATCACATCATTAGGAGAATGATGTGATGGACAAGACCCATCCGTTAGCTTAGCATAATGATCGTTAAGTTTTATTGCTATTGCTTTCTTCATGACTTATACATATTCCTTTGACTATGAGATTATGCAACTCCCGGATACCGGAGGAATACCTTGTGTGCTATCAAACGTCACAACGTAACTGGGTGATTATAAAGATGCTCTACAGGTATCTCCGAAGGTGTTTGTTGGCTTGGCATAGATCGAGATTAGGATTTGTCACTCTGAGTATCGGAGAGGTACTCTGGGCCCTCTCGGTAATGCACATCATAATAAGCCTTGCAAGCAATGTGACTAATGAGTTAGTTGCGGGATGATGCATTACGGAACGAGTAAAGAGACTTGCCGGTAACGAGATTGAACTAGGTATGAGGATACCGACGATCGGATTTTGGGCAAGTAACATACCGATGACAAAGGGAATAACGTATGTTGTCATTACGGTTTGACCGATAAAGATCTTCGTAGAATATGTGGGAGCCAATATGAGCATCCAGGTTCTGCTATTGGTTATTGGCAGGAGATGTGTCTCGGTCATGTCTACATAGTTCTCGAACCCGTAGGGTCTGCACGCTTAACGTTCGATGACGATTTGTATTATGAGTTATGCGATATGGTGACCGAATGTTGTTCGGAGTCCCGGATGAACTCACGGACATGAAGAGGAGTCTCAAAATGATCGAGAGGTAAAGATTGATATATTGGACGATGGTATTCGGACACCGGAATGGTTTCGGAGTGTTCCAGGTACTTATCGGAGTACCGGGGGGTTACCGGAACCCCCCATGGAAAGTTATGGGCCACATGGGCCTAGGTAGGGAGGCACACCAGCCCACAAGGGGCTGGCGCGCCCCCCACAAGGAAGGAATCCGAACTGGAGTGGGGAAGGGGGCGGCGCCCCCCTTTCCTTCTCCTTCTCCCTCTCCTACCCCCTTTCCCTCTCCGGTAAAAGGAAGGGGGGTCCGAATTGGACTTGGAGTCCTAGTAGGACTCCTCCCCACTTGGGGGCATGCCTTGGCCGGCCTCCTCCCCTCCCCTCTCCCTCCTTTATATACGGGGGCGGGGGGCACCTCTAAGGCACATCAATTGTTCTTAGCCGTGTGCGGTGCCCCCCTCCATCGTTTACTCCTCCGGTCATATTGTCGTTGTGCTTAGGCGAAGCCCTGCGCGGATCACTTCACCATCACCATCACCATCACCACGCCGTCGTGCTGACGAAACTCTCCCTCAACACTTTGCTGGATCAAGAGTTTGAGGGATGTCATCGAGCTGAACGTGTGCTGAACTCGGAGGTGCCGTACGTTCGGTACTTGATCGGTTGAATCGAGAAGACGTTCAACTACATCAACCGCGTTAAACTAACGCTTCCGCTTTCGGTCTACGAGGGTACGTGGACACACTCTCCCCCTCTCGTTGCTATGCATCTCCTAGATAGATCTTGCGTGATCGTAGGAATTTTTTTGAAATTGCATGCTACGTTCCCCAACAAATATAATAAAGAAGAGACCCGGGGGCCATAGATTTCACTAGTGGCTTCTCTCAAGAAAAATAGCATACGGTGGGTAAACAAATTACTGTTGGGCAACTGATAGAACTTCAAATAATCATGACGATATCCAGGCAATGATCATTATATAGGCATCACGTCCAAGATTAGTAGACCGACTCCTACCTGCATCTACTACTATTACTCCACACATCGACCGCTATCCAGCATGCATATAGTGTATTAAGTTCATGGAAAAGCTGAGTAATGCAATAAGAACGATGACATGATGTAGACAAGATCTATTTATGTAGAAATAGACCCCATCTTGTTATCCTTAATGGAAACAATACATACGTGTCGGTTCCCCTTCTGTCTCTAGGATCAAGCACCGTAAGATCGAACCCATCACAAAGCACCTCTACCCATGGCAAGAAAAATTGATCTAGTCGGCCTAACTAAACCAAAGATTCAAAGAAGAAATATGAGGCTATAAGTAATCATGCATATAAGAGATCAAAAGACTCAATAAACTTTCATGGATAAAAACATAGATCTGATCATAAACTCAAAGTTCATTGGATCCCAACAAACACACCGCAAAAAAGAGTTACATCAAATAGATCTCCAAGAGACCATTGTATTGAGAATCAAGAGAGAGAGAGAGACAGGAAGCCATCTAGCTACAGACCCGAAGGTGTATAATGAACTACTCATGCATCATCGAAGAGGCACCAATGAGGATGATGAACCCCTCCGTGATGGTGTCTAGATTGGCTCTGTGGTTTCTGGAACTTGCGGCGGCTGGAATTGATTTTCATCGACTCCCCTAGGGTTTCTGGAATATTGGGGTATTTATAGAGCAAAGAGGCGGTGCGGGAGGCATCCGAGGTGGGCACAACCCACCTGGGCGCGCCTGGGGGCTGGTGGGTTGTGCTCCCCTCGGATCCCCTCTCAGGTACTTTCTTGGCCCATCATGTGTCTTCTGGTCCAGAAAAAATCACCAAAAAGTTTCGTTGCGTTTGGACTCCGTTTGGTATTTGTAGAATTCTATTGAATAACTATTGAATAATTGTTGATACAATATTGTGCCAGTACAAGAGGTACATATAAGAGCCGAGCTGCACCTGACCTAGCCCAATTGCAAACCGAGTAGGAGTCCTAATCCTATTACAAGTTGTATTCTAACATCCCCCCGCAGTGTCAATGGTGGGCTCGACGACATTGAGACCGAAACGAATGTCTTGAAACGGAGTAGTCGCCAGGCCTTTAGTAAAGATATCTGTGAATTGAGCAGAAGTAAGCACATGGAGAATGCGAACTTGATCGAGAGCCACCTTCTCTTGAACAAAATGAATGTCGATCTCAATATGCTTGGTGCGACAGTGTTGAAGCGGATTCCCTGACATGTAGACAGCTGAAATATTATCACAGTAAACAATGGTAGCTTGCTCAATAGGACGGTGCAGCTCCGACAACAACTGGCGCAACCAAACCGTTTCAGCAACCGCATGAGCCACAACACGGTACTCAGCTTCAGCAGACGAGCGGGAGACCGTAACCTGCCTTTTTGAAGACCAAGAAACCAAATTGTTACCAAGAAAAACACAAAATCCGGATGTGGACCTACGAGTATCTGGACAACCAACCCAGTTTGCATCAGAGTAAGCTGTCAAGGAGGTGGAAGAGGATTTGTTGATATGAAGACCTAAGTCTAGTGTGCCTTTGAGATACCGAAGAATACATTTGACATGATTGTAGTGTGGAATACGAGGATCATGCATGTATAAACAAGCTTGCTGGACAACAAAATAAATTTCAGGACGAGTGAGAGTAAGATACTGAAGTGCACCGGTAAGACTACGATAAAGAGAAGGATCAGAGAAAGGATCACCGTCGGCAGAGAGTTTGGAACCTGTATCAACAGGGGTACGGGAAGTTTGACAATCAAGCATACCAGCACGAGAAAGAAGATCCAAAGTGTACTGACGTTAAGACAAGAAAAGACCAGAGGAGTCACGGATAACAGCAATACCTAAGAAGTGGTGAAGAAGACCTAAATCTGTCATAGAAAATTCATGGCGAAGAAGAGAGATAATATGATCTAAAAATTGTTGTGAGGAAGCTGTGAGGATAATATCATCAACATATAAAAGAAGGTAAGCAGTGTTGTTGTTGTGATGAAAGGTGAATAGTGAAGTGTCAGAACGGGAAGGGGTAAAACCGATGGTTTGAGCATAAGTAGAAAAGCGTTGGAACCAGACACGTGGTGCTTGTTTAAGACCATAAAGAGATTTTTGAAGAAGGCAGACATGATTAGGATTGGAGGAATGTTCGAAGCCAAGAGGTTGTTGACAATAGACTGTTTCTTGAAGAGAGCCATGAAGAAAAGCATTTTTGACATCTAGTTGATGAATTGGCCAGGAAGAAGAGACGACGATGCTAAAGACAGTGCGAATAGTGCTGGGCTTGACAACTGGAGAGAAAGTCTCATCATAATCGATGCCGTGTTGCTGAGAGTAACCACGGCATACCCATCGAGCCTTATAACGTGCAAGACTCCCATCAGAATTAAATTTATGGCGAAAAACCCATTTGCCCGAAATGATATTTGTATGGGAAGGACGAGGAACTAACTGCCACGTGTTATTCTATAGAAGGGCATCATATTCGGACGCGACTTTTTTGCTCCTAGGTGCATATGCACCCATTGTCAAAAACACACATTTTGAAAAGTTGAAAAATTCGAAACAAAAATCCCGCGTGTATATCCGGACATTTTATGTCCGTTCACAAGGTTTCGGTGAAAAAACGACGTTTTTTGTGGCTTGTGTAAAAAAGATAAAGAAATGCCTCGTGAATAGTTAGAATGAAGCATCATAAATTGTCTTTTTTACACAAGCCACAAAAAACGTCGTTTTTCACGGAAACCTTGTGAACGGACATAAAATGTCCGGATATACACGCGGGATTTTTGTTCCGAATTTTTTAACTTTTCGAAATGTGTATTTCGACAATGGGTGCATATGCACGTAGGAGCAAAAGGGAATATCCCATCATATTCATCTTTCATAGCTGCGGCCCAATTAGGATCTAGGAGAGCTGATTTGTAAGATTTGGGTAGAGAGGAAGGAGATAAAGATGCATGAAGATTGAGACGACCTTTTGCAGGTAAACGAAAACCAGACTTGGCATGTGTGTGCATGGTATGATCGTTAGTAGGAGCTAGAACGGGAATAGCATGAGCAGGAGGGGTGGTGGAAGATGTGGTGGACGCGTCCGGCACAGGGGAGGAAGCGGACGCGGGAGATGGTGGTGAAGACTGCGGCTGCAGGAGGTCTGCCGCGTCAGAGTGTAATGTGTTTTTCTCTGCCAGGGCAGAGGTGATGACAGAAGGGGCGGCGGTAGGATCTGCTACTGCGGCTGGTTTCGCTGGATTGGTCGGCGGGTGAAAGAAGGGAAGATGATTGCGACGAGAGGGACTAGTGGAAGGCACGAGTGAGTTGGAATCTAATTGTTGACGCTCAGAAGAGGGAAAAATGTTTTCAGCAAGTATTACATGACGAGACACATGAACACGACCACTAACAAGATCTAGACAACGATAACCCTTGTGCTCGTCAGAAAAACCTAGATGGACACACGGGATAGAGCGTGGGGAAAGTTTGTTAGGAGAAGTGGAGTAGGAGTTTGGAAAACAAAGACAACCAAAGACGCGAACGTCGGAGTAATTTGGATGAGAGAGAAATAAAGATAAGTAAGGAGTAGTTTGTGGGTTAACTTTAGATGGACGAATATTGAGTAAATATGTGGCCGTGTGGAGTGCCCCTGCCCAGAACATCGACGGCATAGAAGATTGAATAAGCAGAGTGCGAATGATGTCATTAAGAGTACGAAGAGCGCTCGGCTTTGCCGTTTTGAGGAGAGGTATAAGGACAGGAGAAACGTAAGAGTATTCCATATTGTAGAAAGAAATTTTGATTTTTAAAGTTGTCAAATTCACGACCATTATCACATTGGATGAATCTTATAGGGAGGAAAAAGTGGACCGAGACATAGCACTGGAAGTTAATGTATATATTATGTACGTCAGATTTGTTGCGTAAAGGAAAAGTCCAAACATAATGAGTAAAATCATCAAGAATCACGAGATAATACTTAAAACCAGATACACTTTCTATTGGTGATGTCCAGAGATCACAATGAAGTAATTCAAAAAGAAAAGTACTAGAGGATTGAGAGGAACTAATGGGAAGGCGAACATGTTTGCCCAATTAACATGACTGACACATAGAAGAATTATGAGAATCTCTATTACAAGGTATTGAAAATTCACTAAGAAGTGTGGATAACACATTTTTATTGGGATGGCCGAGACGCTGGTGCCACAAATCAACAGAGGCCACCATAGATGTTGGAGGAGCAGCGAGCTATTGAATCGAGCGATCTCGGCCTTGGTCGGGTAGTCCTTCACAGACAAACCAAAGGGATCAAACTCGACAGAAACATGATTATCAGTGGTGATTTGGCGAATAGAAATTAGATTTTTAATAAGAGCAGGAGCTACAAGAACATCACGAAGAAGCAAAGGCTTAGTTGGGCATTGGATTTGAGCCTGTCCGACACAGTAAATAGGAATGGAAGATCCATCACCGAGAGTAATAGAGGGAAAAGACGAAGGAGTGCAAGAGGAAAGCAAATTACTAGATGCAGACATATGAAGAGAAGCACCAGAATTGAAAATCCAATCCGTACCTCAGTTCCCTTGTGTAGCAAAGTTGTTCATGGCTTGTAGAAAAGCAGCTTGGTCCCAGCTCAGAGTCGAAGTAGAGGCCGGTGTAGTCATGGGAGCTTGTGGGTGTGGTGGCGTCGGCAGTAGGGCCGGCATCGGCGTAAAGAGAGAGGCACCATCATTGTACTGCTGCATGTAGGGGGGCGATGGAGCGCCATAGGATGCATAAGGACTGGTGTTGTAGATCGGTGGCGCGTAGGAGGGAGCAGCGTGGTATGCGGCCGTTGGCTGTCGGGGCGCGAGGACGGGCGCGCCGGTGTGAGGGCGAGCACCGGGCTGCTAGCCACCGGTATAGGCAGGTGGGGCACCATATGGCGTAGGGGCGGACCAGGGCATAGGCCATGCCTGGACTAGCCCTGTCCACGGATCAGGAGATGGGCGCCATCCGGGCGGCGGTGGTGGTGCGGTTGATGAAGCCGGGGGCAGCGATGGTGCAGTTGGTGGAGCCGGGGGCGGAGCAGGAGCGGGCGCCATGCGGAACTACGGCGGCCTAGGGTTTTTTCCCCTGTAGTTGGGACTTGAACGCCAGCCGGATGGTTGAGGAGGTGCTGTTGGTGGAGATGGCGGTGGCGGCGTCAACGCATGTGGGCGAGGAGAAGCAGTGAAGACCTGAGGACGGGAGTCCTTCGTAGTTAGGGCACGATCGGCCCATTGGAGCATCGAGCGAACCTCGGCGAAGGAGAGACGCGGACGCATCATAGGGATGAAGGAGGTCTGCTTATCGAACCGCTCGCTGAGGCCGATGAGGAGGACGTTGATGAGCTGGTGATCGTCGATCGGATCACCAAGTTCGCGGAGTTCATCCGCGATTGCCTTGAGGCGTTGGCAGTAGACGCTGACTGGTGAATCACCTTGCACCGTATTCTGAAGCTCGGTGTGAAGATTGTTGGCGCGAGCGTCGACGTTGTCCTGGAAGAGCTGATGAAGGGCCGCCCATAAATCGGCGGCGGAGGCACCGTCATAGTGGACGAGATTGAAGATCTCTGTGGAGACTCGCATGTAGATCCATTGAATAATGGCAAGATCATCCTTGACCCATTGCGGATCATGACGTTTAGGAAGAGAGTCGTCGGCAACGTGAGAGCGGAGATTGCATCGCCCAAGGTGGACGTCGAAGAGGTGACGCCAATGGTAGTAGTTGTGAGTAGCGAGGTCTAGGGTTACGGGGATGTAGGGACTAATATTAGAGATGGTGTCGATGAAGGAGATGGAAGGTGGTATTGGTGGGGGGTAGAGCTAGAGTAGAGGTAGAGGAGGAGGAGGCCGTGGCCGCGACGACCTTGGCGGCGACGATGGCGCGCGCCACTCGAAGTAGCCGGGCGGCGGCGGCGGCGGGGCTGGCGGGTTAGCCATACCCTGGGATCGAAAGTCTGATACCATGTAGAATTCTATTGAATAACTATTGAATAATTGTTGATACAATATTGTGCCAGTACAAGAGGTATATATAAGAGCCAAGCTGCACCTGACCTAGCCCTATTACAAACCGAGTAGGAGTCCTAATCCTATTACAAGTTGTATTCTAACAGTATTGATTTCCTGCGAAGTAAAAAAAACAAGCAAAAAACAGCAACTGGCACTGGGCACTATGTCAATAGGTTAGTCCCAAAAAATGATATAAAGTTGCTAATGATTGTAAAACATCCAAGAATGATAATATAACAATATGGAACAATCAAAAATTATAAATACGTTGGAGACGTATCAGGACCTATCGGGGGGGTGTAAATGGGGACAACTACAAATTTACTTTGATTATTTGCAAGTTTAGGCTATGAGGGATATAAAGGTATGCCTAAAAAATTGCTATGGTGAGATAAACAGCCTATATGAAGCTTGCAAGGTAAAGTAACCAAAGTAAACCAGAAGTAATGATCTAGGGTTTGAGATAACCAAAGACACTGAGACAAGGATGTATCTCGGTGTTCACTTCCTTGGAGGGAAGCTAATCATTGTTAGAGGTATGGGTGTTAACACGAAGTCTCACCCTATTCTCCCTGATATATCACCACAAATGAGATTATGAACAACTAGTGGTAGACCTTGAGGTGGACTCCAAACCTTCACAAACTTTTTGGGTTAATAAGAACTCCTACCGCCTAGGAGTCTCCAACCTCCAAGAGTAATAACAACAAAGAGGAAATGATCGGAACTTGCTTAAATCATGAATTTCTTTAGTCAAAAGTGAGATGAAGAGTGGATTTATGCTTGCATGAAATCTCTCTCTCAAATCTCTCAAGAATTTTTTGATTTAGAGTGGGAATGTGGGTAGGAACCTTTCTCAGATTTATCTCCATGGAGTGGTGAAGGGGTATTTATATGTGTCATGGGAACTAATCTGACAGTAAGAAGTAGGGGTACGAACAGAGGCTGGTCCTAGCTACGAAGAAGGTGTGACATAAGGATTTGCGAGTTCGGGCCCCTCTCGGAGGAGGTAACAACCCTACGTCTCAAGCTCTAGAGCCATGTTCTTCTTGCGTATGAGAATTACAATGGATGCTAACCCTTGTCTAAGTGCCACGGGTTGGCTTATATAGAGTGCGGCGCCCCTTCAGCTAGCAACATTATAGAGGGTTTTGATGATGGAATTAATGGTGAGCACTACATATGATAACTGAAGCATTAATCACTAGTAACAAACGCAGACACGCGCCTCCCGTCGCTCCGGATCCCACGTTGGCCGTCTGCCTCCCTCACCCGAGTGATCACGAGGTTTCCGAACGGATTAGACATAGCCGAGTGGAACCGTCGCACCCGAGTGAATAAGTCTTGTCCGAGTGGATGACTTGTGGCTGGTATCCGATTGGGATGATGGCCCTGGGGTCTTGTAGTTTTGTTGTTGTGGGACCTTCATCTGGTATGGATGCACCTTGTATGACCCTACCCGTGGTAAGTAACCCCAACAATAGGTGGATAGCAAACTAGCCGTTTTGTGGCTGAAATCGTACGGTCGAATAATCCGACCGTTGGAAAGTGAGTTGGTCCAGCAGCCGCTCAGTCAGGACAAAGGAGCAGGGTCGGAAAGTACGGGTGCATATATACGGTACCGACACTATCTGGCCAACGTCTAGACAATACCTGCGCTGTCCTGCCAACGTCCGAACAAACTTTGGGGCACCCAGGTGTTATCTCAACCCCTAGCCGGCTTCGCTCAAAAAGCTCGACCAGCGTCTCACTAGGTTTTTTTGTCTCTCGTGTATCACCATTTCCTAGTTGGATAGTCCAACCAATTGTAAATGATCCTTTTCAATGGTTTTATATGCTATTTGGTGTCTTTTTGACATTAAATTTTTGAGAGATAGGAATGCAATGTTTGTGACTTGAGCTTGTCCTTTGCACCCCCTTTGACCCCCTTTTAATAGCGTGGGATCACTATAAATCAAGAACAAAATAGAAACGCTAAGCTTCTCCCATTGTTACAGGTGTCTCGAGTCATTCACATTTTGAGGGGTCTATGATCCATAACATGATGTATCCCCATGGATACCTGACCTTTGATATTAAGCTATGATCTCTCTTCTCTCTCTTGAAGTTCCCACAAAGCGACTCTGAACCTAAGACCGAGTTGTGCGATGTCTTTTGATATTCTAAACTAAGAAAAACGCAATTGGATTTCTTTTTATATCCCTATGATAGGAAATGAAAGAAAAGGTCAAGCTTAAGCCGATTCCATTGCAGAAAGAAGATAGAGCTCTTGGGAAGAAGTCAGTATCCAGCTTTCTTTCATTGATATCACAATAACAAGCGAGGAAAGGACAGTCTTTCAGGAGAAGAACTTGATTTACTTCGCAAACATATTAGCCCCCCTATAAGTACATTGTCATCAAATCAAATTATGATTAAGGACATAATCACACTTTCAGCAATCCACATCACATGGCAACTTCATATTATCATTCGTGGCAACTTTTTTGTGCTCAAAACCAAAAAATTAATCACATATACATTTTTGTTCACGGGGCGGGCAATTCCCCCAACCTTGCTTGGCAATTCATGATGGGAAAGGAGGAACTTGGACATGGAGAGGGGAGGAGGAGAGATTACCTCAGACCGGGCCAATTTTTCGGTCGATCCTTGTGAGTAGATGGATGCCGGCTGATCAACTCCTTAGTCGAGAGGCGACCATGGAGAGAAGGGGCCAAATGGGAAGGACAGTTGCAAGATGGAGAGTTTTTTTGCTTTGGAAGAAAGAAGGTGGGGAAGGTTAGGAGGTGCGAAAGACTTTAGGATCTGAGGAGTGGGGCCCAGATCCTAGCGAGGTTCTCTTCGCAGTTCGCACGTTGCTACCCGAATCTGTCATGTCTCAAGCTCATCATCGCTCAGAGCTCCTCTAAACACGAACACAATCATCCGCTTGTTGTCGCCCGAATCTTTCACAACTCTCTTTCACTTTTGTTGCCGCAGAAGCTCTCCCAACGTGAACACAATCATTTGCTTGCTACTGCTCGAATCCATCATGACTCGCGTACACGCTCATCATCGCATGGAGCTCCTCCTAGAGCGAAGGAGATCTTTTGCACACCGGCTCCTTCCAGCGTGAACATCCTGCGCTAGAGGGATCATGGGATGAATGGTCGCACCGTATTCATGCCCTTTTCTTCATAATGATGGAACACAACTGGTCCAAAAATATGAATCTTGCACCTTTTCATGCTACAATGACACAAAAAACAACAACACAAAATCTAGCAGAGTCGCCAACACACACAAAAAACCAAAACAACTGATCGTCATAATAACCGCTATTATGACAATTTTGATCAAAAAAGGCACTCTAGCGGAGTTATCATACTTGACAAGATTGCCATAATTTATGGAGCGTCTTCCATATCTGGCCTCTCAGTCGCCACATATGGTGTTTGGGGCTGCCTTTTGAAGGGCACTTCATATGACAGTTGCAAGTAAAGTACATGTGATGCTAATGAAACTTCAGGTGGCCTCTAATCTCATGTGGCATGAGAGAGATGTTGGGAAAAATAATGTCCTTTTGATTAGTGGGTTCCACGGTTATGGAGATTTTTTTAAACTCTTATTTGCATGTTGCCTCCGCATACTTCATGTGCACGCTCCATATAAATTATGAAGGCCGCCATATGACGACTTTGCTAGAGTTGCTTTTAGACAATCTGCGCACACATATGTTTGAATCTCTCTAGTTAGAGTTGTTCTTAGGGATAGTTCTTTTGGAGTTTATGGTTGGCATGACAAAAAGACTGGCCCCTTAGACAATCTTTGCACACACGTTTGAATCTCTTGAGTGGATAATGTGTGGGCCCCATAACAAGTTGGCCCACATGTCAACCTATTTCCCTCCTATAGAGTAGCTGATGATTTGTCTTTGAACCGTTTGAAGATCACATGCGATTGCAAGCCAGTGATGGAGGACATCAACAAAGGGTTGGGAGGCCCTCAATTACAACGGTGAAGAAAATTGAAAAAGAAGAGCCAATTTCGAGAGATGTGATTTTATATTCGAAGGTCGTGATTCGAACCAGGAGGCACACCACCTTGTAAAATCTTTAGTAGCGCTCCCATAGGGTCGCCATTTCTGGCAAATATCCCCCCTTGACCCTCTCTATATCGAAAGTGATGTTCTATTCCCGAGCTCATGTGAGCTCGGGTGAATAGTAAAATAAAAAAAAACAAAAAATCACGCCCCCCCCTCCCAAAATTGTGTGACACATTGATAAAAAATTTTATAGCTTGCAAAATTTCAACATCAGATGACATTCGCGGAAATTCTGGCAAAAGAAAAAACAAAATTGTTGCTTCAAAATGCGTTTGAAAATAACATCTTGGAGCATCGTTTTTTTCTTGATTTTTCAAAAATGTCATTTGGTGTTGAAATTTTACGGACTATTATAACATATGTCAATGTTTCACACACACAATAATAATATTATTTTTTACTTTTTTTAATTTACTGTTTACCCGAGCTCACGTGAGCTCGGGATCAGAACACCCGTGTCCCCCTTTAAACGTTGTTTCAAAGTTTGGGATCCCTAAAAAAATGCATCGGCATAACGTGGTGGCATATTCGGTGCACATATAGAAGCGCTTTTGCATGTGGACGCTGGTCGTTCGCGACCCACACCCACCGGACTCTGGATGGCCCGCACGTCATACACTGAAACACTGCGCACGCCTCGTAGCCGTGTGCGTTCGACAGCGCAGAGGCGGAGTGTGAGCCACACCGGCTGGATGCTAGCGCAACCGTCGCGCATGCGCGCTGCCACAACGGGCCCCACCATGCCCCTGCCCAGTAATAACGCCACTGGGTAACATACCTAGTAACAAACGGCCAAGTTGCCGTTTCCGCACCACAGCCTGGCACGAGGCCGCGTGGGCGCAGCGTCAGGCAAAAAGAAAGCCCAAAGGGCGACATGGCATCGTACCCCAGCAGCAGTTTCACATGCCGCCGGGCCCCACCTCCTCCCCACCACCCCAACCAACTCCCACGCCCGCTCAACCGCTGCCGGTGGAGCCCGGGCCAGCGACCCCACCCGTCAAGCAGCCAGATCGGGGTGCCGCCCGCGGGGCGGGGGCTGGCGAATCTGTCCCCACGAATCTCGCGCACAGAGGTGATCCGCTGCGCGCGGGACCAGCGCTCGCCCCGGGCCCGCCTGTCAACGGGCGCTGCTCGTTTCTTTCACTCACTGACTGATGCCGCCCGCTCGGTTACCATTTCTTGTAGCTGGCGCTATATAGGCGCCGCGCGCACGTTGGCCGCATTCCCAAGCCCGGGATTTGAGGGAGAGGAGGGATTTGTCGAGGGGCGCGATTCGCTGCTCTTCCTCCAGCCTCCTACTGCTCGCCTCCGGTGTGGGGGTGCGCTGCGGTGGGCGGAGGGGAGGCCAGGGCATCGAGAGGCGAACCGAGGGAGGAGAGGCGAACCGAGGAAGGAAATGGCGGCGTGGACCTCCGTGGGCCTCGTGGCGGTGGCCGTGCTGGTCGTCGGCATCGCAATGCCGGCCTCCGCCGCCGTGCAGCCGCCCGCGCCCGCGCCCTCCAGCGACGGTGAGAACCCCCCTGCGCGCACTCTGTTTTCTCTCTCTCTCTCTCCCGTGGCTTGTGTTTTCCGGCATTGACCGGCGAATTCCCCCCTCTGCGGGGGTTCGTTTTGCGTCCTCATTCCATTTCGCTTGCTATCCTCTCGCGGCGGTAATAGACTCGACAAGATACGATTTGCCTGCCCTTGCATGTGGGGAAACCATTGATCTGCTTGTTAAAACCCGCGTTCTTAGGACCCACCTGGTATAATAAAAGCTGTTTCACTGCGAAACGACATACGTTTCATGACTATTTTTTGACTTGAATAGTATTGTCACGCTCATAAACAATTCAACAAAATGACAGAGCATGCTATTCTTTATTTTGTTCCCATTTCTCACTTCAGAGTTCCACCTGAACAAAAAAACCATTTTTCTATAAATCTTGACATTTTTTACACTAGCCCTTCAAAGTTGCAGCTTTGGAACTTCGATGATCTAATGACACTTGACATCTCTTACTGGTAGTCTGGTACATGTCAATTTGGTAGAGGCTGAGACATCTGGTTACAGATTGCAGTCCTGCTTATGGGACTGTGCTGAATAAGTCAAGTAGCCGTGTTAGTTTGCATATCTTGACAAACAATTAGCTGCACAAAATTAATGTGACTGACTTATGCACTAGGCTGAAAAAGTTCAATTTCATCAGTATGTCTGTGAGGAGGAACTGTCTCTATCAGGTTTTGTTCTTGCCAAGTGTTTAACACATGTTTGATGCAATATATTCTTCGTAAAATCGATTAGAAGGAATGTGGAAACCATTCGTTGTACAAGATAAGTTCGCGAAATGGCATTTCACTGATGGGCACATATGCTTCGCATGATTGATAACCATATAGGAAGGGTGTTTGCTGTCCATCTGTCAAGAATCTAGTCTTCCTCCTTTCTGGTGTACTAGCCGAGTTGGTTTGCACTTCCCTTTCACCTGTAGAACTGGTACCCTTGGTCTGCTTCCTTGAGTAGCTTCCATTGAAATACATGATACCTGGCAGCTCCTGGTTTACGCTTTTATTGCAAGGATGTCAGGAATTTTGCTTTCTTGAAAGCGACTTCAAATTCTGGAAGTAAATGTCTGACTAGAGTCATCAATTTCAGGCCTTCCTGTTCTAATGCCCACAAAATATTAGTATTATTTTTTGTTTTCCATGCAACATGGAAGTGACAAACATGCTATTAGCCCTGCTGCCCATCATCATGACAGCTAAGAATTTTAGGCATCCGTTAAGTCGTAGCTCTTGTCGTCGGTCAATTGGCAAAGATGACAGATGAACTTTCTGAGTTCCATTTTCAAGCACACTCAGTTATTTTTCACCAGAACCGTTTAGACGTTTATGAAACCAAATTGTTATTTCTAACCTGTTTTTTTCAAGCTTCATTCTGGTCCCTTGATTTATTTATTTGGTTTCTGTTTCACGCAGGCACATCGATTGACCAGGGCATCGCATACGTGCTGATGCTGGTGGCCCTTGTGCTCACCTACCTCATCCACCCGCTGGACGCGTCCTCCCCGTACAGGCTCTTCTAATCTAATCAATAATTCGGGTTGTACCTGTAGAGGTAGCTAGCAGCTGTGCGATGATGATTTAGGTGTGTGTGTGTGTGGTGTTCTGTTTTTGTATGCGCGTCAGATGATTATGTATGGACATGTTTGGTGGTGGCATGATTCTGCCATCATGTGAGTGTTTCGCTATTTAGTTCATGCTAATGTGTGTATGTATTATTTCACTGGCGCTGTGCCGCTTGCCATGTGCTGCGATGCGTGGTCGGTCTGGTTTTGCAAGTTGTGTGATACGTACCTACTACCCATGTGGATGCTTGTCCTGCCCCTGACAGGCTGACATGGGTGATCTCTTGTGGTCCAGTTCGTCCATCCCAGATTCATCTGTACTATGAAACCGTTTTATTCCTTTTTATTTTTATTAGTTGAGTGATTCGCTTCTCTGATCTCCTCGTGATGAATTTTGAAATGAAACTGCCTATGTGAGATGTCATCCGCTTCGACCCCTCTCCGCAGCGGATGCAACTTGCAAGTACTGTTTTTGGTTGGATGGATTGAATTTCTATTGCAAATTTGATTGTGCATTATGAAAAAAGACAAATTCAGATGTGAATAGTAGGATTTCAAATGCCTACATCAGCCGGTATGGTAGCAATCTACCTGGCATGTCCACAAGATCAGCATGTGTACTGCTCCTGTATTCCTAAATCTAAATGCTAGCAGACGCGGACCATGAACTTAACAGGAACTGATATTGCTCCTTGAAGGTAGCAGTCTACATGGCATGTCCACAACAACAGCATGTGTACTACTCCTGTTCCTGTACTCCTAAATCTAAATGCTAGCAGACTCAGACCATGAACTTAACTGGGAATGATATTGCTCCTTGAAGGTACGAGAGAACTGGTGAGCGAGTACATTGTCTCTGTGTTACCATGGGCCGCTCTACCGACCAATCATACCACTTCTGTCAGTGTATTCAACCCCCTTGACCCTAACAGCTGCTCCAGCCGTCTAGCGTCATGGGGAGCCTAGCTACAAGGGTGTTTCCTGGCTGATTCGTCTCGCGAGTTCGCGTGCTTTTGCCTGGTTGCAAATGGTTTGAGATGCATGATTCAGAGCATCTCCAGCCGTTGGCCCCCAGGGACGCGTAAAATCGCCGCCTGGGGACGAGCCGGCGCTAAAATTGGCATTGGGGGCGAGCGGGTTCCCAGCCGCCGGCCCCAGGGTCGCCCCAGACGCGGGTTTAAAAAAAAATTCGGCAAAGTTCGGCAAATTGGACAAAACGTTCGGCTAAAGTTCGGCAAACTTGACATATATTCGACATATTCGACGTTTACATAAGTTATTTAAAAATACCCAACTAAGGGGCGAAGAAGTCGCTGAGCGTGGCGAAGTCGCCCCATCCTCGTCGTCGTCGGTGGCCTTCTCCTTCTTGACGCGGCCGCCCCTGCTGGACCCCTGCCCGGCGTCGCCCTGGCGGACCGGTGGCGGCGGCGCGTCGTCGTCGCTGTCGTCGAGGACGACGATGCCTCCCTCGTCCCGGCCACGACGCCGAGCTTCGAACCGCTCGTAGGCGAGGCGCTCCAGCTCCAGCTCCGTGCGCGCCCAGTCTTCACGCGCCCACTTCAGGGCCGCGTCGTCGTCGAGCTTCTCCTTGACGCCGCCGTCGAGCCCGGGCTCCGTCTTCACGACGGGGAGCCCCGGCTCCGTCTTCACGGCGGTGAGCCCCGGCTCCGTCTTCACGGCGACGAGCCCCGGCTCCGTCTTTGGCTTGACGTAGCGCGGAGGAGCCGAGGAGGAGGCGCGCCTGCCGCCCTCGTTGATGACGATGTCGGCGCTGCGGGTGCGTCGGCCGAGCGGCGTCTCCACTGCGGGCTCGGCCTTGACGCCGAACAACGCCGGCGAGCCGGAGGAATGGGAGGAGGACTGAGAGGAGGAGCCGAACCTCTTGGGCATCCATTGCCCGGCGCTTCGGCGGCGGGGGGGGGGGGGGGGGGGGGGGGGGGGCGGCGTTCGCGGCAAGGTATGCCAGCGGCGGATCATTGCCGCCCTCGAGGTATTGGAGTACCTCGTGGAGGGTGCGGCCGGGGACGCCCCACCATAGGCGACGCCCCTCGCTGTTCTTGGTGCCCCCACCACCGGCGCCCCGTTGGTCGACGCCAGCCTCTGCGCCTGCAGGCGCTTTAAGTACGCCGCCCACGACGCGTGGTTGTCGGCGGCGTACTGGGGGAGGGCGCGCTCCTCCGTCAGGGACGCCCGCACGCGGTCGACCTCGGCGGCGAAGATGGCGGGGCGCGCGTAGGCGTCGGGCACCGGGGGGATGGGGACGCCCCTGTTGCTGAGCCTCCACCCCGTCGGCCCGGCGCGCATGTCCGGCGCCGCCGGGATGTTGGCCTCGAAGAAGAGGTAGGCCTCCCACTCGTAGAGCGAGCGACGGCCGAAGCCGTTCGCCGCCGCCGCGTCGCCGGGGAATCGTTCAACCATCGCTTTGGGCTTGGGGAGAGAGGGAAGGGGAGGAACGCCGGCGGACGGGGAGAGAGGCAGAGCTCGGCGGCTGGTTTGGGCTCGGGCTGGTGTGGCCAGAGGCGAGGGGGAGGCACTGGTTTTATAGCCCCGCGCCGTGTGTACACGTGGCGGGAGGGGAGGCGTCGTCGCGCCGCCCGTGACGCGCCACCCATGAGGAATTGACAAGGCTGACCGACGGCAGCCTTGCCATTGATTCCCCGCGGAAAACCGAGGCGTTCTGAGGGAAGACGAGGCGCGCGTCGCTGACTCGGCGGGCCCGCGGCTCTTTCGCGCCAAAAACGCTCGCCCCGGCGCCCCAGTGCGCCGGGTTCGGTCTGGGTCCGCCGGCGCCAGTTTCGGCCCAAACCGGCGAAAAACGGGCTCCTAGGAGTGCGACTGTTTTTGGACACAGGCGCGGAAAAATCGCCTGAGGAAGACCCGTTGGGGGCACGGCTGAAGATGCTCTTACTTCTTGGAGAAGTTTCAGGCTCCTGCATGCTCTAATTGGTGGGCAGAACTAGTACCCCTGTTCTCATCTCCGGCTTGTTAATCTGAATATTTTTGGCGATTGGAGAAATACTCGCGTCTTGGAGAAATGGGGAAACATTCAGGTCCACTCTAATTGGTGGGCAGAACTAGTACCCCTGTTCTCATCTCCGGCTTGTTAATCTGAATATTTTTGGCGATTGGAGAAATACTCGCGTCTTGGAGAAATGGGGAAACATTCAGGTCCACTCTAATTGGTGGGCAGAACTAGTACCCTTGTTCTCATCTCCGGCTTGTTAATCTGAATATTTTTGGCGATTGGAGAAATACTCGCGTCTTGGAGAAATGGGGAAACATTCAGGTCTATTGTTTCGATTTGATACGTATAGTAATCGTGTCTATATGGATGGAAGTTTCGTAAGGAAGAGTCCAACCAGTAAAGAATGTAGTACCGGTGAGAAATACTCGTTATGCGCCGACTGATCCGAATATCCAGAGGTAATAAACATAGGATAAACATAAGTATAATAACAAAATTCATGAAAAATACTCGTTATGCGCCGTTCGTGGGGATCGAACCCACGGCCACGTGGTTAAAAGCCAAGCGCTCTACCACTGAGCTAGGACGGCTGGTGTGAATTAAATTTGTGATTAATTATTAATTAGCTAACAAGGGGAAACAAATGCTTGAAACGGTTCTTTTATTTTGAGAAACATGGTACAAAGAAAGATGAAAACAAATGCATACATATACTTATCCCTATGCACACACGCGCACACACACCCTACCTTATGAGCACATATAGGAGACTGAGCCGAAGGGTCTTGAGACTTGAGCGGTACTTTTTTTTTCCCGACAAAGGGAATATATTAATATCAAGATGATACAAATTACACCCAACCTCTGGAACAACATAATATCCAAAGCAAGTCTAGACATCACGGATGCACACAGCCAAAAAAACAAAATAAAAAGAGAAAAAAAAACAAAGGCCCCGTCGAAACAAAGAGAGGCTCACAGCTACAAGAGCACCACCAGTGATGGCAACACGTAGACTCCGAAAAGGATTCTCCAAAAACGATGCCTTCATGAAGGTTATAGTGCACAAACACTATCGTCGTCCGGTCCAACCATCATAGTTAGATCCTGGATTTTCACCCTGGAGAAGGTCCAATCTCCAAACAATGCCTTCAACAAGGAAACGACTAACAGCATCCCCCTTCCCTCGCGTAGCCCCTCTCGGGCGGCTCGAGGGCGACAACCCTAGCCCTCGCCGCCCCCCTTCCCCCCTCCCTTCTCCCCGCCGCCAGAGGCATCCGTCGGGCAAGCCCGGGGCGTCGCCAAGGAAGGTGGCGGCGGGGCCTCTGCTGCTTCGTTTCTCCAGCGGGGGGCGTCGGAATCCGGGGTGGCGGCCTCGTCCGGTGAGGCGCCACCGTCTCCTTGGCTGGTGGTGGCGCGGGTGTGGTCCGGTGGGCTTGGCTGCGCGGGCAGCAAGCTCTCCGGCGGACGAGATCTGCGGCGCCGGCGGTGGGGCTTCTGGCCTCTTGCGGCTCCAGATCTGGCCGCCCCTTCCCCCTTCTGCTGCCCTGCGTGCTCCACCCCTTCAGATCTGGACCGGGTCGACATGGTTCTCCGGTGCCTGGTGCTGGTGGTGTGGAGCCTCGACCGGGAGAAATCCTCGGCGACGACGTCCATGGACGCCGCTCCCCTTCTTGGAGGCGCCATTAAGGTCTTTGCTCCACCCTTCCCTTCCCCTAGCCTCCCGGGTGAAAACTCGAACTTTGTTGGGCGGCAACGGTGCTCTTGGCGCCGTTTGCTTCTTGAAGTCGTCGCCTTGGATGCTTATTGGACTGTGGGCACTGCGGTGTGGTGGTTGTTGGGCGGCGGCGACAGTGGGTCCCCAGTGGCGGCGGCGGCAGCTTTGCAGGTCCGACAGTGTTCGGGTTTTCTTCTGGTGCTCTCTGTGCTACTGGTGTCAGTTTGGTCCGGCGGCTTCTGTCCAGGAGGGGATCGGGTTCCCCTCCTCCGGTGGCTACAGCAGTGCACGTTGTGAGAGCCGGAGCGTCATTCCTCGGCCTTGGTCCTGCCTCCTTGTTGCTCCTTCCTCCCTGGACACCCTGTTGTTGTCAGACCGGCATCTTTCTCCTCTCCAAAGGATCATCAGTGGGCAGCGGTGGTGCGGTGTTTCTGGTGAAGTTTCTTAGTCATGTAGGGTGTGCTTTGTTCCTACTCCTTCGTTGCCTTCTGGTTGCATCCTTCCGTCCATGTTCTAGGGTGAGCAACCCCATATGTCGACGGTTCGGCGCCTTTCGAGCCAGGCGAGGAGGCAGGGGCCTCCTTCGACAGTGGGAACGGATGGTGATGCTGTTCCAGGGCCTTGGTTGTTTGGTGCCAACATATCCTATCCTCGACAGCGGGCGCTTCCTGGAGCCCCATTCCTTCTTCCATGGTGATCCTTGTGTGGACGAGGGCCTCTGCGTGCTTCAGCTTGTGCTTATCATGTGCTAGTTGTAGTGTGTGAGGTTTTGAGAGCTGCCTACCAGCACCCTTGTATCTTGCCGTGTTTCTGTTTTTGTTCGAGTTTGTACTGCTGTGGTTGTAATCCTGGCCGGTTGATGGCTTTGTTAATTCAAAGCCGGGCTCTTCTTGAGCCTTCGTTCTAAAAAAAAACAAGGAAACGACTAGGAAGCCACCATTGCCAGGTACAAGACCTAGGGTTTTCACCCCAGAAACTGAGACCGCCAAGAACAAAGTCTGCCAGTGTTGCTGCCCCACTCGTCGAGATTACTGCTGCAAAATTCCAATCGTCCGACACGCAAACTTCTTCCGATCTGTCCCATCCAGTTTTCTTACATCACCCATTACAAGTTCACACAGTATAATTGTGTAGAACATCTGGCCTTCGATCCATCTAGACATATCAACCTCCGTTAATTTTTGGCCGACGAGGTAGATAATACGATGTGGTGGTGCCGCCGCTTGTGCCTTGTCATTCTGATATGTGCGTAGCGCCGAAGATCTCATGCAAGGCCACACAACAGTACCAAAGAAGAAACATCTGTGGGCAGTCGCGGATTGCATCATGCCCCTTGCCTCCGCCACTATGGACGACCGCGGCTGGAGGGGTGCGCGCCTCGTGTGACTGAACGCTGCTGTCCACGGTGAGATCGGCTCCACGATCTTGGCCAGGGTTGTCTCGGCAATCAGATCAGATCAGATTGACCATGGATATGGGGATGGGAGAATGAGCTAGGGCGAGGGGGAAAAGGAAGGAAAAGCTGAGGACGCCTCGCCGCCGCCGTCCGCCGTCGGACGGCCTCCTCCGGCAGCGGCGGGGGTAGGGAGGGAGGTGAGGAAGAGGCCGGCGGCGGCTGGTAGTTGTGTCCCCCGTGTCGCCCGGTTGAGGACGACGCGGGGTCGGGAGAGAAGTTGCTATATAATGATCATCTTCAGGAGCAGTACTTAATACTTAGGAGCAGTGCTTAGGAGAGTACTATACAAAACATATATGTTTCCGTACATATGTATAAATTATCGCCAACATATCTTTTCAGCTACGTTGTACACAAAAAGAGCATGTCGTCTAAAAAAACAAACGTCCCTGCCAAGATGTGTGTTTTTCGGTGGTGGCTAGCCACATAATCTCTCGGTGTGCAGATGAACATGCACATACACAAACTAGAGGCTCTCTCAACATGTAGCGTTTGTGGACCAAACAGAAATATGTGTATCATGCGGTTATGCAATCCACAAAGGCGAGGGCACTCCATGAGGTGACGCAAGAGGCATGAGAGTTGCCCTCTAAACAAGACCTTAGCAACTCTAGTCTGGATTAGGTGGTTATTACATTGGACAAAATGGATGATGAGACTCAATCCAAGTTGTCCCCCAACTACAATATTACTTTGGTAGCGGGTTGACACCGTGGAAACAGTATTACTTTTCACGGCAGAAAGGCGTTGTTCCATGCTTCTTCGATTTTCCTTCAAAACTACAATTCGCTGCAGTCTATACAAGCGGTCTCGCACAAAGTTAGATATAAAAGGGAAATGCATGGCAGACCCTATCTCAAATGAGAACGCCCCCAAACCAGATGCAAACCGTGGACACTAGATGATACCTATGAAAATTGGCTAAAACTGAACGTGGATGCAGGCTTCATTCAGGATATGAACCAGTGCTTTGGGAGTGGTATTGCGAGGTGATAAGGCGTTGGTCCGATCAACATGGCGACTATCAGTCATTGCACGTCAATTGAGATGGATGAAGCTAAGGCGTGTCTGGAAGGCTTACATGGGATAGTACCTTTCGCTAACCACCCAGTTTACGTAGAGAGTGGTTGTGTGAGCATCATTTAGGCCTTGTCCTCGTCAGATTTTGACTGATGAGTGACCGATGGTGGTATTACGCATGGTTCTAGGAACTTGCTAGGAAATCTCCTAGTCTTCAGGTTATCGAGAATGCTCACATGTGGCAATGGTGTTTACTCGTGGCTTAGCTAGGTTTGGTAGAGAGGGGTCAATAAGTTGTGGTGTTTTGCTAGAGTTAGTACGAGCATGCGTTTTGTGTCTGGTTGAACCAGATGATAGTGAATCTATGTTGCCAATGTAATATAAAACATCATTTTCAAAATAGAGATTTTAACCACAAATTTGCTTTTTCGTGTATACTACAAATTTACGTATCAGGCTTGATAAGTACTCAATTCACTTCATTGAGAGAATATTGAGGGATAAAATCTTCAAAATCGCACGAAGTAAAAAACCAACCACACTTAGTTTTTGTACATCTCTGTTTTCAGAGACATTAGAAGATTGTAAAACCAGACAAAAGGGTAATAAATCTATAGATATCAATGTTATTTATATTATTCTTCCTACTAGAAAAAGGGCATGTGCGTTGCGACGGGATAATAAAACCGTGGTCTTCAAATCAAGTTTCAAATATTCGCACTCCATATATATACACATGTATTTGAATATTTTTGCACCAACCGAGACGTGCATGCATATGTAAGACACGTGCATTCTAACATGCTCACAATGGATCGATGTTGGACTTGATCCTTGATGCGTGTATTTTTTAGTACATCCTTGATGTGTGTATGAAAATGAAAAGAAAAGGTTAGTCTCACGATGGATGAAAAACTAAAGGGCACTATGAGGTACGAATAACTCAGAGGAACACTCGTTTTTTCTTTTCACTTTTACGAATGGCGAGGTGGGTAATTTACTTCAACTTTAGGGGCATTTCCGATAACAGATGAAAAATTCAGAGAAACAATTAATGAAGAGTTTTTTTTCACTTACGAGTGATGTGTGGGTAATTTAATTCAACTTTAGGGGCAGTTTCGCTGAGAGACGAAAAAACAGAGAAATAATTAACGAAGATTTTTTTTCACTTACATGTGGCATGGTGGGTAATTACTTCAACTTTATGGGCAGCTTAGGGTAGGTGGATGGACCAAAAAATCTGAGAAAGACATCGTCCTTTATTATTAGGTATAAAGTTGAAGTGTCTAATCGCTGAGCAAAAGTGCATAATGTAGATAAAACTTTCTATGAAATTAATCATAGAGGCATTAGGTATCCAACCAATGAAAAAGATACATAACAGGAGAGCATGAGAAAACTGGAAAGAACAAACCCTAATGTGCAGTCTTGGAAACATGGAGGGAGAGCTACTAGGATAAAATCTTTCTTTAGATCGTAGTTCTTTGAGAAAAGATAATACTAGAAAATGGGTATCTGACCATCAAAAACTCTTGCGCCTAGCAAATAAAACAACAAACTTAGTTTTTTATTTGTTAAATTGGTTGGTGAGCATTTTCATATACATATTAGAAGCATTATGTGCTTCGTACGAGCTAGTTAGATCACTATGTGAGGGGGGGGGGGTCTAGAAGTTATAGGGAGATGGAAGAAATACAATAGTTCTTGTATGGCATTTATATTTCATTAGGGCAACTCCAACGCCGTGCATCAAAATGCCCATTAACGTCCGCACAGCAAGGTCCGGACACTTTTTGCTATCCAACGTCATGTATCAAACGTCCGCAGATCGACATGGGCATCCGAATTCCCGCAAACCGGAAGCAAAACTGGGAAAGTTTGTGGGCGTCCGCACAATCGTCATGTAGACCTGAGAAATGTTGTTGGATTGCAGTGGAGTAACAAATGTAATAGTACCTAGCATTTGTCAAGTACAAGGTGTCTCTAAAGAGAGCAACAACTATGAAAAATGAAGGCATGAGGATTGATAAACGGGACGTTGCATGGATAGAATCAATCATGTAATGGCATAAAAATAGGCCATAATCAGCTAGCTCATATTCCTCAAATTATCTAGGCATGCATTCTTTGTGTAGTTGTACGGGCTTGTAATAAGAACTTGCACAATATTTTTTGTCCTATCCTTTCGGTTCAACGAGATCCTAATGAAAATTAAGGTTAAAGGTACTCCTTTAAAAGGTATTGAAGCAAAGCATTAACACTCAATGGTACATGTAATCCTGGAATTACAACCATTATCATTGATATCCCGATTATTGTCACTTTGCGGTCACCGGTGCAAAATTATAACATGTGCATATAACTTGCCAGTATGATCCAAACACATTAATATTCATGAGGACATATATTTTTTAGATATGAAATCATGTCACTCGGGCCCTAGTGACAAGTATTAAGCATACGTCATAGCAACATCAATCTCACAACATAGATGAAACTACGCATCAAACCGTAACAACTTTGATAATTATTACATGATGGATCTCATCCAATTCTCATCCATACCATGTGCCTACAGATAATTACTCACACATTGATGTGGGAAGCATGATGGTGATGATGGAGAAGAGGTTGGTGTGTTGATGTAGAAGAATCCCCCTCTTTGAAGGCTGAGTGAATCTTCTAAGAGCCCTCTGGGAGAAGATATAAGAGTTGGCGATGGCTCCGCCTCGAAGAAAAATAACAAAAATTGTCCGTGAAGTTTTAGTCAAGGAGGGGTGCTATGGGCGAAGAGGCGGCGCATTGGGGTGCCTGTGGGCCACATGCAGACACATGGCATGGCCAGGGCGCGTGGGCCACCCCCTGGTCGTCCCTCGTGGCTCCGTGGATCTTTTCCAGTTTTATTTATGAATATGATTTTTTGAAAAAGGCTACGACTAAAGCATGTGGACTTGTAGGCCATCAGGTTCGTCTTTGATTTCCAAAAGTTTGAGCAAGTTTGGTTGGTGGGAAAAGGAGGAATAATTTTTTTCAAGGACAACAATCTCGGGCACCTCAGATCCAAGGATTTTAGTGAGTGGTAGAAGGAGGGATTTATATACACTCATGCAGAGACGTCTGAAGGAAATATGCCCTAGAGGCAATAATAAAGTTATTATTTATTTCCTGATTTCATGATAAATGTTTATTATTCATGCTAGAATTGTATTAACCGGAAACTTAGTACATGTGTGAATACATAGACAAAACAAAGTGTCCCTAGTATGCCTCTACTTGACTAGCTCATTTATCAAAGATGGTTATGTTTCCTAACCATAGACATGTGTTATCATTTGATGAATGGGATCACATCATTAGGAGAATGATGTGATGGACAAGACCCATTCGTTAGCTTAGCATTATGATCGTTACAGTTGCATTGCTACTGCTTTCTTCATGACTTATACATGTTCCTCAGACTATGAGATTATGCAACTCCCGGAAGAACACCTTGTGTGCTATCAAATGTCACAACGTAACTGGGTGATTATAAAGATGCTCTACAGGTGTGTCCGATGGTGATTGTTGAGTTGGCATAGATCGAGATTAGGATTTGTCACTCCGTGTATCGGAGAGGTATCTCTGGGCCCTCTCAGTAATGCACATCACTATAAGCCTTGCAAGCATTGTGACTAATGAGTTAGTTGCGGGATGATGCATTACGGAAGGAGTAAAGAGACTTGCCGTTAATGAGATTGAACTATGTATGAGGATACCGACGATCGAATCTCGGGCAAGTAACATACCGATGACAAAGGGAACAACGTATGTTGTTATGCGGTTTGACCGATAAAGATCTTCATAGAATATGTAGGAGCCAATATGAGCATCCAGGTTCCGCTATTGTTTATTGACCGGAGATGTGTCTCGGTCATGTCTACATAGTTCTCGAACCCGTAGGGTCCGCACGCTTAATGTTCGATGACGATTTGTATTATGAGTTATGTGATTTGATGACCAAAGTTCGTTCGGAGTCCCGGATGAGATCTGGGACATGACGAGGAGTCTCGAAATGGTCGAGAGGTAAAAAATGATATATTGGAAGGCTATATTCGGACATCGGAAAGGTTCCGAGTGATTTGGGTATTTTTCGGAGTACCGGAGAGTTACGGGAATTCGCCGGGAGAAGTATTGGGCCTTATTGGGCCATACGGGAATAGAGGAGGCAGGCCAAAGGGAAGGAGGCGCCCCCTTGGGTCCGAATTGGACTAGGGGAAAGGGGGCGGCGCCCCCCTTGCCCTTTCCTACTCCCTCTCTCTTTCCCTCTTTCTTCTCTCCTACTCTGGAAAGGAAAAGGGGAATCCTACTAGGACTTGGGAGTCCTAGTAGGACTCCCCACACTTGGCGCGCCCCCTCTAGGGCCGGTCTCCTCCTCCTCCCTCCTTTATATACGTGGGCAGGGGACACCCCAAAGGCACAACAGACACTCTCTTAGCCGTGTGCGGTGCCCCCCTCCATAGTTACACACCTCGGTCTTATCGTCGTAGTGCTTAGGCGAAGCCCTGCGCCGGTAACTTCATCATCACCGTCGCCAGGCCGTCGTGCTGACAGAACTCTCCCTCGGCCTCAACTGGATCAAGAGTATGAGGGACGTCATCGAGCTGAACGTGTGCTGAACACGGAGGTGCCGTACGTTCGGTGCTAGGATCGGTCGGATCGTGAAGACATACGACTACATCAACTGCGTTGATAAAACGTTTCCGCTTTCGGTCTACGAGGGTACGTGGACACACTCTCCCGCTTGTTGCTATGCATCACCTAGATGGATCTTGCGTGTGCGTAGGATTTTTTTTGAAATTACTGCGTTCCCCAACAGTGGCATCCTAGCTAGGTCTATGCATAGATGTTATATGCACGAGTAGAACACAAAGAGTTGTGGGCGATAATAGTCATACTGCTTACCAGCATGTCATATTTTGATTCGGCGGTATTGTTGGATGAAGCGGCTCAAACCGACATTACATGACCGTGTTCATGAGACTGGTTCTACCGCCGTGCTTCACACATAGGTGGCTAGTGGGTGTCGGTCCTTGTTGAAGGTTAAAACAGCACACTTGACGAAAAATCATTGTGGTTTTAATGCGTAGGTAAGAAAAGTTCTTGCTAAGCTCGTAGCAGCCACGTAAAACTTGCAACAACAAAGTAGAGGACGTCTAACTTGTTTTTGCAGGGCATGTTGTGATATGATATGGTCAAGACGTGATGAGATATAAATTGTTGTATGAGATGATCATGTTTTTGAAATCATCGGCAACTGGCAGGAGCCTTATGGTTGTCTCTTTATTGCATAAGATGCAAGTGCCATGTAATTGCTTTACTTTATCGCTATGCGATAGGAATAGTTGCAAAAGCAATAGTTGGCGAGACGACCATATGATGACACGTTGATAGAGATCATGGTGTCATGCCGGTGACGATAGAAATCATGACAGTACTTTGGAGATGGAGATCAAAGGCACAAGATGATGATGGCCATATCATGTCACATATTTTGATTGCATGTGATGTTTATCTTTTATATATCTTATTTTGCTTGGTTCGGTGGTAGCTTTATAAGATGATCCCTTACTAAAATTTCAAGGTATAAGCGTGATAATCCCCAAGTGCAAGGAATCATCGTAGCAATTTCCAAAGGTGGAAGTGATAAGTATGGAGTGTCGAACCCACAAGGAGCTAAAGGTAAGATCAATATTCTCTCAAGCCCTATCTGCCACTGATACGACTCTACGTACACCGAACGTTTGCTTCCAACTAGCAACGAGAAATATAACTATGTTGTGGGTATGAAGAGGATAACTTTGTATGATATCGGAGAGCTAAAATATAAAAGTGGGTGCTGTTATAATAAAGTTAGAATATATTACTAAGTATTATAAATAGCGAGTGTGGAATAATGGTGGATCGGTGTGCGAAATTGTCCTAGGCAATTGTTAACAAGATCGGTAGTCGTCATTGCAATTTCATATGAGGGAGAGGCATAAGCTAACATACTTTCTCTACTTGGATCATATGTACTTATGATTGGAACTCTAGCAAGCATCCGCAACTACTAAAGATCATTAAGGTAAAACCCAACCATAGCATTAACATATCAAGTCCCCTTTATCCCATACGCAACAACCCCCTTACTCGGGTTTATGCTTTTGTCACTCAAGCAACCCACTATAAGCGAATCATGAACGTATTGCAACACCCTACAGCGGGAATCCCTCACGCTTGCGCGACACGGAGGGCACCATAGGACAGCACCAAAATAAAACATACAACTCGTACCAATCTAGATCATCAATCAACCCAAAGACAAAAGATATCTATTCAAAACATCATAGGATGGCAACACATCATTGGATCATAATATGTGGCATAAAGCACCATGTTCAAGTAGGGATTACAGCGGGGTGCGGGAGAGTGGACCGCGTAAAAGAGATGAGGATGGTGATGATGATGGTGATGTTGATGAAGACAATCACCGCGGCGATGATTCCCCTCCCGATGGCACTCCGGCGCCACCGAGAGAGAGGAGGAGAGGTTCTCCCCCTTGTGCTTCCTCCTCCATGGCCTCCCCCCTAGATGGGGAAAGGTTCTCCCTCTAATCCTTGGCCTTCATGGCGATGATGGCCTCTCCGGGATACTCCTCCATGGCCACCGGTGATGATGGCCCCCTCCGCCAGGGTGCCGGAGAGGGCCTAGATTGATTTCTCGTGGCTACAGAGGCTTGCGGCGGCGGAACTCCCGATCTAGATTAACTTTCCGAGGTTTTTGTATTTATTGGACTTTTTATGAGCACGTCAAGGAGGTGCCCTAGCTGTCCACGAGGCAGGCCCATGCGCCCAGGGGGTTGGGCGTGCCCCCCACCCTCGTGGGCAGCCCGGGACTCTTCTGGCCCAACTCCGATGCTCCGTGGTCTTCTTTTGGTCCATAAAAAATTATCAAAAATTGGCACGTGAATTGGACTCCGTTTGGTATTCCTTTTCTGCGATACTCAAAAACAAGGAGAAAACAGAAACTGGCACTGGGCTCTAGGTTAATAGGTTAGTCCCAAAAATCATATAAAATAGCATATAAATGCATATAAAACATCTACGATGGATAATATAATAGTATGAATACTTCATAAATTATAGATACGTTGGAGACGTATCAGCATCCCCAAGCTTAATTCTTGCTCGTCCTCGAGTAGGTAAATGATAAAAGAAATAATTTATGAAGTGTGAATGCTAGCAAGTGCACAAGTTTGATCAATGATAGTTCCAATCACTTTTTCTAGCATCATTATATGTCATATCAGTAGCTCATCTCATAAAACTTTTCATGATCAAGTAACAAACTATTCACATGTTAAAGTATAGATCATAAACTTTCTTGAAAACTAACAAACCGTGTTATTAGTCATCAAACAATTACAATTCATCTTATTTTCAGGAAGGGTCTATGTGAGAGCTTTGATTCAGCAAACTTCACATACTCAACTATCATTTAGTCTTTCACAATTGCTAACACTCACACGATATTTATGGGTTCAAAGTTTTAATCAGACACAGAGAAAGATAGGGGCTTATAGATTCGCCTCCCAACCTTTTACCTCAAGGGTAATGTCAACAATAATAGTTCATGATGCCTTACATCCAATTGGATATATATATCAGAATCTTTCCAACACAATGTGCTTGCCAAAGGATAAAATGTAAAAGGGAAAGGTGAAAAGTCACCATGACTCTTGCATAAGGTTAAGAGATAAAAGTAAAAGATAGGCGCTTCGCAGAGGGAAGCAGAGGTTGCCATGCACTTTCAGGGTTGGATGCACAAAATCTTACTGCGAAAGAACGCCACTTTATATTGCCACTTGTGATATGGACCTTTATTATGCAGTCCGTCGCTTTTATTTCTTCCACATCACAAGATCGTATAAAGCTTATTTCCTCCACACTAATCAATCATACATATTTAGAGAGCAATTTTTATTGCTTGCACCGATGACAACTTACTTGAAGGATCTTACTCAATCCATAGGTAGGTATGGTGGACTCTCATGGCAAAACCAGGTTTAAGGGTATTTGGAAGCACAAGTAGTATCTCTACTTAGTGCAAAGAATTTGGCTAGCATGAGGGGGAAAGGCAAGCTCAACGTGTTGGGCGATCCATGACAATATACTTTATTTGAGATATAAGAAAACATAACCCATTACGTTGTCTTCCTTGTCCAACATCAACCTTTTAGCATGTCATATTTTAATGAGTGCTCACAATTAGAAAAGATGTCCAAGATAGTATATTTATATGTGAAATCTCTCTTCCTTCAATATTCTTTCATGAATTGTTCAAGTGACCAATTCTACGTTTGCTAACTTTCAAAAAGTTTACTACCTATACTTATTATGTGTGAAGTAATTACTCCCCATGTTATAAGCATATGAAACATATATAAATTCAGTTTTGTGACATTCAATTCATTCAACCATTTACTCATAGGATATTCGTAAAGCACATGAGTATATGACAAACTACTCCAAAAGATATAAGTGAAGAACACTGAGTAGTCAAATAATTAACTAGCCATGGGAGGATTCTTTTCATTAAATATTTAAGATCCAATGATTTTATTCAAACAGCGAGTAAAATTGAAAACACGCTCCAAGCAAAACACATATCATGTGACGAATAAAAATATAGCTCCGAGTAAGGTATACCGATAGTTTTGAAGACGAAAGAGGGGATGCCTTCCGGGGCATCCCCAAGCTTAGGTGCTTGAGTCTTCCTTGAATATTACCTTGGGGTGCCTTGGGCATCCCCAAGCTTAGGGTCTTTCCACTCCTTATTCTCCTCATATCGATATCTCACCCAAAGCTTGAAAACTTCAATCACACAAAACTTAACGAAACTTCGTGAGATAGGTTAGTATGATAAAGAGTAAACCATTCACTTTGGTATTGTCAAAGACAAGGTTCATAATTGTTCTCACACAATGCCTACTGTACCATATCATTTCTACGATTTATATTGAGAAATATAAGTCATAGAAACTACTCCCTCCGTTCTGAATTACTTGTCTCAGATTTGTCTACATACGAGTGTATCTAGACTCATTTTAGTGCTAGATACATCCGTATCTAGAGAAATCTAAGACAAGTAATTTGGAACGGAGGGAGTAGAAAACAAGCAAACTATGCAATGAAAACAGAATCTGTCAGAAACAGAACAGTCTGTAATGATCTGAACATAAACCATACTTCTGCTACTCAAAAAATTATGAAATAAATTGGTGGACGTGAGGAATTTGTCTATTAATCTTCTGCAAAAAGAATCAACTCAAAATCTCTCTCTGTAAAAAATCACAGCTAATCTCGTGAGCGCAAAGTTTCTGTTTTTTTACAGCAAGATCACATTAACTTTCTCCCAAGTCTTCCCAAAGGTCTTACTTGGCACTTTATTGAAACAAAAGCTATAAAACATGATTAATACAGTAACTTAATCATGTAAACACACAAAAACAGTAAGGGTAAATATTGGGTAGTCTCCCAACAAGCGCTTTTCTTTAATGCCTTTTAGCTAGGCATGATGATTTCAATGATGCTCACATAAAAGATAGGAATTGAAGCACAAGGAGAGCATCTTGAAGAGTATGACTAGCACATTTAAATATAACCCAATTCCTATGCCTAGGGATTTTGTGAACACACAATTTATAAGAACAACAATCAACTAGCATAGGAAGGCAAAACAAGTATAACTTCAAAACTTTACGCACTTAGAGAGGAAACTTGATATTATTGCAACTCCTGCAAGCATGTATTCCTCCCTCATAATAATTTTCAATAGCATCATGGATAGCAACTTTGTTCTCATACTCAATTTGAACCTCTTCCGAAATAGTGGAATCATTACTAGCTAAAGTTGTCACTCTTCCAAATCCACTTTCATAAATATCACACTAAGATTCAACACCCTCCAAAATAGTGGGATCATTAATTCCTAAAGTTGACACTCTTCCAAACCCACTTTAAATGATAGTATTATTCATACTCCAAGAGATATAAGTGAAGTTCATGGAGCATTCTACCATTAATATAGACTAACTAATATCCAAGCTCAAAATGTATAAGTGAAGCACATGAAGCATTCTATAAAACCATACTCAAAAGATTTAAGTGAAACACATGAAGTATTATATAAATTGATGAAGGGACATCTCACACTAGCATGGTTCTTTAAGAAAAAGAAAAACACAAAGGACACAAATCATGCGGACAAAACAAAAACCGAGGTATACCGATATTTGTTGAAGAAGAAAGATGGAATGCCAACCGGGGCATCCCCAAGCTTAGATGCTTGAGTATCCTCTTAAATATTTACTTGGCGTGCCTTGGGCATTGTAACGCCCACGATGCGGCAATATCTCCCACGTGTCGAGGCACGACTTAGAGGCATAACCGCATTGTGGTATTGTCTCAAGAAGGGTTATCTTCACACAATCCCATGTAATGAACAAGAATGGGATAACGAGAGTTGGCTTACAATCGCCACTTCACACAATACATAAATTAATTCATACATCATCCAAAATCCACACATAGACCGACTACGGTCAAATCCAAATGAAAATAAGATAACCCCAAATGCTAAATCCCCGATCGTCCCAACTGGGCTCCACTACTGGTCATCAGGAAAAGAAACATAGTAACGACCACGTTCCTTGTCGAACTCCCACTTGAGCTCGGTTGCGTCATCTGCACTGGCATCGTCGGCACCTGCAACTGTTTTGGTAGAATCTGTGAGTCACGAGGACTCAGCAATCTCACACCCGCGAGATCAAGACTATTTAAGCTTGTAGGAAAGGATGGTGTAACGAGGTGGAGCTGCAGCAAGCACTAAGAATATGGTGGCTAACATACGCAAATGAGAGCGAGAAGAGAAGCAACACAACGGTCGCGAAGCTAGAAATGATCAAGAAGTGATCCTGAAACTACTTACATTCATTCATAACTCAAAACCGTGTTCACTTCCCGGACTCCGCCGAGAAGAGACCATCACGGCTACACACACGGTTGATGTATTTTAATTAAGTCAAGTGACAAGTTCTCTACAACCGGAAACTAACAAATTCCCATCTGCCTCATAACCGCGGGCACGGCTTTCGAAAGATAATACCCTGCAGGGGTGTCCCAACTTAGCCCATTATAAGCTCTCACGGTCAACGAAGGATAAACCTTCTCCCGGGAAGACCCGATCAGTCTCGGAATCCCGGTTTACAAGACATTTCGACAATGGTGAAACAAGACCAGCAAGACCACCCGACTGTGCCGACAAATCCCGATAGGAGCTGCACATATCTCGTTCTCAGGGCACACCGGATAAGCGAAGCGTACAGGTACCAACGTAACCCAAGTTACCAAGGGACGGTCCCGCACGGTGCTCTAGTTTGGACCAACACTCGGAGGAGCACTGGCCCGGGGGGTAAAATAAAGATGACCCCCGGGCTCGCGAAAACCCAAGGGAAAAAGGCTTAGGTAGGCAAATGTAAAACCAAGGTTGGGCCTTGCTGGAGGAGTTTTATTCAAGGCGAACTGTCAAGGGGGTCCCATAAATCACCCAACCGCGTAAGGAACGCAAACTCAAGGAACATAATACCGGTATGACGGAAACTAGGGCGGCAAGAGTGGAACAAAACACCAGGCATAAGGCCGAGCCTTCCACCCTTTACCAAATATATAGATGCATTAATTAAATAAGAGATATTGTGATATTGCAAAATATCCATGTTCCAACATGGAACCAACTTCGATTTCACCTGCAACTAGCAACGCTATAAGAAGGGCTGAGCAAAAGCGGTAACTTAGCCCAACAACGGTTTGCTAGGAAAAGATGGTTAGAGGCTTGACATGGCAATATGGGAGGCATGATATAGCAAGTGGTAGGTAGCGCAACATAGCAATAGAACGAACAACTAGCAAAGCAAAGATAGAAGTGATTTCGAGGGTATGGTCATCTTGCCTGCACGGTTCTCAGAGTTGTCGAAAGCTTGATCCTCGTAAGCGTACTCAACAGGTTCCTCGTTCACGAACTCGTCTCCCGGATCTACCCACAACAAGAACACAAGCAATGGAACCACAATCAAACACGGGAAATGCACAAGCAACATGATGCAAAACATGCATGATATGCGAGATATGATATGCGATGCATATGCGTGCTCCGGAAGAAAAAGGATGAACAAGGCAGTAACTTGGAAAACCAAGTATTCCATTGGAAAGATGAGATGATTTCGGTCGAAATCGATATAAAGATCACCGGAAACGGATGCACGGTTTGCAAATGACAAGCAAAACAAGAATGACACGATTCTGCGATTAATAGCATGATAGCACTTAGAATACATCAAGTTACTATGCTACAGCACCTCAACATGGCAACAAAGCATATGACAGTTATCTACAGGAGATGCTTGACAAAAGATGAACAATGACCTACGGCTAGATCGCACCATAATAGGTTCAAACAAGCATGGCAAAAGTGCAAAAGATATCAGCTTCACAGACTTGGTGAAATTACTGGACATGGCAGAAACAGCATCAGGTAACAATGTTCAGAGCAAGCAAAACACATGCTACATGACCTTATCATAGCAAACCAAGACATGGCATGAAACTACTAAATGCATAGAACACAAGTCCCTTACTGACCATGAGCCAAAAAGGATCAGAAGATATGATGTCACCCATGTAAACATAGCAAGTTTCGTTAACAGGTTTCAGACTTAGCAGAAAACAGAGCATGGCAGTAACAGAAATTATGAGGGCATATTGGTGAGCTTGATTCACTCATCATAAAGCACTGCATGACAAAACAAGTATACCTAAAGCAAGATGGCATGTTTATAAAGCTAACCATGGCAAGAGAAAGTTCATAGCATGTATGGATCAACTACGACAACCTTGGCAAAATTGAATATCATGTTAACAATCTGCCAGGAATATTTTATAGCAAAAGTAGAGCAAGATTAAGGCATGCTATGGCACTCCATAATTGCAAAAACGGGCATGGATGGATAGAACACAACTATATCTACAAAACATCCTTACTGAACATACTCAAAATAAGCATGGATCTCTCTGTAGGCACATGGATACATGGCAACAAAATAACAGCAGTCACAGACTTGGCAAAATCCTGTCCCTGAAAACAGAAACATCACGAATCCTAGTTTGCATGCTTGTGCTAGTCACCACATAGATCACAAAAATACATGGCATACATCTCTGTAAAGATGGCATGGCATAGATCAAAACACCTGTAGAGCTCATGCCCATAAGATGCACACATCAATTGCAACAAAAATAACAAAACACCAAGTTCTGTTTAGTAACAGCAGTAAACATCATATAGCACTCTTGCATAAGAGATTTGGGCATCAAGATGAACTCAAACGAGCAATGTGCAATGGAACAAAATGAAGAGCATCTCGAGAAGAACATTCCTATATATTACACGCACAAATCGGAGCAGTATGTAAGGAGTTATGATGCAATGAACATGGCTCCAGAATATGAAAACTTCGGGACTTGGAGGAATTTCGAGAGGGGGGGAAAAGTCAACCTTCGTCTAGATCGGGATCCGCACGGAAGCCGAGGCGGGCGGCTCGCCGGAGCTCTTGCCGGAGAGGGGGAGGCGCCGGCGGGCGAGGACGGCGGCCCAGGGCGCGGGCGAGCGCGACGCCGGTAGGAGGGACACGCGAGCGGGCCCGCGGTCGGGGCGGCGGCGGCGGTCGGCGGGAGCGACGGCGAGGTGGGCGACGGCGGCTTCGGGGCGCGGGCTTCGGCGGCGCGGGGCGCGGGGGCTGGCTCGGGCGGCTCGGGCCAGGAGGGCTCGGCCTGGGCCCCGGCGGGCCGGCGGCGTACGGGCGGCGCGGAGGCCACGTGTCGCCTCCGGATTCGTCGGGTGGCGGCGCGGACACGTCCGTCGGTGGCGGGGAAGGTGTCCGGCGGCGGAGAGGGGAAATTGCTAGGGTTTCATCCGGGATTTTGGACGGGGAGGGTATATTTATAGGTAGAGGGAGCTAGGAGACTCCAAATGGAGTGCGGTTTTCGCCCACACGATCGTGATCGAACGACCGAGAGCATGGAGGGGACTTAGATGGGTTATTGGGCTGTTTGGAGGGGGATTTTGCTGCAACACACAAAAGGACTTTGCGGTTACCCGGTTAACCGTTGGAGCATCAAACGACCTCCAAATGGAACGAAACTTGACAGGTGGTCTACCGGTGGTATACCAAGGCCACTTGACAAACCTCGGTCCATTCCGAGAACGTTTAACACCCGCTCACGAAAAGAAATAAGAGGGGTACGCCGGTGCATGTGGGAGTGCCGGATTGCAAAATGGACAACGGGGAAAATGCTCGGATGCCTGAGACGAGCACGTATGCAAATGAGATGCACATGATGACATGATATGGGATGCATGACATGAAAAAAATGCAAAACGAAAGACAAAACCCAACCATGGAGGGAATGTCATAACACATAGCCGAAAATGGCAAGAGTTGGAGTTACAAATATGGAAAGTTACATCCGGGGTGTTACAACGCTCCACCACTACGAGAGGATCTCGTCCCGAGATCTAGGACTGAAAGAACTCCGGATATTCGGAATGGAGGTGGTCCTCGCGCTCCCAGGTGGCTTCTCGGTCGGAATGGTGCGACCACTTCACTTTCAGGAATTTGATTGACTTGTTGCGAGTCTTGCGCTCAGTTTCTTCAAGAATAGCAACGGGGTGCTCATGATAAGACAAATCTTCTTGGAGGTCAATCCCTTCGAAGTTGATGGTGCGCTCAGGAGTCTTCAAGCACTTGCGAAGCTGTGACACATGGAACACATCGTGCACGTTCGCGAAGTTGGAGGGAAGCTCAAGTTGATAGGCGAGGTCGCCTCTTTTGCCAATGATCTTGAAAGGACCCACGTATCTAGGGGCAAGCTTCCCTTTGATACCGAAGCGACGAGTGCCTTTCATTGGAGAGACGCGGAGGTAGACATGGTCTCCGATCTCGAAAGCCACATCACGGTGCTTGCTATCATAGTAACTCTTCTGGCGCGATTGCGCGGCTTTGAGATTTTCACGGATGACTTTACACATTTCTTCAGCCTCTGTGATTAAGTCGTTGCCAACAAGTTGGCGTTCACCAGCCTCTGACCAATTGAGAGGAGTACGGCACTTTCTGCCATAGAGAATCTCGACTGGGGCCTTGCCCGAACTCGCTTGGAAGCTGTTGTTGTAGGAGAACTTGGCATATGGAAGACAATCTTCCCACTTCATGCCAAAGGAAATGACACAAGCCCTGAGCATATCTTCAAGGGTTTGATTTACTCGCTCGACTTGGCCACTAGTTTGAGGATGGAAAGCTGTGCTGAAGCGAATGTTGGTGCCCATGGCCTTCTGGAAAGAGTCCCAGAACTTAGAAGTGAAGATGCTTCCACGATCTGAAGAAATCAATTGTGGAATGCCGTGCAAAGAGACAATCCTGGAGGTGTATAGCTCTGCCAACTGAGCTGCTGTGATAGATTCTTTGATTGGAAGGAAATGAGCCACTTTAGTAAGCTTGTCAATGACAACGAAGATAGCATCATTTCCGCGCTTGGACTTGGGAAATCCAGTCACGAAGTCCATTTCGATATGATCAAACTTCCATTCTGGGATAGCAAGAGGTTGGAGGAGACCAGC